>NC_064903.1:11167263-11477999 GCF_929443795.1 Astur gentilis
CAATGCTAGAGAGAGCTTGAAACATTAGTAATAAAGTTTATGCCCTTTCTAGCTTCCTATTCTCTTTTCAAAGTAGAATGATGGGAGGAAAATGTCAGCTGAAGACCTGTTTCATTTGGGTTAGCCTATACTGAACATTTAGGTGTAACCTGAGTAACTCCAGCACAGAACATTATTTATGCGACAGCTGCAGTCAGAGGCTGAACCAAAATTGTATCACGCTATGCCCTCTACCATCATAACGTGAGATAAAATAGTCTCTGTCTAGAGAGTTTACAGTCTAAATTTGGGCTATAATCTTGCAAAAGTCTTTGGATATTTTAAAAAAGGAAATAGTCCAACTGGTTGCAATGGAACTTCTTGGGTACATCTCTGTTGCACCAAGGAGCCTGGTATTACCACGGGTAAGTTAATACTCTGAAAAAAGTGGGTGAGCCTTCCTTACACAGCACTCAAGCTAGTTGGCATGCTTTGCTTTCCTCCTTCCGAGGCCAGGCTAGCATCCACAGGCACACCAGACGGGAGATGTGTCATCTTGCTGGCTTTGTTTCTTGTCGTGGTTTAACCCCAGCCAGCAACTAAGCACCACGCAGCCGCTCACTCACTTCCCCCCACCCAGTGGCAATCGGAAGAAAAAAGGTAAAACTCATGGGTTGAGATAAGAACAATTTCATAGAACAGAAAGGAAGAAACTAAGAACGATAATAATAACAATAATAAAATGACAAAAATAATAAAAGGATTGGAATATTCAAAACAAGTGATGCACAATGCAATCGCTCACCACCCACCGACCAGTGCCCAGTTAGTTCCTGAGCTGCACTCCCCTCAAGCCAACTGCCCCCAGTTTATACACTGGGCATGACGTCACACGGTATGGAATACCCCGTTGGCCAGTTTGGGTCAGCTGTCCTGGCTGTGTCCCCTCCCAACTTCTTGTGCCCCTCCAGCCTTCTCTCTGGCTGGGCAGGAGAAGCTGAAAAATCCTTGACTTAGTCTGAACCCTACTTAGCAACAACTGAAAACATCAGTGTGTTACCAACATTCTTCGCATACTGAATCCAAGACATAACACTATACCAGCTACTAGAAAGAAAATTAACTCTATCCCAGCCGAAGCCAGGACATTTTTAAACAGAGACTTTGTGTAAGTGCTGTTCATGTGCACTTGTACTTGTGTGATCAGTCATAGTTCCCTTGAGTGCTTCAGGCAATAGGCTAAACGTATGTTGTCCCTGTGCCCCCCAACAGAAGTGTAAGACATTGTTGTGGCAGTCAGTCAAAAATGATTGAGTACATATGGATAAAGTGCTGCTGCATTATTCCTAGGCAATTGTACAATTTGCATAGCTGACAGTCTATGCCTGTTTTATGGATGTAACAGACAAATGACTGATGAGAACAGATGGACAGCCATGTTGCCACACACAGGTGAGAACAATTTGAATTCAAGAATAAGCATCATGGATTTCAAGGAGAGCATGTTTCTATACTTCTAACCTCTAGAAAAGGCACATTAAATTCAATGCAAGTTCCATCAAATTAAGTAAGGATTGGAGGTTTGAAAATCTTGTCTTTTTCCTGGAGGGAACAAAGCAGAAAAAACATACAACATTTCTCAATAATAGTCAAAGTTCCCAAAACATTTTTTTCTGATCATCTGATTATGTATCAGCTGAAAATTGTAGTTCAGGAAAAATCATCAATGACATCCTATGGCTGTAACAAAACTGAATATATCTAACAACTTTCATACTCTATTATTCCAAATCTGGAATGTTTATCCTGTAGGACCCAAGATAGCTGAGGAAACATATACAATATACATTCAGGAGTCTCAGCAGATGCAAGTCGTATTCATTATGACTCTCGATGCCCAATGATTAATTTCGTAGCGAACAGGTCAATCTGCAGCCTATTTACAGAAGAATCCATTACTTCCTACAGCTTCTACCATGCAAGTATTTGTAGGCCATTGTTTTGTTTTTCTTCCAAGGATTGTTTTTCCCCTCCTCTCATAATTTTTAAAAAGCCATGCGTCATTTACACAGATAAAACAAAATGCTCATCTTCAACATATTTCTCCATTTTTATTTTAAAATTAAGAGTTGAATAATAAATGGCAATACCTACACCACAAAAAACCCACAAAAAGTATTACTTTCCCATTAGGACTAAATTTCTGTATCTTTTATCTTCTGCTGATAAAGGAAGGTACCATGTCTGGTGATAAAGTCAATGATTCTCAGAGGTCTTAAAGTCAGCCTTATTTTTACATGCAGCCTTTTATATGTTAAAAAAAAAACTGGACTGTAACTTTAAAAAGGTGGATGCTGCACCTCTTGCAAGAATTTGTTTTCCTTCAGTGCTTACAGGCTTCTGACGTGGTCAAGGAACTACTCAGACTAATTAAAAGCAAGCTGCTAATAATTAACTACTCACAGATGTCTCCTGCAAATCTGACATGACTTTGATTTGTGTGCCAAAATAGACATATTCTGGCAGGACACCTATGAATCATTTCTATTGTCATCTGCTTGAAACTTTAGAGTTGTTATATTTAATAGTCTTATAGGAAAATGGAGACTGAACACAGTTATTATCCACTGACTGTACATACTGTAAACACTTAGATTTTCCCCACTTTGTTCAGTTTACAGATTGAGTTTAAAAAACAAAAAGTAGCTTGGGCACAGAAGTAAATCCCAAAAAGCTAACCTGAGAAAGGTCAATTTTTTTTTTTTTTTCCGATTCTGGTCAACATTAAAAAGTACTTCCATTTTTGGTATGTTATTAAAGACAGTGTTCCACTGCAAGAAAATTGAGATTCCAATAAAGACTGGTATACACTGGGGATCTGACACCATTAAATGATTGGGGGACTTCTCAGTGAAACTGTATTTAACCCATCTCATTGTACTAACCTGTACTGTATACTATAGTAGAGGTACATCTTAACTTCACCTTGGGCTTTTTTTCAACTGTCATTCCTATACTTCAACCTTCGCATTCCATTTTTAGTAACGTCCTCATCAGAAAACTGTTGGGATTTTTGAATTCAAACAACTGGAGCATAAAAGTTTTTTTCCTTATCCCCCAAATTCAGCTGAATAGCTGCCGTTATTTTTAACTGGTGCCTTTCTATTTTTAATTGGGTCCTAGAGCTCTGAGGAAGCGTCAGAAATGCAGCAAGGTATAAGAATCATGACAACAGATGAATATACATTAACAGCTCAACTAATTTAAATAAATACTATTTTATTACTAGTGGAGCTACAGCCAATAAGGCAAGGGTCTGCACGTTTCTCACGTCGGACTGAACCAACAGACTGACTGCCCTAAAGCACCTGTAGCCTCCCTTCCGTGTCATCTTCTGCAACCGCGTCCATGCCAGCCCCAGAAGCTCAGCAGCTGGTGCTCCAAGTCTGCTCCCGTACAGCAGTCGTGTAACCTCAGATCAGATCAGGGGAGTGAAATTGTGAAAAAAGCAGAAAGAAGCCTGATCTGAGGCCTCCGTACCACCACCCTCCATCCAATGTCTCAGGAGCTGCCCTTGCCCTCAGCCCTTGCCTCTGCTATGCTGTAGGTATGATGTAGGTGTAGGTAGCTACCTGCCTTTCTCTTTGGCTTCTTGACGTGAATTCAGATGTACCTCATCTTTAGCTTTCTCTAGCATTTTCTGGACTGCCAGCTGCACCCCTTTTCGCTGGCAGCACTGTCCTGCCTGCCTTGCTGCTGCCCTTGCCTCCTGGCTCACCTCCCTTTGCAGAGCCCCTCTTTTGCTGGTCCCTGACATCTTGTCCATGAAAGAAATGCAAATGATTCCCCACTTCCCTTGCCAACAAGAATTGTCATTTCATTAGAAAGAGTTAATTAAAACCTGAATGAAAATCTGCTCTTAATTTCTTCCTCAAAACTTCCTTCAACATTCTAGTGACAACTCCAGAAAGGAGGGCAATTGTCAGAACGATATTTTTGGACTGAACTTGGAAGTGCACAGAACTTCATTTCACACACAACAATCTATGATCACAGAGTAAATACTTGCTGTGACTGCAAACTATTCTGGACTTCAGCTCAGAGGCTTGAGGTTGCCAGTTTACAGAGCCTCCAGAAGGAGGGACCTCTGACAACTGCCGCGCCATACGACGGCTGACAGCAGGCAGCAGCTCTATCCATTCCACAGTGGATGCTCCACCTGTTCTCAGACTTTTCCAGACAGAGTTGTACAAACAAGACGTAGGCAGTAGATTACTAATTTGCAAATGAAGTAAAATCTTTTTAACTTCCAAGGAAAAGATATTTTTGAAATTACCTATAAATGTACTTGAGGTAATACTTTGACCCCCATTAAAATCAGCTACAGAATTCTGTCAGCTTTGATAGAAAGAGAACTTCAGCTACAGTGAAATCTATTACAGTTCCTTCAGAACAGGTGTTTTAGTAGAAGCAATTTTAAAACTATATCATAAGGTTCACTCTCGGTTACATATATTATCTTCCTGACGTTATTGCTCTGAGCAGAGTTCCTCAACTACAAAGTAAGAACATTTTAAAAATGTGATTCTTTGTTAAGGAGCAGTAAAGTTTTAAAGCAAATTTGATTGCTATAATAATTATTTAAAACCCAGCATGTTCTGCTGAACATTTGCACTCATAACTCAGCATTCAAATCTCCTTTTCAGTATTGGCAAATGAAACTGGTCAAATATTGTCTGAATTTATCATAGCTACTGGTGTCTGAGGTAGCTCAGTATTGTGATACTTGCATTTGCTGAACACAGCATGGAACATCTCATGAAGGCACAGATATAATTTGCCTTGTGTACTGAACGGCTCCACTGTATATGCTACTTTTAAAATAGGATATGATCCCCACAGAATTTTCAGAGAGCTCTGAGTATTCCTGACTTTTGCTGGCACAGTGCATCCATCCATCCATTCTCACTGTCCCTGGGCTCTGGTTCTTTAGCAAGGGTTCTGGCTTAATAAAATTCAGTTCAGCCCCTCATCAGAAAGAGCATGGTACACTTTCTAAGATGCAGTTATCTTGTACACCAGAACTAACAGTTTGTCAGATTATGTGAAAATTATTTTGGTTCATATATATGAGAATGAGTAGATTAATGAAAAAGCTGAGTTAGATGGTCCTCAGACTTCAAAAGGTGGAAGATAGGGAATTAGCAAAGTTCCTGGATTATCCCAAGCAGGGTAACTGTAAATAGGAACATAGCCAAATCTCAAAACGGTGAATAGAAGAGTCTTTTCACCCAAATGTTGACCTGGGATTACATGAGTAGACCATCTTTCTTTCAAAAGAGCAAAAATTACTGAACTGCATACAATCTTGATGAAAGCTGAACTTCATTAAGCTGCTGCAGTATGAAGTGGATTTGACCTACTTTGTAGGTAAAATACACTAAAAGCAATGACTATAATTACAATGTTGTTTAGAAGATTACACTAGGGTAGTTTTTGTTTTCTCTGAAGTATTCCACTGTCCAAAAATGTTGGACAATGTTGTTCCACTCCATCGAACAAAACTGTTGAAGACTTACCAAGTGCACAGCCCATTTTGGTAGTAACATTTCAAAAGCAAATTACTCAACATCAGTCACTCAAAATCTATCAAGCATAAGGACATTTTAAAAATTACAACTATGACTAATTTAATAATGGTATAACATTTTTCAGCAGACAAGTTATCTAGATGAAAATATCCAAAACATGCAATCAAAGACAAGTTATATAATGTGTTTCAAGTGACCCATGTACCTTTTCAGCAGAAGACAATTAGAATAAATGGCAAGAAAATGTGTGCCTCATTTATCATTGGAAACATTCTATTGGTACAGTAAACATGAAACAATTTAGAAGATTATGTGAGACAGTCTTGTAAGACCCGGTGCAATTTTCAAAAAATTTAATTGAAAAGTCATACATGAGAATGCTTTTTCAAGCTAAAGCAGTCCCCTGAGACCTTATTAAGGCTGAAAACCCCCGATATTTACATGAAGTCAGTAACCACATTTTGTTATATTTTATAACAATCACACCAGTAAGAGTTATTGCTGAAATTTAATACCACAGCAAACCCAAAAGTTATGGGTCTTTAAGGTTCCAAAGGGTAAATGGAAGTATAATTAATTTTGAAGACTGTCACAACTTTTTGTTCTTTTGCTTGATGGAAAGTGTCCTACAGTAAAAGTATTTATACTATTTCTCTTGAACTATACACCAACACATATGTTCCTAAATAATAACAGAAATTAGTTTTTTAATCTACATTTTTTAAAAAAATTATTTTAGTTCACTGGGAAATTTATTATGTTTCAAATTGTATCTTTGTTTTCTCATTTGCATATTCACCATAAATGAAAGAATATAATAAAAATTGAATATGTAATAAAACAAGTATTAGTATTACTAACAATACAGAGCTTCAACAGTGAAAGTGTGGCTGATTGATAGCATGCCTTTGATGAACACATTACATTTATGCAGTAGTTTAAGTTTTTTCTTTTTTTTTTCCCCTTCATATTAATCTGTGATTTGGTAAGCAAATGTCTAAGGGTGTTCAGGTTCTCATCAAAAAAAGCTGTGGAAGCACATTATGTTTTCTTTTCACAATAGGAGCGGATGGGGCTCAGTGAATGCAAAAGAATATTCATGATACAATTCACCTTCTCCTGAGTCAGGTCTGCTTCTTTCTTCTAAAGCATTCAGAGCTCTGCCTAGCTTTAGAAATGGCAGTCAACATGCTTGAACTTCAAAGAATTTTCACTTTTGCTCTTTATCAGGCCCTGGAACCTTTTGGCTGCACTTAGTCTAATCCAAGACTTACTGTATCTAAGGTCAAGGACAGCCTCTTTAAACAGAATTAGGTTCTGAAATCCCTCTGTCCCTCAACATTTCTTTTTCCCCACAGAAAAGTATTTATGCACTGAATAGCACAAAAATCCCTTCTGAAAGCAATCACACCACTTGTATCAGCTAGCTATGCATGTACCAGCACAAGTAGCTTTTATGGTTTCTTTCATAAGTGTAACTGCTCCTTTAGTTGCTTAAATATTTTTTGAAATCTGCCCTTCATGACTGAGCCAATCTATTCCCTTTTTATTCTCTGAAGTTATCCATTCTCAGTCTTCCTACCTCTTGCATCAAATTAAAGTTTCTCAGGACAAAAAAATTAATTTACCATAGTGCCTTCTGAAGGACTTTCTTGGGTACCAATAATGAATAACAGAGCAATAAGTCACTTTCTTCCAGCTCACAGGTAAAGTTTATTAAAATTAAGTTAGACCCTAGCATTATGCATCTCTTTCTCTTGTTGTACAGCTCCATCTGCACCCTTGAAGCATCCTCTCTACTGATTTGCTGCTCAGGGTGAAAGAAACCGTACGCACATTTCAGAAGCTAAAATAGCAGTTTTCCCTTTTATCCCCATAAAGCCTTAGGCTGAGGTTGGTGGTATTCAGTGCTTCGTATTGCCTCCCTATCTAAGCATCTTTGTGGGCACGTACAAAAGGAGAAATAATAAAGATGTCCATTTTTCACACAATTCTGATCATAAAGAATACATGTGTGGAGTACTTTTCAATATACTTGCTTTAGTTGCAAGCATTTCTGAACTATAAAAATGATTTGACAGTCGTCAGATCCAACAGGTGGGAGAGATCAATTGTATTGCTATGATTGAAAAAGATCATTATAAAATATATTGTTGCATGCCTCAAACATTATACTTGCAACACTCAAATATGTCTGTTTTCTTAGAAACCCAGTGCTTCCAGATACTGACTTCATACTTAAACAGTTTGAGGTTCTCAGTATCTTATCATCCAGGTACAACCCTCTAACTTACAGATATACTTTGAAAGGAAATGAGGCAAAAGTTACAAGTTACAGAACAGAAAATTTTGGGTGGAAATTATAAAAAAAAAGTACTTCTTCACCATGCAGTGGTAAAACACTGGAACAAAAGCCAAGAGGGGATCAGGAATCTCCATCCTTGGAAGTATTCAAAACTGCAACCTACTCTGACTTTGAAATTTGATCTGCTGTGAACAGAGAGCAGACTAGAGACAATCAGAGTTCCCTCCTGAATTAAACCATTCTGTGATTCTCTGATATGATGTTACCATGTATATAAATCACGAACATATTTCTCAGTAAGCACTGACACACTGGACTCAATGACCATCTTTTGAAGAATATGTAGGTATCTGCTGGTGAGTAATCACTTGCAGCGTGGGAATTCAGGGCATCCCTGCTCATAAATTGATCAGCTGGAATTGAGACAGTATTGGAAAATGCGCATCTGTTCTTCCAATGATACCTAGCAGTGTAAACTATCTCCCAAGATACTCTTTCAAGACCTATTTCCGCTTTTCCTGTGAGTACCAGAATAAACCCACTGGGTTTATATTGCTGCAGGCAGATTCCTTCTATTCAGAGCAGATGTCTCTCCCGGCTCTTGTGGCAAAGTGTGCTGGCCTGGAAGGATTATAGTCCCTCCTGCCCCTCTTATTCTGAGTGGGTTTTTTTGGTGGTTGCTGTAACACTTAACATTTTTCTCTGCTGCAGCTATTAACTTCAGATGATGCAACCCCATTTGAGTTGTTTTATTTTCTTGAGTTATGATTAGGAAAATCCCAAATGGATGGTGTGAGAGCAGTATGTTGTCACCATACACCATATTGGTTTGCATGGCAGATGAACTGCTTCAGCACATTCTGGATTTTTTAGTATTTTCAGGTGCTTTGTTCCAGACCACAATCAGATTATGCTCTTCTCAGGAATGTCTACCTTGAAACTTGGTAAGTAGCTGATGAGTCAAACTTGTACATTTTTCTTATATTCCAGTGGTTCCTTGTGCATTCTTATATAGAACATGAGAGTTCACCAGCCCACAAAAATCCCATAATTTTCCTTTTCTGTACTGCAGTCTTTTAGCTCACTTTCTCTGAGTTAGTGGTTTTAATTGTCTTGGCTTCATTATTCAAGCAATATAAAAATTAAGAAATAAAACTACTCTTTTTTTTTTTTTTTTTTCACTGTAGCCCATTGATTTCAGACAAAAAGGAGGAATTCTGCTCTGCAATCATCTGCTGCAGTTTAAGAGTGATTCACCTGACAGCACTTTTCACTGTGCCATTTTTACTGTCAGTATTTTTCTGGGTTTGTTTTACTCTTGGCATTATGTATTGTTCAAAAATTACTCAGAACTGAAGAGCTCAGAGGCCTCTTCTATTCAGTCTGCTCTCATGTAACACAACAGCCAGTTCCAAAAGACTTACGCAAAAAGTCTTAAAAATAGGGGTTTTTTTTGGTGTCCTCAGAACTGTGACATATTTCAGAAGGAAGCACTGATGTTCACCTTTGCATGTGGTTACTGCTAGGTCAATCGTCCTACCTGTAAGTCAGTGGAACAAGATATTCAGTGAGCCAAACAACACACTTCAGGGCTGTTAATGTTATTCTCCACCAGGTATTATCAATTTATCTGAATCAGTGGTAACAAATAGTTGAAAGAACACTGAACTCCCAGAACTGTTTTGCTCACAAATGCTCAACTATGCTCAATGTTTTTCTGAACAAAACCAAAACCCACACGGGAGTGGGAAGTCCTGGCAGAATGTGTTACGTTGACTCTATTAAAATGGAACATCAGCTTTCTGTGTTTGTTAAAGTAGCTGTTTGTACTGCTTTTTATTAGCAAAATGAGTCTTATCTCAAAGATTCACCTTCAGAATAGAGAGGAGTATTTTTAGTTATAATTCTCAGTCAGCGGCTGTCACTTTCTTGCTTTTGTTGTATTGAGAAGACATTCAGTTTATTTTTCCATTCTTTTGTCTCACTCCTTGCAGAACACTGACAAGCTGTGTGGGAAGCAGCAGCAAGAAAAGCAAAAAAAACACCCACCAACAAAAAACAAACCCACAGAAAACTCACAAGGTAGACAGTGGTTTGGCCTAGACTTACTTAAAATCTTGGGGGCAATGGAAGAGGTCTGCCTCGGTGAAATCCCCTTAGTGAGATCTTAGTCAAACAAACAAAGCAGTTAAGTACAGTGCGATCCACAATTTAATTCAAGCAGAGTTCCCTCAAGTGCTTCACTGAAAGGGAAATAGTTCTGCTTACAACAAGCAGCCTAATAAAACCTCTAGTATTGTCTCAGGTGCTGTGTCTCTGCAGTGGTCAGGGACGCACCTTTGCCCAAAACTCATATGTAACAGACAGGACAGAATGTGGTTTCTATTATCCTACCAGAGCCTTAGGGAATGAAAAAGGTTCTTTCCAAGTGTGTTACCGCTAGCTTCAGTGGAACAATAAAAGAATGGATAAATCTGACTTACCGTCATCAGTTTTGATGAGGATAGTGTCATTCTCTTCTGCAGCCCTTGAATCACAACCTACAACATGTTTTCCATCTCCTGAAGAAGCAGGAGATGACTCTCTTGACAAAGCACATTTTTATTTCTCTCCATTACCCATGTCCTGAGATGAAAGTGATCAGTCAGGGTAACAGACCATAACCAGAAAGTAAGTAGTTCTAAACACAGAAAACAGAATGACAGGCTAATAAATAAAGTAACTCTATATCTTAAGCCTCTCTCAACTTGAGGGATATAAAACCCCCTCTTATTTTCATTTTCCTTGCCTTACTATACAAAGATATGAAGTTTTAAAAATCTGTCTCTGCAACAGAAATAAATATTGGCATCTATGTAATTAAAGCAGCAAATCTTTTATTGGGAAATGGAGATAAGGATATCCTAGATTTCCTGCAAGCATCTTGCTAGTTACCAGCACTTTAATTGTTGCAATTTTGAATTCCCACAAGCACAGCTATAAATACATGGATATTGCATTTGTATTTGTATACCGTTCTCTATAATGCAGATGCACAGCATCTGATCCCTCACTGCTTATGTACCTGGTACTGTCACTTCCATCTGTGCCTCTACTATTCCTCCAATACTGTAAGATCTAGCGTGACTATGAAAAACTCCCTGTTGGTTGTATAAACACGATTCAGGTTGCAAAATCAAGGAACTGTAATCTACAATCTGCTGCTGAAGGACTCCTGGTGTGGAAGACAATCTGGTTTAGTATATAGCTGAACTCTCCACTCCCATCTAGTAGCAATGTTTTATACTCAACTTGTGTGTCCATAAATAACACATTATGAGGGCCATTGGAAAGGCAGCCCAAAAAATATCACAAAACAAAAGCAAGTTAATGCAATGAAAACTCTTAAAATTCACTCTCAGAAAAAAGGTCCATTTGGGGAAAAGGAGGTAATATTTAAAAACTTAATAAGGTAATGAGAAAACACATGAAAGCACATTTTAAAAAGTAATTCTTCAAAAAAAAAAGAAAAGAAAAAAACAAACCAAAAAGACCCCAGCATTTACCAACAGCTACCACACTGTGGCATCCTATGATAACACAGTATTTCGCTGTGTATTCATAAGAAATTAACACTCAGAACAGAAACACTCCTGGTAATCTACTGCAAGGTATGTGGATAAATGTTGACCTTTTAACAGCAACAAATCTAAAATGGTAGATTCTTCCTCTCTCAGAAGGCTGGGTAAGTTATTGTCTTTTAATTTAATCTATAACATTTGGAGTTATCTATGAAGCATTTCAAAGTTCTCAAAAAAAAAAAAAAAAAAAAAAAAAAGTCTGGGTATTGGTTACAAAAGATTGATAGTTAGAAGGAAATGGAAAATATGACCATCCACGTAAAGTTTGTTTGGCTGTAATTAGTTATTCCAATTTTTTAGTTGTATAACAATATTCATGCTATTGTCTACAGTTTTACTCTAAAATAATAAACAGTACTTTGTTTTATCTTTGTAAAAGGAGAACTCATTTTATAATCAAAATCATTTCATAATCAAAGCATCTTCTGTACACATAAGCCACTAACATTGGGGTAGATACTTTATGGCAGATGCTGAATGGTGCTAGAATAAATTGAAAATCTTCCGAAATTATACAGCACATCTGCATTAATACCTAAAGATTTCCTTATGATTAATGATATTATAATGCATACTCAAGGAATGAAAAATAATTTGTCTCACATAATGGGTTACCACCTTTGCAGTTCAAGACACTCAATTTTGCTGTGACCTTCCAATAAATGCAATTCAGTCACAGGTTCATTAGCCACATTTTTTGTATGACCTAGAAAAATACAATGGAAATCCACTTTTGAAGTCCATCAGAAGTCTGTTACAAAATCTTTTTCAATTTCTGGGCTGACAGCAATAATGGCATGAATATATATTGGAACAGGTGACTGATCTGTAAGAACCACCCAGCTCAGTCCTATGGCTTCTCGTTCCGGTGCACCAGGCTCATCAATTACTCCCGACACCTGCCAGATCATTAATTTTGTAGCACATGCTTCCTCAGAAGAGACATATAGGAACGTATGCTTCCATTTTTAATGGAATGTTCTTACTTTATTGGAAGCCATCTGCCAGAATGCTGTTTTCTGGGACACTTTCGGAGGAGTTTGACCGTGTAGAATCTCCTTATACTTTGACACAGCAGGTCTAGAAAAACCACAACCTAAGTCTTTTGTTATGGGTAAAGGTTTGCAGGCTGGATAATTCGTTCAGGTAGGGGGTATTGTTATCTCAAGTGCTGTAGATGGTTATCACAGACCTATGAATTTGTTATCTCAGCTGGAAGAAAATTACTTTCTGTAAAACTGCTCATCTCAGCTATCATACCTAATGCAATGTGGATTAAGACAAGGAGAACTGACTAGACTGTAGGAGGAGCACAGCTAGATCTGCCACCAAGAGCTTAGAAATGTGACATGACACATTGTACATAAGCTGGGAAGTAACAGTATGGCAAGTTGGTTAGCCTGAAAAAATACAAGCCTCTTTCCCCGAGGTCTGCTTGACATCACATCATGAATAGCTATTAAATTGCTTTTAGGTTTATTCAGTGCACTCAGCAGGTATACAACAGAAAGGATAAAAGATTATATGCCAAATTAGACACAATGGTCTTTCAATGTGTGAATGACTCTTTGAAACTTGCTATCTGATGAAGTACAAGGTCACAGAGACCTACCCCAGCCAGCTTTGAACCGAAGCTTGGGTTCAAAATAGTACAGTTGTAATGATGAGATGCCCTGCTCAGACTAATAAAATATACACACTTAGTATTACTTCACCACCTTACATGCAGTTGTACTGATTTATACCTTAGTCTCCAGTGCATGAGAACTCCCTCAGAGATCTTGATTTCAACATACTGCTTTGATAAGCCAGATGCAAAAAACATACCCCCAAAATCTAACAAACACCCTACCCCCAGCCCCCAAAACAATGAAGTTTGAGTGTATGAGAGAGCGCTTGTTCAATGTCACAGAAAAATGACCAAAAAAACCCACTGAGCATTGGAAAAAGTTAACTTAAGTGTATGCCTACAGCATATGCTACTACGTTCATTTTGGTTTTGCCTTGCCAACAGGGGTAACCACAGCTACAAAGACAGAGCAGCGTGGAAGCTGATTTCATGCTAATTGAGCAAATACTTCAGTATCTTGGGATAACTTGATTACTAAAACTCATGCAAGCCATAACCCTGTAAATTCTCCATATAGATAATAATATATTCTGAGACAGAATATGTTATATTGGTACCTTTTGCCCATACATAGAGATTTCTCCTGTGGGTTTTTTTTCCCCATTTGATTGCTATATTCAATACACCCTAGTCAATGAAGGCTGGACTTTTCAAAGATGCTCAAGTATCTATAAAGCCTAGGGAAGATTTTAAGAAGTACCTATGGATGTTTCCAAAGTCAGGTATCTTCCCAAACTCAAGTAGTTGATCTGGGAGGACTTTCTTTCAGTTTCATGCTTTTCTCTGATTCCTTTACTTTCTTTCCTTAAGTTTCAAAAATTTGCTGTATTCACCTAACAGTTGTATATCCTGTAAATCCATCCCAGAGTCTTTAAATTAAAAGGAAAAAAAAAATAATCATCCCAAATCTTCACTTAGAAAAAACAGCACTTTTTCTCAAAGGTAAAAAAAAAAAAAAAATTGAGGGAAGTGTCTTTCAGTCATCAGTTCATACAGTCACATTCTTTTAGTTATGCTCAGTGAACACTCTTTTCAAATGATCTCACTGATTTAAAAAAAAACAAACCCTAAAATATCATTGAGAACAAATAGATTCAGGTGGCAGGAGATATCTCTTGGAATTCAGACATTCTAGGCCATTTCTTCTTTCTAACTCAGTTTTTGCTTGGGTTTATTGGGGGTTTTTGCCCTTTTTTTTTAACAATCAATTTATAATTCTAAATTTTACTGCATGTATAAAAATATTATGTATAGTCAGAGAAACAGAAACTTTACTTCTCTGCACTCCCCCTTTATCGCAGTACATTTTTAAAAAAAACACAACACAATAACATTACCACTGATAATAAGGTTACCCTGGCTCTTTCAATGTTGAGAAATTCAGAAAAGAAAAAAAAAGGCTCAAGATATGATTTCTCTATCAGAAGGAGGGATCTGAAAACAATCAAAAATACATTAGGATGGGTGACATGTTCAGTAAATTGAAGGCAAGACAATTCCTGTAAATCATCATGATGTGGTAGATTAAATTTAAAGCTTCCCAGGATATGGACAACAGAGTGTTCTAGCTGGGTACTTAGAGATTGACATCAATTAAGACTGTATATTTGTTTTTTCCTCTTGCTCCTAGAATATGTCATGCCTTTCTGATAAATTGCTTTTTCCAGTTGGGGGGAGAGAAATAATTGGAACAATGATATCAAGAAGAAATATTCTACCTTGGTCAGAACTACACTTCTAAGAGAGTGTTTCTTCAGGTAGCTCAGAAAATTTTCTATTTCATTGACTTCATCTCACTGTAAGCAAATAAAGTTTATCCAATTAGTGAAATTCTAAAGTTGGGATGTTAAAGAAACATTGTGGAGAAGGAAGCACATTTGCACTATAGAACAAAGTAATCTTCCAGTGTTTATTGTCAGAGAAATTTAAGTATCCATAAAGGACCTAAGACTACCTTGTAGCTGAGGTGAAACAAACATTCTAAAGTAGTCAAAGTAGTGGACATCCTCTTTGGGTTTAAAGCAGATTATTCCACTAGCAGCAGGTAGGGAACACAGATGCATCAGATGACATTTTGTTTCATTTTAGGGAGCTGAAGTTTAGTAGACCACAGAGCCACAGCCTAAATGCTCATATTGTTTTGGTTTAAACTCATTCAGTGAGTCAGTAATTATTTTTCGTCGGGCTCCGATCACTGTTAAGAAATAGTGTTGCTATTTGACAAATTTTCTTATCACAGTCAAAGTGGTACTCATAACAGCAATAGTATCTTGTTTAGAGATGTCTGCTCAGGCATAGCACTTTTATTAGGGGAAAATGAAAAAACAGATTAGCCAAAGACCTCTGTACCGCCTTTCTAAACCATTCACGAACAGGCATGATTTTATCTGAATGAGACAGATTTTTGTAGCTTTTCCTTTGTAAATTCCAGGCAATACAAAATAGTCAAGAGCAGTAGCAGAACCTAGGAAATGCACTAAGCAATCTCAGCCTACCTGCAAACTAGCAGGCAAGGCAGGACCGTCACTGGGCCCGTCCTTTAGGACCCAAAGTATCTAGGATAAGAGTGTAAAATGTTGACAAAATGACAGGTTCTGCAGTCTTCAACCCTCTGTGGTTTTCCCATACCAATGATCTTGCCCTGCTAACCCTGAATATTACTGGGGACACACCCCAGCACCACCTTCCCATATCCCAACACCACCTCATTTATAACCTATGACAGATTATTTAATGAGAAAGGCTAGAGATTACTAAAGACAGCAGACCACACAAGAAGAGGAAGAAAACATCTCACTTGAAAAATTAAACAGAAAGTATTGAGACAAACCTAGCTTTTTAATTTGACCTAGCAGTCTTTTCTCACTTGCTTTAGTGAGAGTATGGCTTCATTTGGACTAATCCTGGTTCTTGTTTTCCAGCCCAGTCTGTATATTGTTATGAACCTGCTTGTACAGTAGTGAAAGATGGAATGTGATCAAAGAACCCAATATAATCAATTAATCAATGTAACAAATTAAGTGGCATAAACTGAACTGTATCTGAATCACAGTTACAAGAAAGGGATCTAAGACAACTTAGGACTATTGGCCTGCAGAGCATGCATGCCAGTTACTAGTAAGAGCAACACCAGTAGCCTGCGTGTGGTACAGGATGATGAAGAGAAGAAGCCTTACATCACCATACAAGGAAGACTGTGCTTATATCAGAGCTAGCAAGACTCTGGATGTCTTTTCAAAGTCATATCTCCCTGCAAAGGTGGAAACCCTTGGAAGTGGAGAACACACTAGGGATTCCCTCACTTCTTAAACCTCCAAGGAAAAGATAAATAAATACTTTAAATAATTAAAAAAAAAAATAAAATCCTGAAGTGATGTCTCTTTTCATCCACCACTTCCAGTGGCACAGGTGTTACTGGCTAGGCAGCAGTATCAACTACCACTAATTTCATTTTGTTCTCAGTCCCTCTGTTGTCATGCCAATGTCGGTCAGCAGCTCGAGACAAATAAAAGTTAAGGTGGAAGACCTTCTGAATTAGCATTTTTCTATCCATTTTGTGGACCTGGAAAGAACATTTCTGAGTTAATCAGAAACAAAAGGACTGGGCTTAGCTACCAAGGGTACATTCTGACAAGGCAAATGACACATGTTGCTGCCTCCCATTGCCTCATTCTCTGCTCTAAAACTCCCAGGCATCAAAGGACACTGAGGCTTGACAGTTATGAGCAAAGCAGAAGGTATTGTGTGCACCACAAAGCAAAATAATCCACCCTCAGTTAACACTGATCCAACATATAATGACAGAGACATTAGCAGGTGTCCCTGCAGAACCCCCTAAAAATAATTCTATACCGGTAGCTTAATTCCATCAGTGTTTTCTGTAGCTATAAAGTATACCAGCTGTTAGTTTTAATTTATTGCCTAATTTTGTACAAAACTACTTGTAAAACTAATGGAGAATGATCAGTTATTTTTATTTAAAAACACACACACACACAAAGCAACTTCTTCAAATCACAGTGAAAAATAAGAAATTATATAAAACTATCAAATCTACAAAAAGGTTAATTTCTAAATGCTTTTAAAAGTTGGTCTTGCTGCACACCATTGTATTTCTCTTTGAGACTTTACCTTACTACTTTTGTAGGTTCACTGTGTAATGGTACAGGAATAAAGATATTGTCTTTCCTGATGCTGACAATGTGTGAAAGCAGGACATTTGTGGTCAGATAGCCTCCTTCTACAGAAGTCAGAAGCAGAAGTCAAGGGCACAGAGTCCAGAAATCAATGAAACCTGAAAAACAAGCATTGATCCTTTCTGTGTGTCTGTAAGGGCTACCAATATTATTTCCATAGTGTTACTCCAACTCTTCTCACCTCTGCAGCTGAAAGTTCACAATGTCTTGGTCTAACCTTTTCTGTGTGTGACATAGAAGGGAGAGACTGGAGAGCAAAAAAACCCCCAAACCTCAGTATATTCTGACCTCACTAATGGAGGGGAAGTGGTACAACGACATTTTTATGATATTCTAGAAGGGAGGAGCTTGTGTTTCCTTTCCAGTTTTTGGAGAGATGGTCTGTTACTAGCAGATAGACAACAGGTAGAAGCAACCACACAGGTAGTACAAATTGATTGTAGTTCATAACACCTTCTTCCTTCAAACAACCTTTAGCTTAGAAGTAAAAAGGAAAAAAACCCCCTTAAGAATATAATGTAGTTTATAAGATAACTTCAACAGTATCCCCCTAAAAGCAGATAAATTACTGCATACTGAAAGACATGTTCATTTGACCATCTCACATTGTAGAGCTGAATTATGAAAACTTATTTCTGAAAGCCACAGAAAGTGTTAATTATTTTTTCTTCCCACACTGTAATGAGGTAGTTTTATTTTTACATCAGAACTCTTTCATAGCTCAAAATAACTAGTCACTGAAATTAAAGGAACATGAAGTTGGTGGTTTTATTGTTTTAAGAACAGACTGTTTTGAATTAGTGCCATCAGAAGACAGATTTTAGAAAAAGAGTTAGGCAATAGAAACCAACAGTAAATTATTTGGTTGTCCCCTAAGTAATCAAGACAATATAATGTGAAAATCAAGTAGGTATTTAATTGAAAGGAAACTTTTAAAGCAGCTTTCTACCTAAATGTTAATTTCGATCAAACACTGTAAAAATTCAAGACATCTTTGATCAAAGGAGTCCTTGAGCTAAAGATACATCCTGCAGTAAAGCCACTCAGATAAGTAACTTTGGGATTTCTCAAACCTACTGGCTTACTTTTTAGTTGCATCTCAGAGGCTTTCAGGTTAAATGGAGAAATCTTTCAACTGATTTCCATGGGAGGTTTTCTTCAGAGGGGTTTTATTAGCTGCAAGTTGAAGAAATTCTTGAAAGTGTCTTGGTGGTTCCTGAATTTCGAACACACACACACACTCACACACACACAAGCAAATAAGAAAGAACTAAAGGTTGATGGGATCAAATAAAAGGAGGAAGAAAGAACACAGAAAAAAGAATCATAATAATGGCAAACTCACTCACCACTGATCAAGCATGAAGATGTCCAGTATTATCAGGGAAATGAAACTCTACCTTCTGCAACACACTTCTCTGGGTTTCAGTCAATTTATTTCCAAAAAATTTAACAGTACTTATGGAAGTGCTACAGATGAAAAAGGCAGTGTGGAAGTAGTTTATTATCTCTTTAGAGAAAGGCAAAGTGAAACAGAAAGGAGACAACTTGTCTGAGATTTTCTTTTAGGCCTGGGAATGTCTTCCCCATGTCAGCTTTACTTTTGAACCTAGGTCTAGTTTCAGGCCAGTCAAGTTGTGACTACTTGATCTGCTATTCCCTACCTACATACCAAGAAACAGGTCTTGTTGCAACTGGAAACTGGTGTAACATCACTAGCTCTTTCCACCAATATACCAGATGGACACTCATGATTAGCATCAACAAAAAATACATACACATTTCTATGTGCCCATGCCTCCATGCAACATCAATAGCATATTTGATTCCAAGGAGAAGCTACTGCAAAAAAGTTTTGTCGGCAGAAGGAGGGCCAGCATATTGAGTTTTAAGGTATAACAATCATCGTATTATTGAGGAGCTAAGTACAAAGGAGCAAAATGAGACCTAGTTTCTAAAGGACATGGAATAGAGTCTTATCATTCCTATTAGGCACCAAGAAATATCTAGCAAAAAATTACCTCTGTCTAGCATTTTGTGTCTTTCCAGCTGGAAAGCTGATTGTGCTTTGCCTAGTAGAAAAAGGTTAAATAACTGCCACAGTACTCTTTGGGGAATAAAAGGTACTTATCTGAAAAAAAAGAAGAAAATAGGAAGTCACACATTCTAGATGCTTTCTGGAATCAGTTCTTTCTGATGCAGCAGGCTGATTTAATTTGAGCTGAAGGGTCCACTCTGCGCTTAGCCAGCTGTGAATCAGAGATATGTGAAGTTGATATAAGGGCCGTTTTACGTCTTGCCCCCAAATTTGATCATGCATTGAGTGCCACTTGGCCAGGTCCCATAAAGAAGATGGTTGATGAGTTTAACATCTCTTACGATTTTATTTTGTTCTGCATAGACACTAGACATAGACATCCCAGGAAAATGCATGGACAGGACATGACCATCAGATGAGAATAAGAAAGAAACAGGACAAGACAAAGAGAGGAAAAAATTCTCAGTTGGTGTAAAGCACTGTTGATAATTAAACTGAGATGAGCCAAGACTGATTCACATCAGCTGAAGACCTGGTTTACTGATTAGGTAAGTGGTAAAGAATTACCTCTGCAAGATACTCCACTTTGTTCTGAAGAATGGACACGTCCTGAGCTGGGATAAAACTGTGTCAAAGCTCCCCTGCTGAACGTAACATTCCCTTACCTATGGAGGTGAGTGCCTAGCTCAGATATATGTTTTCAGGAAAAGAGATTTGGCCTAGAGAATTTTGTGCATAAAACCAGCTGTAGCTAACATGGAAATATGTAGCTTGAGCCACATGCTGAAGACTGCCAGGAGTCTATGCGTGACCTGAATCTTTGGACAAGGCTTCAACACATACCAGGTTCCAGCCACCCCACTCAGTAAAACAAAAAGATAGTTTATGTGGTAATTACAAAACACAATTATAATACAGTACAGGCAGTGCCCATAGATGACCACTTTCTCTGTAGCTGTTACAGTCACATCGCAGAAGTTGAAACATTTTAGGAAAGCAGACAAGTTTCTCTGTTTAAGCAACATGACCGTTTTCTTTCTGTGGCACATACACTATAGTAAATTCTGGCTTCCACTTATATCCTAGATTTTCTTCATCATGGCCAGAGAAAAAATTGATTCTTCATTTGTTTTTGTGCAGGCAGATATCCCTGTTTCAGCTGAACAGTGGCTCAATGGATAAAAAGGTAGGTTAAACTGCATAGCTTCAATTATACCAGATGAAAATCCCTTCATGTTTGTTATATCATAAATTCAATGCATCTTCATAGCATGTAGCATATTTTCATCTATCAAGAATGAGCTGAAACTTCTTAAGCCTATTGAACCAGCAGTTCTTGTAGATTGATACTGTGAGGATACCTGTGAAGACCATTCCTGTTAAACAAGCATCTCCCCCAGACAAGCTGTCACTATAACATGGCCATTTTCCCATGCACGACACTTTAACACAAGTCCTAAGTCTACCTTCAGCACAGAAAATTCTGGAGCCTTGTCTCACTACCAGTTGACAACCAAGCCCCACGAAACTCTACTCCATCCAGGAAAGATCTTTTTTTTTTTTAATATTCCTAGCCTTTACCTCTGACATTGTGCCCATTTTCAATTGTTCTTTGATTGCTTCCTGCATTAACCTCTTTCTTGCCATGTTCAACTTAGAAACTTATGAAGGAGTACAGTGTAGTAGTCATGCTTACAATTTCAAGGATTTAAAAATCAATTACAATAGTAATGTCTCTTAGTACCAAATTTGGATTCCATTACATCATCTTGGGAGATTTATAGTAAATATTATTTAAAAATAATTGCCTATAGAAAATACAAGCTTTTTATTTAGTCCATGTACCATATGATTTAAGAGAGCAAGACAGTATTACTAAGATTTGGGCTAGCATTATTTAATTACTTTAATATTAAAATAGGAATGAAAAGCCAAAATGAAAATTAGGAGACATTTCTACATGAAAGTCTTCAATATGTCCACTGAAAAAAGGAGGTATTTTTGCAATGCTCCTAAAAAAGGATGATAGCAAAGTCTTCATGCAAAACATAATAGACAGATTCAAAGTTAAACAGCCAGCCCAGGATTTTCGTATGCCCTCGCTGCTCATCTTGGATCTGCCTATACAAATCACTAAAACTGAGGGGAAAAAAAAAAGTGGCTTAAGATATTTCAACAGAAAATCATGGCCCAAATGTTTGCAAATTCAGCTCTTCAAACTGAAGGATAAAATTCTGGAAAATATCTTTGCAATTTTACAAAAAGAAAATAAAAACTAAGTTCACCTTGTGACTAAGATTCAATTCTATGCAATGTAAAACAAGATAAAGCTTTGTGGCCAAGGTATAACCCTCTGAAGATATCATTTAGTAATCATACATCCTTAACTGCATTAGTGTTAGCTTGTGCATCTACGGATGCCTGTTGCTACTTAATTTTAAAAGGTTTCTAATCTTGTAATGAAACTGTATTTTTGACCAGCCACAAAACAGAATCTGATCTGAGCATTATAATGTAATTAATAATGGATTTTAGTGTCTCATTTGAAATAATTTATTCAGATCTGAGAACTACACTGCAAGTCTATGATTGCATTATATAAAAAGCAAATAAACTACGTAACTGAAAATGAATCACATGTATTATTTATCATAGAACGGAACTACCTGGAGTTTAGAGCTTGGGCCCAACTAGCTTGCACATGGACTCCTGTTTAGTCACTTGCAACTCTACAATGAGAGATTGAAACTCTGCTGCTTGATTTTTAGCCTCTTTAACAGCGCTGGAAAAGTGGCTGGAAGAGTTGGGTCCATAGCATTCAAGACTCAAAGTGGATTTTGCATTTGGTGGGCAGATACCAATATTACAGTGCAACCTGTGCCTTTACGAGCCTTTGCAGACTGCTAAAGGAATGAAAAAAAAAGAAAAAAAAGAGAGGACTTCTTGTATGGGCTTTGGAGATGTACAGTACAGAATACAATTGTTCTGATTTCCACCTGCAGGTTTTACATATTTAGATATCCCAAACCTGAAGAATATCTAGAGTAGTAATGTTTTGGCCTGTGGTTTCTGAAAGCACCCCCTATGTTATCCACCAGGTCATCACCCATGACTGTAATAGCACACGGTAATTAGGAGATTAACAGGCTATTTTGAAAGCATGACCTATAGAACCCACAGGAAAACTGGAAACTTGTGTGTGTTACTTGACTGCTTTGCTGGCCTAGCCAGTTACCTACAGTGTAGAATAGAGCTTTCTGGTGTTCGCCTGATGCTGCATACAAAGAAAGGTGAACAAGCAGACAACTTGTGTGCTTAAAGCACAAAATACAGCTGAATGGGAGTGGCGGAAAAGCAAGACACCAGGCTATAGATAAGTGAATAGTGTAGCTTATGTTACACCCACAGTAAGGAGGAATCAGAGATCGTGCTGACACTAAGAACAAACATTGCACAACCTCTGCTGGTGGAGCTTCTAACTAGAAAAGAGACAACGCTTCTGCTTCCCTTCCTTTCTTTGTTTACATTGAAACACAAATGAAAAACAGAGTCAAGATCTGACTCAGCTAGTACTTTCCATTTGATGTTAGGGTAGTCAGGGTAGTAAAATCCACCTAGATAGGCTTGAGCAACTATGTTTTAATCCTTGCTCAGGAGCAAGCAGTGATCAGAACCATTCCAGTGCTGAAAGCTACAGGCATATTTCAGTCTATCAGCTTATAGCCTTGGTGCTTCTCTTCTACGGTACTAATATGTCAGCATTTGAGTCATGCTATAATCCTGTTTGATTCAGTACAATGACATTTAAGCTGTATCATTGATAGCACCATAAATTCAGCAGGGCTGATACTGCCTCTCCCCCCCCCACACACACACCAGTTGTACTTCTTTTTTTTCTTTTTTTTTCATGTGTGTATATATCTACACCTATCATGCACACATGTAGACATATACTTTCTTTCCTCTGGTTTCACATAAAACCTAGAATTATGTATCTTTTCATTCCATCTGTTCCCAAAGTGATTGTAATTGAGATCATTGATATTAAAGTAGTAATCCTGAAAAATCATTATTGTTCTGATAATTCCTAACTAAGATAGGGACAGATCACCCCAGCTATTTAAAACAATGAGTTGTATTCCTGGTATTACTAATTTTAAAAATCAGATTTTTAGTTTTGGTTTCTAATTCTTTGCTTTTTCCCCAGACAGAATTTTCATGAGACTTAGCTTTGCAATTTCCATGTCTTGGTTCACCCTTTTGCAGAAGGCTGCTATTCTGACATTATTTTCCTTCCAATTCCTTTTTTAAACATCTAAAGATCATAATATAGGTAGGCAATAAACTTAATTTTATTTTAAATGAAAACTATTATTTTTGTATGACTACATGACTCATTGTGATCAGTTGTGCTTTAGAAAGAAACAGCCGTTATTATAAGTATGATGAAAGCTAAAACTCCAAGAACAAGTAGAATGCAGGCAAGATGATGGTTTGTTTTCTGGTGACTACCTGGGATGGCTGTGTGCTCTCAGAATGCAGAATTATAGTCCAGCTCACAAGTGTTTGCAAGATGACATTCACAAAGATTAAAATACAAATCTATGTAGAGATTTTGTCCAGAGCCTACTCTAATTTGATTGCAACAGCTGCTTATACACCCTATGCTAATATCTTACTCTTAACAGCATTCTAACCCTTTCCAGAGTAACTCACACAGACAATATTTCATTTGTTCTGCTTCTTTTAGAAATGGTGGTTAGCTGAGGTCTTTCAACTTCACACCCACTGTAATCACCATAAAGTTAAAATGACTGTTGTTAATTTAAACAAAATACTCTCCTTTTGACTCTCCTTGTGTTCCCTTCCTAATTAGGTTTTTGTAAAAAACTTTCTATTGCCATCATTACATTTATTCTAGCAAGAATGTGGAGGACACAAGCAGCGTAAGACCAGAGTCTTGTGCATGTGCAATTGGCAGAAGCACATTTCATATGTGCAAAACATAAGCACACATACTTGTCATGGATGGAGTCACGCTCTTCACTCGTAAGAGAGAAGCAACAATATACTTTATTGGTATAAAGTAGTGAGTTAATAAAGTTCAATGGTAATTGCGACAGTGGTTTAACAAGGTTTGATGGCAAGGTACGTTTGATTATTTACTGCATAGAGGACAGGGTCAGACAAAACTGTCACAGACACCCTCCTGTTGTGTAACGAGGTTCAGAAAGGACCCTCTTGCTTTCTAAACTCCTTTGAGAGGAGTCTAGGTGCAGTGGGATCCACTCCTTGTCCCAGACTGGGTCAACAGTTTACGTCTAAAGGATTATATATGCGCAATGAATCCTTTATATCATCTAGCTAAGATTTCAAAGTTTAGCATGCTATTAATCACTTACTGAGAATCTGTTGTGGCAAGGACTCTCTCAACTTCAAGGAGTAACCTTGAGAGGCGTCCCTACTCAAGGGGAGATCCTAGCACGCAGCCCACTGCCACGCAGGAGACCTCAACAGGCACTGGGCTGTCCACTGTTTATAGAGTAAGATGATTGACTTACAGTTATATTTGCATACCAGCAAGCCATCTGGCTCACCATTTGAGACAGCCCTTGGTTACCATGTTGTCATCCATCCCCCAAAGTCCAGAGTAGGATGGCTGCAGCCATCACAACCCCCACTGGTGGTTATGGCTTGAGTATCAGGGAGGGGCACTCCACCACAATACTTGACTGTCTGCCCAATGGACGGTTGGCGAGAGAAAGAAGTGAGAAAGAATCTTAATACAAAACCTGCATTTTACACATTGAATACAAGTGCTTTGTGAGGAGATGCTGATAAAGTAGAAAATACTTTAGGAAAGGACATTCCCCTACAGCACCCCTATGTCATTCTTAACAAAATTCTATCATCTGAAATTACAGTCTGTTAACACAAGTAAATTAGAGTCTCTCCAGGCAAACATCTCCAAATGCTCATTTACATTACTGTTGTAAAAGCTTTCCCAAAGTCTAAATTAAAATTCTGTTAAAATTTAAGCTTAAGGTATTTTTATTCTATCCTCTGTCAACAGAAAGAAAAGCTTTTTCCTTTCTTTGAAATCTACAGACATGCCACCCTTCCATCCCTTCTTTTTTTCAACTAAAAAGTGCCATTTCCATTCTTTCCCCACAGGTCATGTTTTCAGACTTTTTGGTCATTCTCATTTTTTCCTCTAGATTTCTCCAGTTTTATTGAAGCACTGCCAAAAACAAAGCCAAGTTGAGAGGAAGGATTACAATTCTGTTGAAGCAATCCAGGTACATTTTTAGGCTGTTGTGAGACAGGTAACATTGTGGAATTATTTTCAGTATGAGATTCACCACAACATCCAACAGCATTTCTACACAACTACTCCCAGTTGTTTTCTAAACCATCTATAAATAAATAAGGGCTCCAGCACATAATAAAAACTTACTGCATACTTTCAGTGAGTGTAACCTTCACTACCATTAGATATCTATTTTTCTTTGACCATATGGAAAATTTAGACAATTAGCTCAGATGGCTACAGTGTAGGCATCTCAAGTTAGATGAAAGGAATCTCACCTAAAGTATTTTTGGATAGTTGATGTCTCTCATTAGTACTAGGTTTCGTCCTTGTATTGGTTTTGTGTGGCAAGGTTTTGGTAGCCAGGAGGAGCTACAGGGGTGGCTTCTGTAATAAGGTGCCAGAAGCTTCCTTCATGTCTGATAGAGCCAATGTCAGCTGGTTCAAGACAGACCCACTGCTGGCAAAAGCTGAGCCAATCAGCAATGGTGGTAACACCTCTGTGACAACATGTTTAAGAAGGGGACAAAATTTCTGCGCAACAGCAACAGGAAGAGAGGAGTGAGAAGATGTGAGAGAAACAGCCCTGCAGACCCCCAGGTCAGTGCAGAAGGAGGGGGAGGAGATGCTCCAGGCGCCGGAGCAGAGATTCCCCTGCAGCCCGTGGTGGGGAATACCATGGAGAGGCAGGTTGTCCCCCAAAGCCCATGGAGGTCCACGGTGGAGCAGATCTCCACCTGCCACAGCACACCAGACACCATGCCAGATGTGATGGGTTGACCCTGGCTGGACGCCAGGTGCCCACCAAAGCTGTTCTATCACTCCCCTCCTCAGCTGGACAGGGGAGAGGAAAATATAACAAAAAACTTGTGGGTTGAGATAAGGACAGGAGAGATCATTCACTAATTACCGTCACGGGCAAAACAGACTCAGCTTGGGGAAAATTAACTCAATTTATTACAAATCAGCCAGAGCAAGGTAATGAGAAATAAAACCAAATCTCAGAACACCTTCCCTCCACCCCTCACTTCTTCACGGCCACAAATTCACCCCCAGATTTCTTCACCAAGCCCCCCAGCGGCACAAGGGCGACAGGGATGGGGTTTACAGTCATCACAAGTTATTTTCTGCCACTAATCCTCCTCAGGGGGAGGGCTCATCACACTCTTCCCCTGCTCCAGTGTGGGGTCCCACCCATGGGGGACAGTCCTCCACGAACTTCTCCAACATGGGCCATTCCCACGGGCTGCAGTTCTTCACGAACTGCTCCAGTGTGTGTCCTTTCCACGGTGTGCAGTCCTTCAGGAGCACACTGCTACAACGTGGGTCCCCCACGGGGTCACAAGTCCTGCCAGAAAACCTGCTCCGTGGGCTCCTCTCTCCACAGATCCACAGGTCCTGCCAGGAGCCTGCTCCAGCGCGGGGTTCCCACGGGGTCACAGCCTCCTTCGGGAACCCACCTGCTCCGGCGTGGGGTCCTCCCCGGGCTGCAGGTGGAGATCTGCTCCCCCGTGGAGCTCCCTGGGCTGCAGGGGGACAGCCTGCCTCACCAGGGGCTTCCCCACGGGCTGCAGGGGAATCTCTGCTCTGGTGCCTGGAGCATCTCCTCCCCCTCCTTCTGCACTGACCTGGGGGTCTGCAGGGTTGTTTCTCTTACGTGTTCTCACTCCTCTCTCTGGCGGCTGTTTCTCTGCGTCTCAACTTTTTTCCCTTCTTAAAAATGTTATCAAGAGGCGTTACCACTATCGCTGATTGGCTCGGCCTTGGCCGGCGGCGGGTCCATCTCAGAGCCGGCTGGTATGGGCTCTGTCGGACACAGGGGAAGCTTCCAGCAGCTTCTTACAGAAGTCACCCCTGTAACGCCCCCTGCTACCAAAACCTTGCCACACAAAACCAATACACCAGAGCAGATGGACGTGCCTGAAGGAGGCTGTGACACCATGGAGAGCCTGCACTTCTGACTTCTGGCAGGACGTGTCACCGTGCGGGGGACCCATGCTGGAGAAGTCCATTCCTGAAGGACTGCACCCAGTGGAAAGGATGCATGTTGGAGTAGTTTGTGAAGAACTGCAGACTGTAGGAAGGACCCACATTGGAGAAGTTCATGAAGGACTGTCTCCCATGGGTGGGACCCCACCCGGGAGCAGGGGAAGGCCGCGAGAAGGAAGGAGCAGCAGAGACAATGCATAACGAACTGACTGTAACACCCATTCCCCATCTCTGTGCACCACTCAGGGGGAGGAGGGAGAGAAATCAGGAGTGAAGCTGAGCCCAAGAAGAAAGGAGGGGTGGGGGAAGGCATTTTAAGATTGTTATTCCTTATTTTCCTGCTCTGATTTAGATTGGCAATAAATTAAATTGATTTCCCCAAGTTGAGTCTCTTTTGCCTGTGACAGTAATTGTTGAGTGATCTCCCTGTCCTTATCTCAACCCACAAAACTTTCAGCATATTTTCTTTCCTTTGTCCAGCTGAGGAAGGGGAGCAATAGAATGCCTTGGTGAGCACGTGGTGTCCAGCCAAGCTCAACCCACCACAGTCCTTTTTGGTGTCCACTTCCTCCTCCTCCTCCCTGGTTACATGTCCTTTCTTCCCTGCTTTTTATGTCCTTCCAATTTGTCAATCAGCACAACCTTTCCTGACACATATTTTAACTTCTTAAATTAATAGATAAAATAGCATTTTCTGATTAAAAAGAATTTCAATATAAACCCCTGCTTTATTCATGACTAAGGATCTGAGCTATTCTCATCAATTTGTATAATGTGTTCTGCCAAAACTAGTCAGAGAGCATCCTGACACTATAGAGAAAAAGCCCTATTGGTTTCTATGGAACCATTTATCAGGCATGATATTATGATGAACAATGCCTCACAATTTGGTGCCACATGAGCAAGTATGGCAGAAGTTCTATCCATTCATTTTTTGTGCAATTCAATATTGGGCAAAGATGACATAATTTGACCCTTAAGAGAATAGTTCATTTATGCAAACATATGCGCTGAAATCATCTTGTCAGGCTATCATTCAAAACTAGGGCTAAGCAGAATTTATGTATTACTAGTTTGCTGTTCAATTCTTAAAGTGCCATCAACTTTTTCACAACACATCAGTCAGCATAAAATCTCAGGACTCGTTTGATATATTAGATTCTTATAAGGAGCTCTCCCACACTACATGTTCTTGGCCCACTCCATCTGCTCTCCCCTGTCATTCATCTTCTGCCTATGACTTTATAAATTTGTATGTCCTCCAAGTATACGGATGACCTAATTGTCTTAGTTTACACCTGTAGAAAGCTACAGTTTGCTAGGTGAAGAAATAAATTGAGATGTACATACTGCAGCTGTCTTGAATGTCTGGACAACACAGATAATTCTGTGACGTGGCATCATCTTTTAAACAACGTCTCCTAGTGTTTTGTGTGTCTGTGTGTGTTCATTTTCAAGTACTATTAATGACTTGATTGCATACCATATGAAGCCTTTGGGAGAACTATTGTCCAACATCTGACACTTCACCATTCATCTAAGGTAAGGCTTCCAAAGCAACCCAATACAATTGCCGCTATGGCCTGTGCAATTGTACTGCTCAACTGTTATGGATAATTACAAATTTGCTTGTTGACCGAATTTTCTTCCTAGAGCTCAGTGGAATACATGTCTGGATGCAAGGCAGACTTAGCATGGGGAAGTACTTAAGGAAAACACCTATGAACTATGCAAGTCTGAACAATTTGTATCCTTCAAGAAAAATATAGCTAGTTAAAGGCCTGAGAGGAAGGCCTCTTCTAATGTAAATTAAATACATTAGCTTCTGCTACTTCATTTTCATTGTGTGTGAAAAATGGTAATTTTATCAGGATAAAAAAATAGTGTCAGAATATACCTACTAAATTTAAAAGTCAAACTGAAGTCTAATGACTTTTGTATGCTCATGAGTCTGATTTTTTTCCATCTGTTTTGATCCTGCCTGATGTTGAATGATCTAAGGGAACATAGTATAAGAAGTACTTCTCAGAAGATGCTGAGCATCTTGCAGCTTTGTATACTTAGTTATTTGCTATATCACCTTTAATAATATAGATTCAAGTTCTAGTAGATTAGGAGAAATGAGCAAATGATTAAAAGAACCAGCACACTCCCAACTCAAGCTTGGAAAGGCCAAGTGATAAATACTGAGTTCTATGGTCCCTATATGAAATTCAAAGAGTCAGAGAATGAAATAGCAGAGAGAGTTTTAGAACATCTTCAAAATTTAAGGCATTTCTCAGTGTTTATTTACATTTTTTCCAATATATATTACAAAAATTAGAGGGAATACCATTGAAAGAAAACCAGAGGAGAAATGGTACTTCTATGGCTCAGGTCACAATTATTTGGATTCACAAATCTATGGAAACTAAGACTATTCACAGTGTGCCTGCAGGCAGATTTTATGACATCACTTATAGTTGTCCTATTACAAATTACAGAAAAAATCAGACTTAGTTTTTTTTCCAGTTTCCGCTGGAGAAAAGGTGCACAAAGTAGCCCTCCCTTCCATAAATAACTGCTAAGGGCTAGATCTATTTGTTAGGAAGCGAACAATTTTTCACTTAAATCTCTACATTTCTTTTCAGCACAGCATCTCCACAAAATGACTGTTTTTACCAATACAGAGGCAATATTTAAAGAAGAGAAAGTGCACGTGCTAGTAGTATTCCCTAGAGAATGATCAATGGATCATGATTTATCCATTTATTAATGATTTATCAATGATTTATCAACTTGCCCTGCCTCAGATTTCAGAATACTTTGTGCCAAAATAGACTGTATTAACCCTTCCTAACTAGCAAGGTGCTTTGCTTCAGAAGTTGGTTGTAATGGAATTACTGGTAATTCACTACTCTGAATGATTAAAACTATGACAAGCTCTTTCCTACATGGAATGCTACTGTAAGTAAAATGGGTGATTTAACATGAGGAATGCAATGAAATGCCTTGACTTTTCAAAGAATCAGCTGTTAAAAATTATTTTTAGACCAATATTCTTAAGTCAGCTTTTTGCAGCTGATGATACTTCAGGTGTCATTTCCTCTATTAAGAGGGTGCTGCAGAGATCAGTATTACCTTTCTTCATGATTATTACATAGACATTTGTACTGTTCACAGGCTGTTTAAATTCCATACCTCCTTCAGGAATCAAAACACTAAATACATTCCACAATCCCTTCAGAAATGTCCATTCGAAGGAAAAATCAAAATCTCATATGAACATTCTAAATAATTATTTTGAATAAAAGAATGTGTGAAAGCAATACTCACAACATATAGTAGTGCTCATGCCTTATTTAAGTTTCTTTTAAGACCCAATCCTGCTAATGCCATTCATGCCAATGGTCTTACTGGAGTCAATGGAGCTATTTGTTTTAACATTTATTAAAACAGAATTCAGTAAGCTTATTTCAAGAGTAATTATGCCTATTTTGGGTTTTGAAATAATAATATAGATTTAATACATAAAAATAGGTAACATTTACATATGTTAAAATATAAATACTATAAGCATAATTGTATAATTTATTATACCTAGAAATAGTACACACATTTTATATATACCTTTAGAAGGGCCAAATTTTGCAAAGAACTGAACAACTCCTACATGTCACTCACTAGTTTCTGTTGACCAGCTGAATAGGTCACAGCCATATTCTATATATCGGGGTCAAATCTGCTGCTTCTGTAAATGGGAACAGCTGAATCAGAATGGTTCCTTTATAATGTTGTCTGTATGGGGAAACAGTAAAGTGTGTACATCTGTCACTGCTTTAGCTTCTGCATGAGAAGGAAGAGAATACTCATTTCATGGAGAGAGTGATCCATTTTGCATTCTCAAGCAAAGCTTCAGAATGTCTTTTTTAATTGCCTGCAGTTATAACTAAAACCAATAACAAATGTATGTAGCATATGGACAATGATTCAATGCACAATGAATCATACGAGACACTTTGAAGATGTAAATAAGAAATGGAAAAATTACTGCTTTTCAGGGCCTCCTGCCATGTACCTCTCTGTATGTGTACCAACATCTTTTATAGAAGAGAGGCCTGGAAAAATCCATACCATTTTAAACACGTGTTCCATAATATTTTATTGTAGCCTATTTGCAGCTGCTGTTTGCCTTATTTATGATCCAACCCCACAGCAGACGCATTAATGTAGCTGGGAACACTCCAGGAAAATACACACACCAGGAAAATGCTTTTCAAGGACGTAAATAGCTGCAAGGCAGTTTTGGTTTAATTTCAAGTTAAACCTAATTAAAGCTAATCTCATTCTAAAAAGGGGAATGAATAACTTCCTGTGAGCGTAGGTATTATACGCAGTACTGCACAATTCTGATCAACCAAACCTATAGGCATAAGTTTCTTGTTTTGCCCTAGGATGTTTTCTTTATGCACTTCATATTGCTAATGTAAGCCTAAACTATGTTAAACTAGAATTAAACATATGTAAGTAAACCTGGATGTAGTCAGTGTTGTCTTTCACTCTTCTGCTGTCTTTTTGACTCAGAATCGTCCTTTACACTGACCATGCAGTGTAGAAGGCAATATCTTAAACGCTGAAGTCCCAAACAGTTAGAGACTAGATAATTAAGCAAGGTGATGTCAGGCTGCCTGTGGTACATTCCAGTTATCCTAGATTTGTAACTTCTGCAAATGTAAACTGCCTGCTGAAGTTACTTGTACACTGAAATCTAGTTGGGAAGGAATCCAAGAATGATAATCCCCAGCACAGCTAAGCAGTGTTTTGTTTTATTTCATTGCTTCTTTGTATTTCTCTTGCTTTTGACTTCTTTGTAGCCATTGGTGGGGAAATGTATGTCAGTGGCTTGAAGTGCAACTGTGCTGGATGTGAATGCGAATACTCCAGTTCATCCTCAGGCAGTTTAAAAAACAACCAACCCCAAAACACAAAACCTAACACATTTGGGTACCAAACACTTGATCTGAATTTAAGACACCAGGTCTCCCCAGGTACTATCCAAAATCCTTAAAAACAATATAAGCAGTTAGAATTGATGATGTTGTTAAATTCCATGTGTGGTATTCTCTCACTCTCCCTCCTGAAAAAAACCCAACAAACCCTGCATGGTATTTAATTCAGCTTCTTTTCCTACTGCCTATTTATGATAATCTTGTACCAGAAGCAATTCCCTGGATGGCAGTGGGACTACATGGAAGCCTGGTGGGAGTGAAGTTGGTGTTGGGAAGAAGCCTAATGACTTTTTAGCCAGTCTGAAGCCAAGTTGTCAGGGAACATGGCTTTATTTTTGGCAGTAAATCAAGGAATGTCAAGTTCGGAATCCTATGGCTTCATTTGTCCTGTCTCTTAAATTTTAGCTTTCAGATTTGGAGGCTTTTGGCACTTGCAGGAGATAAGAAAGATCTTTCTAGACTGAAACCCTTTAGCAGCACACAGCTTGCTTTTGCAACAACAGCAGGTGTTATTCAACAAGTTGCAAGCACAGAGAAAGAACAAGTATAGGAGTTAGAAGTTCCTAGAAGGTGCCCAGTAAATGAAAATGGAGACTAATACCACAGAAGTGATAATTTAAAAATAAATAAAATTTAAACATAAAAAATGTAAAAGAAACCCACATAATCTGGGAGAACATGCTGTATCTCTGGTATTTTAGACAGCAGTTGGGAGGGAGGGCAGAGGAATAGACATGACAACACCAAAACCAACCAAACACAAAATGAAAAACATAATGGAAAAGAGAATATATGATTTCAAATGGCTTACTATGCACATAACAACAAGTCCCATTTGATAACAGTCTCTTGGCTGAAATACAGAATTGTAGACTTCGTGAAACAGCCTGAAGGAACATAAGGACATAGTGGTACATATATTAGAATAGAAAATATGCTAAGAAAGAATGATACGTCTGCATTCACATTTGCATAGGGTGTGTCCTGGAAAAGCATATCCATGAATGTTATAGTTTACCTAAGTACCACATGAACAGTCCTTTCCCCTATTAAAAATGAAGTTTAAGAAATCTTCAATCACATTTAAAATATCCATTTGCACTTCTGTTTCCAACAACCAGAAAAAGAAAATATTAATTCGTCCCCACTCTCATAGTCTTGAGTACAGGACAAACAGAGTATATTTTCTTCCATTATTGAACCTGAAATCCTTCACCCCCCTGCTTCCTCATCTATGAGGGTTATGAAAAATGGCAATACAAAAGTGACAGAAAATTGAAATTACAGTAATGATTTAAAATTGATTACCTTTTTGGACTAAAGGACATTGAACTAAAATGGAACGGGAATAAAAAAACAAAGGATCTTAATTACTCCTGTATATTTTTTACTTGATTAAGAAAAACTAAACAGGTATTTCTGGCCACACAGATATCTAAGTGTTCAACCTTGAGCAGGTAAAACTTTCCAACATTTTATCTAACTTATCATACAAGGTAGGTAAGGTACATAAGTAACAGTATTCCCTGTAGTAAAGGTGGAGAAGAACACCATGAATGCATTGGCTTTTGGGATCCCATGACCACTTTTTTTACATCTTGGCATTTAAAAGTATGAATTTGAGCTCCTCGAACCAAATGCTTTGTAACCTGATCTAGTAGGCAATAAAGAATGGTCAGAGCTCCCTTTATAAACATCTTTGACTAATATGATTACTAAATAATAGAAATAGGAAATATTTGTTACTACCACCATCTCCCCAAAGCAGTACTCTTTAGGGTACTCGGCAAAATCTGTAGGAAAGAATACAGAATGCTGAACTGTTCAAGGGAGGAGTAGACAGACAGGTACCCCATGACAACTTGGTGATTGACTGAGCCTTCTTTGGTCCATAGCACCCATAAAGGCAGTACAGGGATTTCCCTCATCTACATTAGTGAGCTTGTAAGAACAAAGAGTCACTGGGCATGAGATTAATAATGACACAAGTACTCCCACCCTAGAATGCATCCCATTCTTTCCTCAGAGAGGCTCCAGCAGAGAGGCTTCCATTTGCTGCTGGAATCTGTTTGGCGAGATTTATTCCGTCCCTGTAAACGAAAATCTCCTGCAACAGATTGCAGTTGCTAACATAGGCAGGATAGCTTTTTGCTGCTGCCAACAGAGAGCAAGACTGCAGGTTAATCATGCACTGCAACCCCTACTAAGTACATGCAGACAGCACCCAGCAACATACCCTCTCAAATATAAGGAACAAGTTATTAGCTTAACGATTTTGCAGCAGGTTGAACAACAAGGAAAAATGACTTTGTTTCTTCAGAATAATTAATGACCTTCTACTTTTCACCCAAGACATTCAAGTAAAATCAAGCTTAGGATATATCACAATGTCTCATTTTATTGCCACATCAGGCAGATAATTTCCTATTTTAAGTTCTAGTAAAAATAATAAAAAAAAATTTGCACCAATACCTCCTGAAAAGACAGATTATCTTATTCGTGCTAGCCTTTACAGTAGCCATGGCTGCTAGTTAAATAGTACTGCAAGAAATAACATCATAGCATGTCTTTTTCCCAAAGGAAATCCTTAAAAATACCCCATAACACTGAGATCTCACTTCCTCCAATTGCAACTGTGTATGTAATATGCTACATGCAGCTGGCGTTGCTCTTAGAACTTCCTTACTTTTTCAATTGGAATTTTTTTCAGTTGACTGTTCTCCTGCATTTAGATAGCAGGCAAATTACCACCTAAACAGGAGTCTCATTACCACAAAAATCCTTACATAAATACTATGTTTTGATTATATAATTTCCTGCAGGATATAAGCCAGATAAATTCATTTGTCCTTCAGGTTGGTCGTAAGAGAAGGTCAGGGGAGAGCTTATTCTAAGGGCAGTTAGGTAAATACTGTCACATCCAAAGCTAGCCTAAGTCACCATTGTTCCTGAATGTTCCTTTATCAGGCTACAGAGATTATACTACCTGAACAGCTGTTCTGTTTTTCCTTTCTTTTATGTGCAAACTTCTTAAAATTTGATATATTGATACTAAATTTCAATATGTGACATCAGAAATTGACTAAAGTTTCTGTTCAATGACTTCATAATTTGGATAAGCAGTGTTTTGAAATCTTGTCCAAATCATTCTTTCAAGCTGAACCCTTGGAAAACCTTTTGACATTTGTAAAGTAAAGGTTAATTTGATTATTTTTGTTCATGTGAGTTGTTAACATTTCAGTATGCTAAAATGTGGCTATTTCAAAATAAACTGAGTAAATGTTTACAGTTCAAACAGATTTAGTTTATTTCATTTAATAATGGAAATGAGGCTTTTGGTTCCCAGCAAGTCACAAGCATACTTTTACTCACAAAATAAGTTAGAAGAATTAGAACATTAAATGTTCCTGAGAACAATTCATTTATAATTTCAGCCAGGAACATTTGCAGTGATCATTTGAAGGAGAATAAGATGAACAGAAAAAAACCATTTTTATTCAATTCCATATCATCAATTTCCTACAATTAAGGTTTTACATTGACATAACACTTGCCTTCTGGCTCTTTTCTGAGTCAATTATATTATCTGCTTTTGACAGAAATGAGATTTGACTTAGATATTGAAATTTCATCAGCAGAAAGTGCTTAGTGAAAACAAAATCAACTAGCGCTGTTTAGAGAACATAAGTTTTGCACTGACTTGTGTGTGTCTATGCTTCTTCCCTTCCCAGTACAAATACTTTAGATTTTCTAATATGCTGCTGTAGTTATAGCCTTTTCCTTTCTCTCCTCCTTCTTCATTTCAAAGCTAAAGGACTGTATTCCTCACAAGCCTCTTCTGAAGTTTCTCCTAACCACTTCCACCTTAGGTGCCTTACTCCTTATTCTGTTGCAAGTCTGTAAGAACAAGTGTTCTTCCACTTCTCTGTGGAAAAGGACAATACTTTTTTTAGTGCTTGTTCTGGTGTCTTACCAAAAGAAATAAAGAAAAATGCCTACTGCTTTTTCTTATTAATACTATTTCTTAACAGTAACTTCATAGATGAAAAGCTGTCTAGTCACAGACTGAAAGTGAAGAACAACCACAGAACTAGATCAGTGTGCAAAAATATGCCAACTTACAATCAAGGGACCTTTAAGAGAAAGATAGGAGCTATTATCTTTTCTTCAGTACTTGCTTTCTCCTTGGTATCATGCAAATTCTCTAAACACATAATATGCTAGTTTCAGAAACAAAGGCACAAAGTCACAAACACCAGTAAGAGAACAAATCAGAAGAGATTATACTGACAGAGAATCCACATCAATAGGGGGCCAGAGGGCCCTCAAGCAGCTAAATAGTATTAATGATTTGAAAATGCCAAAGCAGATTCTGAAGGAGTATACATTCTGAAAATGTTCTTTAGACTATCTAGCAATGATGCTGTGCGATTAATAAGCAAGAAACATCAGGAACACCATTTAATAGGATACATTCTTTATACAGGAGCAATTACAATAACTTTGATTGAAAAAATATTAGGAAAAATAACCCTTTTGTGGTACTATCTGCTTCCTAGCTTTTAAGTAATTGTCTCCTATCAGAAAATTTGTGCTTATTATATGCTTCAGTAATTCAGTCTGCTTCATAGCATTCTCCAACTCTTTGTACTAAGCTATGAAATCCTACCCTTCAAAGATCCTAATTTCTTTCCTTTTCCTAAAATAAGCCTATAGACTCTGTCTTGATTTAAGATATCAATTACATGGCAAAGTCATATACTTAACCTAAGAAATTTCCACTTCCCCCCCCAAAGAAATCTTCAAGATAGACTTTTTATAGTAGTTTCACAAAAGATCATAGTACTACTCAAATGTTTTTGTACATTTCTTTTGTTTTCCACTTGCCTTTGGTGGTGTTTACATTACTGAAACTGAAGACCAAGTTTAGTGCAAAAGAATTGGGAGAAGTAGGTTCATTCACAAGTTGGCAACAGATGAAGAGGTAAAAGGCAGAACAGGCCACCTACCTACAACAATGACGTTTCAGCACTTGCCAAAGCTTCATAAAACTCCATCATTCAAAAAATATCTTTAAGGGTCTTAATGAACAATTGAATGCTGAATATTTACATAAAGCATGATGGGTTTGCTGTATCTCAAAATCCGTATTCTTAAATTTTATGGTCCTTTTTGACCAAACTGGATTTGGACCATAATTGTAGAATCTGAATCAAAAGTAGGACACTAAGGAGTAGTTTAGACAACTCTAAATTACATCATTAAAGTCATTTTTTTTTAATGCAGATGAGCCATGCACAGGACTGATTATATCGCAGCCTCTTTTGCAGCTAATTCATCTCAGAGCAGACACTACAAAGTGAGAAATAACAGTTAAGTTCAAGTAAAATGACCTTTTTGGAAATTTTTCATGTCATGCATTTAAGACTTCATAAACCATGCATCCATGAAACGTAACTTTTTTTGCATGTATTTCCTCTTGTTGACATGTTAAACTTAACTGAAGAAATTTCTCCTGTGCATTGTACTAAAAGACTACTAAAGATAGGTTAGAAAACATCTGTAGTGTTATACAACCATAAAATGCAAGTCTAGAATTTTTTGTTAAAAATGTTGACCTGCTACCTAAGTTATCAATCATCAAATGATGCCTTAAACAGGCAGTGTCAAAACTTATCAAATAACATCTTCTAACTCATTTATATTTTATTCACCAGAAAGAGAACTCTGAAGACTGAGGACCATGAGGATACACACATGTTACTATCTTTAACCTGCAAGAAAATAGGTCTGAGACGGTTTCTCTCTTCTACATATCCTATATCTAGAATGCAGCTTTAGTGTCTAAAACAGTGTCTCTCATTCTAAGGGAACTATATCCAACAGAGGCAAAAGTACCATACAGAAGTACCAGGACTTTCTCACATATGCAATATATATCTTTTTGGCTTGTGGATCCAAGAAAAAAGCTGTAAGGTCTAGATCCTGTTTATATGATATGGGGTAATTAAAATTAATAATAATAATAATAAAAAAATAAATAGATAACCTGCTGCACCTGAATTGCACTGCCATTTGAAATTTAGCAAGGAATGGCCTCTTCCATTAGGAGTCACTTACAACCTCTGATTGGAGGCCTCTCCCACAGAAACTGAGGTGACTTGCTTCTCCCACAAAACTTAGCTGAAGGCTAATTAGTACTACCTGATCTTACATATTCATCTGTCAGATATTCCTTTAAATATTTTTAAAAGACATGCAGATAATAAACCTAAAAGTTCACAGTTAATGCATTATATCAGTAAGATTACTGTCAAATATTTATCAGTCTTTTAAAAGTAAGGTTATCAAATGAGTTTTTCCTCCACTATATCTCTGAAATCTAGCTACTAGCTACTTAAAATCAACTGGCTTTTTACAGTAATGAAACACATACGGAAACAGCTGTGACAAGTTAAAGCAGAATTGATATGAGGCTCTGTGACTTATGGTTTTATAACACATTTCGCCCAGGCACAGTTCTCCTAGGACTAAGAAAAAACAGGCATTGTATAAAGGATCTTACAATTTTAGATTAGTTTTGTAAAATGATATTCCATAATAATGTGTTTTATCATGCTATGTTTGAATACTATTCAAATAACAATATTCAAAACTAGCAAGTAGGAAATAATATTAAATGACTCAGTTCCTTCAGACTGATTTTTTTCCTTTTTCATGGAAAGTTCTAAATCCTAATTTGTGCCAAATCAAACACAAAACTTATGTCAAAAATTTTCCATGGGTACGCTTAAAAATTTTAAAAATTGAGGTAAATATTGAGGAGTATCAAGTACTTTGAAATTGAGGACTCCTAAATATTTTAGACAACAAACCGTATAAAAATCAAGCACAATAAGAAAATAATAATGATGATAATCCCTTTTGATTAACACCTTCTAGGTTTATACTCCACAGTTATGTTCTCAATTACATTTCAAATGCCCTTCTTCCTCTTCCTCTCTTATCTGCCTCCTATTCTTTAGCAATGTCAGCACTGAATTGCATTTCCTTAAGATATTGTCAATATGGATAAAAATTATGTATCTTTATCTTTTATCAACATAGGAAAAATAACCCCAAGCACTCTAACAATTAGGTATCTTGTAAGATTTAGAATAATGATGATGATGATGATGATGATGATGATGATAATAATAATGATGATGATGAACAAAAAATTTTTAAAGCTAATACATCAAAATGTCCTTCACCAGCAAAGGAAGACTGTCACTCGGGAAACCTACATTTCAATTAGCTCTAGTCACTGAAAACACTGAAACTTAGATTTTAAATTTAAAATTTAATTGAATTTGCTGCTGCAACTGCATGAAACATGTCCACATTATTTCTTATTTAATTTACTCTGATCAGGCTTACAGTCCCTGAGTACTCCATCAGTCCATGCAAAGCTTCTCTTGGCCAACAGAGGATATCCTTATTTATTATATCACATTGCTCATCACTCTCTCCTAATACGACTTTTGCAACACTACTGAATCAAAAATGATCCAAGTTAACTCTCTGCTCTTTTGCAACAGGAGTAGAATTTTTCTAGTGAAAACTAACTGAATTTAATTGAATCTTGGGCCATTTCCATTCAGTTTGCCTCCGACTGTATTACCCACTTTCAACCAGACTGCAAATGCTGTTAGATATATTTAAAATCTAAGCTTTTCTTATCAGTTAAATATGCAAAATAGGGAATGCAAAGTTTGCATATTATATTTGAAAAAGTAAAGTGCTCCTTGCTAAAATTAATGCTTATTTTGTATCAAGTAAGAAGACATTACTAAAATTTTAATTGCAGCCGTAAAATTATATTCAAATTTGTCTATGTTGGCCACGTTGCCTGTATTAAGGTGCAAAGATTCAGAACTTCAGACAACCCAATGCATAGGTGGCGCAGCATTTTCTCTGCCTGTTTAGATGAAACAGTTCTGCAGTAATAATCGTTGGACTGATGCACAGTTCAAAAGAAAGGGGCTTAGGCACTGGGTGGTTACATCCATGTGATTTTGTAGATGTGGTACATAGTATCGGCTCGTTATAATGTTGATGTGCCCACAACAAGTCCTTAGTCTTATTAAAGGCTGAGGATATCAAAGAGCCAGATTTTCACTAAGTACTATTGCAGCTTCTTTACTTAGACATTTACAGTAAGAAGGAGGTAAGGAGCTCTGCTTTTGTCACGTTTTTTCCTTATGCAATAATTTAAGATTCTGTATAAGGTAGGCTTCTATTAATATTAGTGATTACATGAATTAACGATTATTGAACTGTTTGATTCTTACAGATATAACTTTAAAACAAAATGTCACTCTGTGGATTGTGAGAAAGACTTCTATTTTAACATATTTTATTTATTAACTGAATTCCCAAAGGTGTGCAGATGGACAGTGACAGAATTAAATACCTCCAGCATCGTTGGTACGAAGGAGGTAATGGACAGCCTCATGTTCTTTGATGTGTATCAGCAGGACAACGTTAAGAAGTAAAGTCCTTAGCTGCAGTTTTACATGGACATTTTCATCTACTCTGAAACTTCAAAAAGTACATTAAATAAAAAGGTTTCTAGCCGACTTAACACTTGTATGCAATGTTTTAGCCCTGCAGCTCTGGAATGGCCAGCACTCAAGAACAGAGTCCTGAAGCTGAAAATAATGAACATACCCTGGGAATGAACATTCCTCTGGGAAGGAGCATCACAAATCATATGTTATTTATGTAAATCAGACAAGAAAATGGAATATGGTATTCCTTTTCTCAGGTGCTGTAGATTAAACTTCTTGCAGATACACACTACCACTTGTCTCTTCCATCAACCCTCAACGCCAGGAATCTAGGACTAGTGCAGACAGACAGTACTGTCCTTTGAAAACAACACTCCATGTCCAAGCAAAGCATAAGAAGCTGTGTTCTGCAACAATATTGCAGACTGCTTTCCTAAAGGCTTAATATTTTTAATATTTGGATAAATTTTCACATTTAAGGTAATCTTTTTCAGTAAGAAAGTCTTCCTGAAGGAAGATATGGCAGCAATTGACAGTAGAGGTAAAGAGGGAGGCGAAGACTGTTAACACTTCACTATCTGTCGCTATGTTTAGTGTGTAATAGGGTGTCGGAGTTGACCAAATTTTTAACTACTTGATCTGAGTTGTTAGAGGCATATCCCTGTAGTGGATGTACATGAGAAATAAGATGCCCACCGCTTCAGATGCTTTAAGAATGTAGACAATTTTGATTGAGGAAGTTAAGAGTTAAAATCAAAAAGCTAAATCAACCTCCAAAATGCAGATGTGCATGAAAGAGTAGAATCTGGACCATAACAAGAATTTTGTTAATTTAATCTCTTGTCAGTATTTGGAACTGGAGTATTGTTCAGGTTTGTAAATACATACACCTATTTTCCTTGCCTAAATTAATCCTGAAAATCTCCACTTCATGCTTCAATACCTATAAATTTGCTGTAAGGATGATAAACAGTGATGAAGCGTCATCTTAAAGGCATTACATTGAATGGTATTAATGGTTATTCCTCAGATTATGCATCATTGACCTTCACAGAGCCTTTGATGGAAGTCTGCACAGTCTGCATATGCAGATTGTTTGTGTGGTTTTAAAATGAAGACCTGTTCAGGCACATGTGTAAGCAGACACAACATTTTAAAAAGCCCAACAAATTAACAAGAAAATGATGTGAGTGTAAACCATTTTAACCAGCATTATTCCATAATGCTCACACGGACCTCAGTAAAATCAAACATGTCCTGCACAAAAGTAAGTATAAAGAGTATTTACGGTTCAAGGAAAGAACAATTTTATTCCATTAGAAGACATAGTTTCAGCCCATAAGTGAAAGAAAAAAGAACACAGGGCTTAGCAAGACAACTCCATTCATCCTCACTGAACCTTTAAGGCACTAGGCCTGGAAAACTGAAGCAAGTTATATCCTGTCCTCTGACAGTGAACTGCTGCAGATCAACAAAATTGCAAGGCCTCCTTCCAGTACTTACATGGGGACATATCATCGCATTATCAGAGCTCCAGTGGAAAGAAGCGTTTATTAAATATTTAGCCAGAGACAACCCCAGCAGATAGTAATACAGAGATGGGGAAGTAAACCGTGCAACGATTTACATTATCTAGGAGAGATCATGAAGCAAACCCGTGCAGGAAAAGCGATCAAAACTGTTTCTAGCTGGTTAACACTGGGCTAACCTGTAACCACTGAGATAGATACCTTTTTTTATTCTACAGCAATACATTATTCCTCCCCACAGCTACCAGAGTCCCTAACAAGTCCTGTTGTCACCATTCCTGGAGCTAAAATGGGAAGGGAAGGGAAGGGAAGGGAAGGGAAGGGAAGGGAAGGGAAGGGAAGGGAAGGGAAGGGAAGGGAAGGGAAGGGAAGGGAAGGGAAGGGAAGGGAAGGGAAGGGAAGGGAAGGGAAGGGAAGGGAAGGGAAGGGAAGGGAAGGGAAGGGAAGGGAAGGGAAGGGAAGGGAAGGGAGGACGTGATGTAGGGCCTCTTCCTGGAACTATTGCTAACAGGATGGAGGATGGAGAATCCCAATGACTGTGTAGGATTTTGGAGTCACATTCAGCAGCCTGCCTAGTTGTCCTGGTTTTATTGATTTTTCGAGCTGTGAGCTCATGGAGTTGATGTGCTGTGTTTTGGTACAATATAAATAGACATCCAGTTTATGAAACAAAATGGTTTTGTTGTCACTGAAGTATATAACCACACAGACACATTCAAATATACCTGAAATAAAAAAGAGCCCTCAGCATTAAAAACCCATGAGTTTAGAAAATGCCAGGTTTGACTATAAATCGATTTAATAGCTCTGGATTGTACTATGCGGTAAACACAATCAGTATCATATCTTTCATGCTTGCCTAGAGCTTAAAGAATGAGAGCTGATCTGGACACAAAGAATAATTCTGGAAGGCATTCTTTTTCATATGTATGAATAATATATTCTAAGAAAAAGCTTGAAATAAATTTCATCAAAATTCATACTATTTTTTTAAATCAACCTAAACAAGCAGTTCTTGACTTATTCCCAAGCTGAGACTTCGTGATCCATTTTTTGGCTGGGGGATTTTTTTTGCAGTGAAGTCATAAACCCTTGAAAGTAAAGTATAATAATGAAAAGTCTGTGAGACCCTGAAGTGTAGCAGCAGGAATAGTGCTCCTATAATATTAAGAAAAATTTCATACAAACGGTTTAAAAGCAGAGTAATAGCCAAACAGCATAAAATGACATCAAACCCAAAACACAGCAGCATTTTAATAGAAGAGAGTAAATTCATCATTCTGGCAGTCAGTAATTTTATAAAAGCTCCTGTTCTCATTATGCCTCTTAGTGTTTTAACTACAGATGAAAAATAGAAACGATTTTAGGCTATTCCCGGCAGACTCCAGTAGGTTTAAGGGTAGCTGACCAGATGGAAGAGGCTTACTTTTAAAGCACTGTATTTTACTTTCCATTCCCTCTGGCACTGAAAAGAGAGGAAAGCACTTCTGAACGTTTCAGGTTCTGCTTGTGGAAGCAGTAATATATGTTTAGTTAAATTATTTTAAATAGGCTGTTATTACTGCTGAATTTACTATAATAAAAACAATTGGAACATGTCTCATGTAGCACAAGAAGTGGCTGGGCAAAAGGCAATCTTTGAAGAACAGAACTTCAGGTTAGTATAGGGAAAGCAGTCTGCACTTGAGAAAGTATTCTGTAGTGAAACACAGGAGGCTACAGGTCAGAAGAGGTTTATATGGAACATGCATAATAGATATTTAGAGCTGTTGTCAGGAAAAACCCTAGTTCTGGAGTAGTGACAAAATTATCCTTCTCTTGGCCTATGGTTTGAATCCTACCTCATGTACATGAAAACAAATTTTGTCTTCTGAGTGTCCAGTGCAGAGGCTATTCTTAGTCTCAGCACGTTCAGAACCATTAATGATGTGCAGTATAGAGAGTGAAACAGATTCATTCATAAAAAAAATCTCTGTCCATTTTAACAGGCCATAGTCAACAGGACTCAGCTGATTCCTCCCACTCCATCCGTATGACAAAATATGTCTGACAATATTAATAGGGATCCAGTTCTGGTCACACTGGCACTAGTATAAATTCATTGTCAACAGTGGGATAAGCATAATACCTCCTACCCAAACCAAGTTCATCACACAAACTGCAAATTTTTTCAATCATTTTAACTTGGAATGGTTGCTAAAACCACCTATTAGGCTTTTAGCAATAAAATTACAAGAAACAAAATGCCAATCTTTTATTATGGTAAAGGGTTTAGAAAAAGTTGACTTTTTTTTTTTTTTTTGTAATGGGTACCAGCATGAGAAAACTCATTTCTACAAGTAATGTATTTGTGACTTTTTTATTCACTGTCACTCAGAGTCAGCGATGTTGGATGCTTTGTGTTTGGCTGTTATATAAAACTAATGGATTTTGAACTTTTACTAAAAAAGTGTCCTCTTCTCACTAGGGTGCAAGTGTTGGGTTCAATGGCCAACATGGAGATCAAAGCCAGTAACAAGATTCTCTGTGTGATTTCTGTTGAAAACGCATTCAACAGTCAACCCTAAGCTATTGTCTGGTGCTTCTGGGGAGGGTAAAACTCATAATGCTTTCAAAGTAAGGAGTGGCTTTTGAAGTAGGCAGTAAAAGTGGAAGCAAACTGTGAGTCCAAGTATAAACAAGAAATTAATAAGTTGATAGCACAAATAAAAACAGTCCAAACCTGTTGTTGCATAAGGGACCCAATGGCAACACACCAGTTCCATAAACAGTATCTCACAAGCACCAATGTGTCTGGTCATCTTTCATATAGGCAAAACAAGCTCATACCTATTTTTCTTATTGAAATGAATGTCACTGCAAATTCAGAGCAAGGCTTGGACTCTTCAAATAATGTAAGAAAAACAGCCACTTTGTAATTTTATCCCAAACAATACAAGTTAGATAGGTAGATGACTGTGCATTTCCATTGATTTCATCACTCCAGTTCCTTCCCGGCCTGATTATAACTGAAAGTGCAAAAGATGAGTAATTGAAATCCATGGATGAACGTGAGATAGTAGCTAAGAACAAGTGTGTGAAATTTGATTGTTAGGGACCTAATACATTTCTGATTTTTCCTCTGACCTTTGTGTAAAGCGCAGTGTGTCTAAAATAAATTGCACTAAACGCTAACAAAAAGCCTAGGAAGTCTAGCAAAGAAGTTATGATTATTCAATAAATAGTAAGTTTATTGCCCAGTTTATTAATAGCATTACTGCAACTGACACTTGCAGACATTACATGTTTGAGCCCATGGTTTGCTCTTTTTTTGGGCTCATACTACCTTAGTTTAGAGAATCTGAGCTAGTGAAATCCATGGGGGAAAATTTTCTTTTAAACATACTGCCTGCTATGAAGAGCTGGGCTCTGATAGCTTTCTGATATGACCACTTGCCTAGCAGGCGTCTTGGTCTTTTTCTTATATATCAAACTGAATACAAGTTCCTTTGATTTACAAGTCTTTAAGGGATAAACATCAAACTTACACCTTTAGAGTGAAAAATAAATAAATAAATAAAGCTGTATGAGGGGTTTAGGCAGAAGAGAAACTGAACAAGAAAAAATTGGGAATGAAGATTTTGGAAAAGAAAACACAGCAACATCCAAACCTGTGCACAAATCTAAAGATGTGCTTGACAGAGCCAGAGTATGTGTGCAGATAAGCAGCAGGAAATCAGTCAGAAACTGGCTTTAACTTCCCTATCTTTTACAAGTTTATTTTAGGCTAATACTTATGGTAGTTTTCCTATAGGCAGAACCAGTGGCTTGGTACAGTTCAATGACTATGATGGTCTGAACTACTCTGCTCTTACATGCCTTTAGAGTTTTATGACTTATTATCTTATTTTTAGGTGGTTGTTCTGGTTATGTGATGCAGTGACTACCAGAGTGCTGCCTTATTCCTGCCACTTATAGCTGTGGGAGTGTATTTGCATTTTACTACATAAATGTTCAGCATGAATAAACGGGGAAGTTAAGCATACATTCTGATTTTCTTTTCATTGCACAATCTTAGCAGTAGTGCTCCTGGGACACGTTCATCTATTGCATGGACTATGTCACCCATTTATACTTATTTTGAGCAACAGACTCTTAAATACCTGTGTATTGCTATGCCCATGTGGTTCAGTCCGCACGGCACACAAGAATGAAGAGTAAATATCAGGGCAGAGGTCACTAGTTGAGACTGGAGAGGTGTAAAAGGATTCTAAAAATCAAGTTACAACTTGCAGTCCTTCCCACATGCCTCTTCTCATCAAAAACACCTAAAAAGAAAATCAACAACCTCACTAAGTTTATGAATTCCACTTATTTGACTTTCATGAGTACTGACTGTATTGAACGTTTTCATAGGAGTCAGCTTAGCAGTATTGCATCCTTACCATGTAAACTGCAGTTATCTAATCCAGCTAATTAGGATGGAAACCAGTGAATTATGTTCCTGAATCCAGTATTTCATCCCTAGTTATGATTTTAAAATACTGACACCAATTATTAGCACTTCCACCCACAGTACTCATCAGCTTATAATACTCAGTCATCTTGGGCATTGTACATTTAGGTTTTACAACACTCGGGTAATAGTTGTCAGGTCATATTCACCTCAAGGCAACTCAGATATGTGGCAAGACAAAGTTTTACTTCTCCAAAGATAAAAGGAGACAGGCTAAGAAATTAATCGAATAGCCATAAGAAGAAGCCAGGGGAACAGCAATGAAGCCAGGGGGAGATCCTTGAAGATGTGCCTGGTAATTGCTGCTGACACTAGCTAGTCCTAGTAATTACAGCTGCTGCAGCCCCATACAGACTTATTTGTCCATCAGTGATGATATGGCAGCAGCCAGCTAGCTTTCCAATGCTCTAAGGTATGCAAAATACTCAGAAATTTGGCCATTTTTCTGCCCCCTGCCAGTGCAAAATCCAGTATCACATAATTGGAAGCCAGGACCCCTAAACCAGAGAGCTCAAGTGGCTTGTCCAAGGCAGGTAGGCAGTGGGAATTCTGCTTGTGGTCCCTAGGGAATTTTGCCCCCTTGGTTTGCACTCCCAAGAAAGCATCCCATTTTGCTGTTGACATGCCACATCAGCAAAGCATTGAAATGCATGCTTCATGAAAAGAAATTTAAGCAGATGCTCAAAAATCGGAGTGCTGACAGTTTCCTGAGACAGGCCCACACAAAATACCCACTTATTGTACAGAATAGTGCTTGCAAAAAGTTACCATTTCATTTGTGTCACCACCTACTTACTCTAGTTTTGCAGCCAGAGCTGCAGTTCCAGAGAAGTCATGCATCCTGAGAAGCAATTAGATGCACAAATCAAAAGGAAGAGTTTGACCATAACTATTTTTTTCTTTGTAACCTAGTATCTATATGACAAGAGGATTTCTAAGAGTGAAGGTCATCTTCATAGTTGCTGAAGGCCATGCAGTAGATGCTTTTATATAGCTCCAGCAGCACAGCCACAGCAAATTGAACTATGTCAATGAAAGTTTCATTGATTCTTCTTGCATGGGCTATTTCAGAGCATTAGCCATGAGGATTTGTCATGACTGTGTTCCAAGTCTATTGAAGACAGTCATTAGAGAACAGCAAATCATCCAGATGATTGCAATCTACAGTTACGCAGCTATGTAAGTCACATACTCAGGCTCATGGTTTGCATATTGATTATAGCTTGGCCTTAACAGTTTATCATGTAACTTCCCATCCCTATTTTTTGTGAATTTTATCATTGAGTGACTGTTCATGATTTCATTATAAAGTCTATTTCTCCCTACTGAACTCTTAAGAATTGACGATAGGTCAGAAATTGGCTAGTCCTCTTGGGAAGCAAGTAAAAATTTCAGCCTGAAATAGAATTAGTGTTTAAAGAGTATTAGGTAATTTTTAAAGTTTGACTGGAAAATGCCCTTATGCCATCAGTTATTCTTGTGCATTTTTAAAATATACTTTGAGATTTCATAGGTATATCCAACATTCTTTCCCATTAATATTAGCAATAATTGAAAACATCTGCCTAAAGCTATAAAAATCTAGGATGAATTGATAATATAAAGTACAATACTGTGAAGAAAATGCTGGCCAGCTACATCAGCTAAGCAAAAGATACAGTACACATGATTCCTGCATGTATATTACAAAGATTCTGCACCCTGCTTTTTAATAAACAGAGGTAAAGATAAATGTAGACTCTGGATCTGAGCACTTTATCTGTAATTCTGCAAAGCCGAAGAACTACAAGATTTACTGGCTTTGAAGTTGTGCAGTTCAGTCATACTAAAGACACTTTGTTTAGCAGAATAATCACTGTTTTGCAAATTACACCCAATTTATGCCCAGTACTAATGAATGACTAGTTAATGTTCAGATCTTCCACTGATATTGGGAACTACTGCTCTGCATGAGTTTCTATTCACCTTCGTTATACAGCAAGCAAGGAAAGTCTTTACCACATAGTACTAAGCCTGGAACTTTTCAAAATAAATAGGTCCCATTACACATTAAAGCAGACTTTACAGTGGAGGTCTCACAGTACTTGAACAGGATTGGGTTCCTCAGGCCCTTCTGTGGAGGTACATTGTAAGCATACCTTATGGATCTAACCTCATGCTAGGTAATATAGGGACACTGACACACCAAGTTGATTTTCTTTGTTGAATGCCCCATAAAACTTAGAAATATTGACAATTAAGATTGACCTTTCTTGTTACATGGTTATTGATTGTGCTTTTTATTATTTAATGGATGCCTTTATGGTGGGACTGTGTTATAGAAGATCAATTTTAAATGTTGACCTTGGCTCTGATAATTTTTTTAGTGACAAAGCAAGATTAAGTGTTACTATGATACTTCTGTGGGTTAAATGAATTGATAAATATGTTTGAAATAGTTTCATATTCATAACTCTTGAAGAAAAATCAGGTGGAAATAACTGCAAATTGTACTGAAATGGATGGAATAGGTTTTTCTAAAAAGCATGAACATTAATTTAAAAAAATCATATATCTATTTACTTTTAATTTATCCTTTAATTATTCCCATCTTTATAACGTTCAAGACTCTTTTAAATTATCACCATTGTCTACAATGTTATAGTCTACATTCTAGAGTGCTTTTCTTGCAACATTTTAAAAAAAAGAACTTAGGTGGATCATATCAGGAAATTGTTTTCTTATGATGTTAGCCTTTTTGAGAGTTTTGGGCAGAAAAGGTCATGTGAAATTACAGCAGAATTTTAAACTCCAAAGCGTTCATAGGTGGAAAAACAACTCCCCCTGAAAGCTCATCTGTTAGACTAGAAATAGCCATATACTTTAATTCTGAGATGTTTAATTATGATATGAACAATTTTGTCTTATCTATACTTGTTTCTCAGTTCAAATAAAAAATAATTTCAAATCCAAAAACACGAGCCTTGCCTTTTCAAAAATATCAAAATAAAATATTTGTATATCTTCAAACATTTTCCATTTAAATACACTGAAAATCATGTATTTCCAAGCTTTTTATGAGCTAATTTTTTTCTGAAGACAAAATTCCCAACTATTATTTCTGGTGATTCATTTTATAAGATCATATTTAAATGTTATTTATCCTTTGCAGGTTTCATTTAAAAAATCCCAAGAGTTTAGCGCAGTAAAGGTGCTTTTAAAACCTATTGGTTTGGTATCCAGAAGAAAAATATCTCTCTTGGTAAGATAAATGGCCTGCAAATATCTGTAAATTAGATCAAGTTATATAGCAAGGTGACATTTATCAGTAACGCTTTATCCTGCAAATGACTGATCATACTGGCCTCAAGCCAGCTAAACAAGTAATGGGTTATTCACTGTATAAAGTTTAATCCATACATAAATTCTTTAGGATATTAGAGAATAGTACTCAGTGTCTAGCAGATAGACTTTAAAAAAATCATTTTAGGAAATGTGCAGTGGACTTAATTTTATTATTTTTTTTGAAGTGTGCAAAAAATACAGCAATGGGACCCCTTAACTCATAATCATATAGGAGATAAAGGTCAGACAAAATGTCAGTATGATTCAATGAAGTATCACAGACATGCTCAAGCTGTACCACTAGCACAGGTGCTATCTTACCTGAACTACCTCATTCCGTGCTCTCTCAGGCAACTTTATGATGTACTTTACTGGGCAGTGTAGATACATCTGAGATTTAAACAAAGGAACTTGGACTTGGTGAAGCTTAAACTAGACAGTCAGCAAGGTTAAGAGTAATTAAAACAAATGACCAAAAAAACATTACCAACTATATGGGTTTCATCAGTAAAACTGTGTTTCTTTTAAAAGGTGTTTTTCCAGTTCAGCACATTGGCTTAGATATAATGAATGTGAACAAAGTCCATGACTTGCAGTAGACTCTATTGTAACAATAATTTGGTCTAGGTCTCCATCTATGAATATTGGCTGGTTTACAAAGAGTAAATTCAAAGGCTACAGTCAACTAGTTTTGCTACCAAGTGTAAATATAAAATAAATACATTGAGTTTATAGGACTTTATTTATTGAAAAAATGAAGAGAAAGAGGAATTTTACTCAAGGTATCTTGGCTGAATGGATGTTGGAGTGCTTGAGGTAGAAGAAAACACGCATGAGACAAATCGATGGACAGTACGTTCAGGTCCCAGTGCTGAAGGCCTAGCCAAATGATACATTCATGTCTCAGAGCCTTAGTATCATGCCATAAGCATTTCTACGGCTTGCAAGAGCAAAGTCTCTTCTCTTTTTCTGAGAGAGAAGAACTAAACTGACTACCTAAGGAGAGATCCAACCTTTCCAGATCTGCATGGGTTTGCACCCACTGCTACATATAAGCAGGGGGATCCCAGATATACAAGTTCTGGACAGTCTCCAGCAGACTCTCTCCTTCTGCTCTGTCAAGCCTGCTTATTTATTTTCTTACTGTCATTGTCTGCCACCTACAAAGCAGAAGGAACACTGTCTTGGATGTAGGTCCCAATTTCCTTCATTACATTTGTGCCTATAGTAATCCCATTAAATATGGCTGTTCTAGGGGAAAGAGGTGAGACTTTAACCCAGAAAACAGAAAATCTTGCAACTGAGAGACTTCATTATTCCCAGACAAGCCTGTAAAGCCATCCAGATCACACATACTATATAGCTAGAACAGCATGTGAAGTCACTAATGTGCTACAGTTCTAGACATAACTGGGAGATCAAACTCGTAAACCATAGGCTTTAAGTTTCAGCAATTTTTCTTCTTTTTTTCATTGCAGTTACTATTTCACAAAAGTACTGAAACTTAACAAGTGCCCCCAAAACACGAGTTACTCACGAACAAGCCACATCAAACCAGTGCTGCATCTTGCAACCTCCCTACACAGAAAACCACTAGGAATCCAAACTTGTCCAGCGGTTCTGTGTTAAAATACCGGGAAGTTATCTGCGCCCCGGTCACTTAGAATTGACTCAAAAACCTCCAAAATAATCTGATGTTTCTGTTCTTTACAAAACAGTCTTAGGAGGTGGCAGCGCTGTATGTGTAGGAGTAGGTTGTGATGGTTGCACACTACATTTTTCCGTATTGCTGCTCTGCCCTCTCCTGGGACAGCCAGCGTACTGCTTAGCCAGCCCACAGCAGGCAATGGCGTGGGCAAAGCCAACGGTACAGTAGAAATAAATGTACCACTTTGCACACATGACTGAAAGACTCGCTGTGAATCACTGCATTTTCCTGAATATCAAGTAGGAGAACAAACAATCTAAAAAGCAAGACAATTCGAGTACACCTCTGCTATTTACTGTCTCATTCTGATAAATAAATTTAGAAGAAAAGTGCAACGTTTAAAAACAAAATCCATCGTAACTTTTAAATTTTTTTTCCTGTTATATTACCTGAATATTTTCTTTTAAATTTTGAACTTTGAAAAAAAAGAGGAAACTAGTAGATACATATTTATGTGGATTTGTAGACAATTTTAAAAAAAAAAAATCCAAACCTGTATGTTTATTATATCATTTATGGGTTAGTTTTGACTGACACTTATCCTTCTTTGTACTTACTTTTCAATAGAAAGAGGCATTGTTAGATAATTTCAGATTAATCACTGATCACTGGCTATCATTACATGTAACAGTTCAAGGAAAGTAAAGGTTAGCATTTTAAAATGAGAATGCTTAAAAATAAAGTCTGAAATATTTTTAGGAACCTAAAATAATCTGTTTCCAAAGATGCTGAATGCTTCCATGCCATTTTGGGGAAAAATAACCCCAAACTAATTCAGAGTTGTTTGAAAGCCTAAAAGCAAATAAGGTACCTTAATTTGAAGTTGTCAGTTTACCAGCATTTGTGAAAACTTTTAACCAATTGAGAAATAAGGTCAGAAGTTCACATAAGTACAATTTCTTTTTTTAAAATGAAAACACTCTTTTGTGGTAACTGCTTTCTGATGGGCCAGTCAGTCTTTAGATCTGTTCTTTGTACAAGTTAAAAAGCATTATATTAATAATGCTTGACTGAGTAACTGTCACTTTACAGCACCAATATCCATCAGACAAAATGTGTACATCTACTTCAGTTACGGGCATACAAGAATAAAAGTTACAAAAATAAAGTATTTAAGAGACAATTTTCATTGACAAGATCTCTATAATAGACTATACGTTCACCAGGTGAGGTAGATCTCTTGTCTTTGTGAATTTTGATCTACACTTTTTAAAAGTAGAGGCCAAGAACTTAGACAAAAACTCATCAGCAATTCATCAAGGCACAGCATAAGTACACTTCATGAATTGTTCATTTGCCGTTCAGTTAATGTGATGACCTGTTGTACTGAGGATAAGTTATTAAGTAATGAAATAGGATGATTGGATTAAGCTAATTACTTGCTTTGAAATGACATTTGTACATAGATTCTTTGGCCTTGCCAGAATGAATTATATAATCTAAGCAGTGGTTTTTGTATTCCACTTCACAACTTCCAAAGCCATATTTTACCTGATAGATGAGATCACTAAAATTGTGATTAAAAAAATAGGTCATATAATACACTACTGCTGTGAAACAGGCTCTATACCAGGAATCACATGCTAATCAATTTAGCCTGAAGTGCCTAGGCAGAGGATATATTAGTAAGTACAATTATAATAATAGGTCTGATGAGATTATTTACCAGAACCAATATTCGATGCAGAGGAATATAGAATCTAGGACTGCAAAGTTTTGTATTGAAAATAATCATACTGACAAAAAGCTGCAGTATGAAGAACTGTTTTTTACTTCTGTTGAATTTTACTGGTAAACCCAAAGTTCAGAAAGTAAAAGAAGGCTCTACTACAGTATATCTGCTGGGGACTCTTTGTGAACAGGCTAGAAATTCCCACTGGTCGTGCTCCCCATCTGCTCTTTTTACTTTGTGTGCATGAAGTGAGTAGTTAATGACTCTCTGGGTAGGACAGTACAAGGCTGGTATCTGTTGCAAATTTAATCCCACAGCAGACACCAGCCAAATGAGGAAATGTTTCTGTGGTACTTCTCTACCTGCATTGTATGCCCCATTATCTTAATCCACCCTGACGATTCTGCCACTATTTCTGACAGGTTTTCTGCCACAAACCACTGAATGGAGAAGATAGGATCCATAATCAGTCTATCATCAGGTCAATCATTGCAGCCTCTGGTACTAAAGACAGAGTGGGATTAGGGTCAAAAGAGGCAAGAACGTGTTGAAGGAGTAGAAAGAAGGGGTGGAGAAGAGATAACACACTGCACTGGAAGAGAAAGGAAGAGAAGAAATGGAAGGAGCTGAAAAAGGCACCCTGTCAGAAGCAGCAGATGCTCACCATTGCTGTGCTACTGTGCTGCCCCAAAGTGGCCCATTCCCATAGAATCAAAAAGACCTGCACTCACAGGGATAACTGCCGTGGGTAAGTTTTTTGAGTAATTTCTGTTCTTGGGCTAATTTTAAGGTTGACAAAGGTGAAAGGAGCCCAAGGAGAAGTGAACAAGCTTTCCTTGCAATAGTTAAGCACAGCTCAACAGATACTAGTCTGGACCTATTTCCCAGGGTGAGGCTTAGGGGAAGGCAGGTGTGAGGGTAGTGTTCCATCCCCTGTTCCTGCAAAGACCTACCCCTCACCTCGGGACATCTCAGGCTCTCTGCGGAGAGTTGCTCACTGCTGTCTGTGTGGTCCATACATGCAACTAGTCCGACAGCTTCATGACACGGACTTTCTGCTCCTTTCTGTAGCTCATCAGCCTTCCACAGCAGCTGAGATACCAAGCCGTGAGGATTTGTTTTCACACAGACTGGAAGGCTGGCATTTGTGGGAGTGAAACCGTGCTACCGAGTTAGAAAGCCCAGCTTCTTGGAATGACTCTGTCTTTCCCCTGGGCCACCTGCAGTTTAAGGCTAAATTAACAACCTCTGATATTTTAAATGCTAGTACTAGGCATAAAAAAACCATAATTATCATCCACTATTCATTCCCACGCACCCATATACATATTTCTTCCTCAGTGTGGCAGCAGAAAACAAAGTGAGATTTTAATGTTTTAACGAAGCTCAAATGATCTCTATGTTACACTGGTCAAAGGTATTTGAAATTACACTCACAAGCAGATTTTATATTTTAAGGGACTTTTCACAAATTTTTCATTGTCCGAGGGTAGAATCTGAGCCTGTGTACACCCACAAGGCAGCTAAGGGATAGTGTTTCTTGACTTGGGCTCTTTTCCTCTAAAAAAAAAAGAAAGTAATGTTAGTTTTATCTATTTTAGTTTCTAAGTCTTTCCTGAAAAAGAACTCAGTTCTTGTGAAATGACTTGTTCTTTCCTTTGGTGTTAACCACAAATTGCATGTCATTTCAAACATTTATCTTGTTCTATACTACATATTTGCACCTCCACTTGCACGGATTTGGGCTCTGATATATATGCTCTGGGAAAAGTCCTACATGAAAGCTAGTGTTCTGCTTCTCTCGCAAGATGTTTGGTTATATCCTAGCGAATGTGAAAGCAATTTATCAACTTTGTTTGTCAGAGGGACTTCCTGCTGTATCTAAACACGAATCAATCTGCAATGAAATTATGAGCTAGTAGTGTTAAGTATATAAGCCCAGTGAAAATGATTACAAAACAGGATCCTCCAGAGCTCTGTTAGAAATGTGGAAAATGCAAAGCAATGAAGTTAGACACAGCTAAAACACTTAAGATGTTTTGAATGTTAGCTTATTGGAGTGAATTTCACCTGAAAGGAAAAGGGCTCTCTCTTGTAAATACTATCTTTACAATCTAAGTGAAATCTTGAACTGTGGATAAGCAATTAGCATGCTTTCTCTTGCTGTTTCTAATTATTTTTTATAGCACAGTACCACCTAGAGGCTCTCTTGTTCTCTGTGCTGTTTATGTGAGAAGTGGGAAGCAAAACTTTTGGACCTTTTTTACCATTTGCATAGACACAGCATGAGAAAGGAAATAGAGCCCAAAGGTGGGAAGGATAGAATTCCTTCAGAAAAAAAAGCCAGTCTCAAAGAGAATAGAAGCCAAGTTTCATTTGTCATGACATTTCTCTAGCACAAAACAAATAGCCACTCAAATTGGTGCAGTGATGATTTTAGATCTAAAATAGATTTGATCTCCAGCCCTTTTTGCATGTCTCATGTCATGCCATATGAAAAAAATTGTGTAACTATTTCCTACCCCAAGTGCATCATGGAGTAGGTGCAGAATTTTCCCTCTGGCAGAGTGGTACACTCCCTCACTCTCATCCTTGCAAGCATTTTCAACCCAGAAATGAAAAGCATGGTCACTTCTACAACACAATTTTACTTTAATTGTGCCAGATAAAATTTTCCTTTCTGAATCACTAAATGAAACCATTGACATCAGCCTTACAGAATACTCATTCTAAAGATAAGCATGTCATCTTATTGTCTAAGAGTCTAATTCTTTTCACAAGCACCAAAAATCACCAGATTAAAAACATTAAAAATATTTTAATCTTTGCCAGCATAATGTTGTGTACGTCGTATTTAGCGTATGTCATGCTACCTGAGCATTTATGCTTTTTGCAGCCTGTGAAATCTTCTGGAAGTTACAGAAAAATGTAAATAAGACTGGAGTGATTCTATTTAGCAGTCACTGCAGATAATCCAGGAGGACAGGGCCTCAGAAGATTGTTGTCACCAATAAAGGGAAGTAGCGGCAGTGTTTCTGGCCTCCTCACTTGCAAGGTTTCCACCCATAGCCTTTATCTTCTCTCTCTGTGTAACAGGAAAGAGCATTATTCATGTTAATAGAAGTACTGAAGTGCATTTTTTCAGAGAGAAACAGATCCCAGTGGAATGAAACATAATCCTCTTACCTCCTTAACAGAGTACAGACTAAGTAAAACACTGAGTAATCTTTCCCATGATTATATTTTTTATTGATAGGTATATGATGAATACATTAAAGATATTTTTTTCTATTTCTAATGCGATATGAAATTCCTCCCATGAATTTCAAATGAGATATGAGTCTTTTAAATTGTCTTTTAATAATCAGATTTGTATTTATTGGTAACTGCTAATCTGGTAACGGATTGTCAGGAATATAAAATAGAAAAATTAGTTAATTTGTTATATTTTCTCAATCTTTTGTTAAGTCCCCCTTATTCCATTTCAGCAATCTGTATTTGTCAGGCTCTCTTCAACATGTTCTAGGCAGGAAATCATGTGCACATAGCAATTTCCATGAACAGGAAACTGCATAAGTAGGGCTTTAATGTAGACAAATAGAGTTCTTATGATTGTAGATTGCTTCAAGGGTGGGATTTTCAAAACCTGCTATTAACTCTTCTTCCTTTATGGTCTCACCTGGGCCTTGACACTCTGGACTTTTTCTATTTGCATAGCCCTTATACTACAGCAGAGACACTTAATTTGTAAATATTTCACGTGGTTTTCTGGGTCCTCATCCTCCACACTGCCAAGGGCTCTTAAAGGAAGCTGATCTATTGTAGCTTATAGAGCAGTTTCTGTCATTCAGTATTATTTGTTTGAATCACACAATCACACCAAACTCACTCCACTGTGAGCTGAAGGTCTCGTAAATAGATCGTGTAATCTGTTAATATGGAAACAAGAAAGAAGCAAGCAAATCTTTGATGTTATTTCATCAAACTTTTAGCTCATAGAAAACAAGATCTTTTCTTTGGGTCTTCACAGAACTCTGCATAAAGATAGTGACTGCTTAAAATTGGAATGCCCAATAAATAAAGCCTTAAGTAGCTTAATGTGTTCCCAGAGTAACATTTCTATTACTTATGCAGGAACATAAACTATGCCAAAACCTGTAGCACAGTCACGGCCAATGTTAGGATGAGTAACTTATCTGGGATAATTTAAGAGAATAATCTGTTATGAGGTGTTGCAGTGCTCCTCTCTATTTCTACCTATGAATGCCTCCGAAGATCTCATCAAATCATATAAACAGCTCAAAAAGCTGCAGTTGAGCCTTGGAAAGTCAAAGAACATTCAATGGAGCCAAATATGCTGAGTATGGACTAGCTTATCGATTCTGTCTCCTCAACCACATAACTTACTGTATGTGTTCTCTTAAACTGAAGGAGATGGTATAGTTTTCTAACTTTAGCTGCGTGTTTAACTTAGGCACTCATACACTATCACCAGCTCTGCCTACCATATACAGTCAATGTTAGGGCCAAAATTAAGTGGCCTTTCTAGCTGCACAGAGACATATTTTTGATTATGATGATTATTTACACTAGCATAACTTGTGAAGCGAGCATATAAAACCATACCAATGTTCTTTGTGAAGAAAATATACTATCTCTAAAGAAAAAATAGATTGTACAAATAGTTTCTGCTTTCTACAGAGTTTTTTAGATATTAGAAATTTTAACAATGTTAAAATGGTTAAGAAGAGTCACTGCTAAAAATCTTGTCTTTCTCACCAAAAATATTAAAGTCAAGGTTAAGAAACTGGGTGAGAGAGAGAATTTGTCATTGCATTTTATTGTTTACTCACATAGTTGTGATTTAAAAGATACACCACCTTTGTTAGGTAGCATGGTATTTTTTTGAGAATGAAAGCAAAAAGAGGACATAATATGAAAACAGACACAGAAATTATTATTCCTAGTAGTGATTCAAAATATTGAGTTGGCGCATAGGTAATTATAATAAATTGCCATAAATATGCTAGCTAATATTATCTCATGATTATCACGTCAAGAACATCAGGTAATTTAAAAATTATGCTTAAAAGAAGATTGAACAAAAAAGAAAAAAATCACTCCAAACAACTCACCTAAAATTGATGACTTTTTAGAAATAGCTTATTATCTCCTATCCCCGGCAGCTCAGTATTTTTTAAAATTATAACTGTATTTAAGTTCACTATTATTCTTCTGATTTCCAGAAAATCACATGAAAAGAGTTTGAGTCCAATGGAACTCTCATGACCACCCTCCATCTATTGCAGGATATTAGCTAAGGGTATTAGATAAATACCGAGCAACATCCAACATCACATTCTGAAATTTCAATAATCTGAATAGCAAATAAAACACATTTTTATAGAGAGAACTGAAATGAAATAATGCCATATGATAAGAAATGCACTAAAAAATTCCACATTTGGCCTTTTAGCATGTTGAGCAGTGAGATTTTATATAGGTCTATATGTGCATATATAGTATATATTAATAATTATATATAATTTATATACATATTATACACATACATTATATATGTGTGTGTATGTATGTACATGTGTACTATGTACATGTATATATCATGTACATGTATATATACTTAAACATATTTTTATTGTCATGATAAAATCTTCACATTATGATAAGAGAAAGAAAAGAAGTAGCTTGGGAAAAAGCCCTCTATGAAGGCAACAGATTTAATTGCACATTTTCCTAACCAGATGTCCAACCAAGAAATTGAAACACTGAAAGAATACCCCCAAAGAGGAATTTTTTAATTGACTCCAAAGCATTTTGAGAAGCTGGACAAGTGCTTCTGAAATGTTGTCTGGATATTAATATTGCCCAGACCAGAACGGCTTTACTTTTCACAGCAGGTCTCCTTCCTCAAATGCCTTTATAAAAGCTTTTTGAAGATTTAAGTAGAACTGTCTGGCATATTCCTGTGGGTATGTCTGGTTTCCAGGTTCTCTCAGTCCAGAAAATGTCATTTCTGTGGGGAAGCTCTAATGAGTGAATTTATCTTGGGTACATGGACCTGAGAAACACATTTTCTACTGCCTTCATCATTTTTTGCTCAGACAAGTAGTTGGATCAGTTCAGAGGTGGCTGACAGAAGGTGCTCGAATGAGGACAGGGATCTGAATTTGGGTCTCTCACGTCCTATGCAGGTACCTGAATAGTAAAAGTCCTGGGCAATGTAAGCTCTTCCTCTTTGATAAAAGCATTACACTTTGGATCTACGGAGCATCCTCAGTGAAAATATTGTTTAAAATCCCCCACATTTCTGCAAAAGCCTACTGCTTTGACAAAATGATAGTTGTTACAAAAATCAAAATAACAGGGAAGAAATCCTAAGCAGTTATACTAATTTATTTATTTTGAAAATAATTTGTTATTATAATAAATATATCCTGGAAATACAGAAAAAAATGTGTCAGTTCTGCAAAATATCGCTAGTAAGCCTTCAATAACAGCTCTTTGCTGTTCTACCATCCTGGTTTCAGCTGGGATAGAATTAATTTTCTTTCTAGTAGCTGGTAGAGTGTTATGTCTTGGATTCAGTATGAGAAGAATGTTGGTAACACACTGATGTTTTCAGTTGTTGCTCAGTAGTGCTTAGTCTAAAGTCAAGGATTTTTCAGCTTCTCCTGCTCAGCCAGCGAGAAGGCTGGAGGGGCACAAGAAGGGGAGGGGACACAGCCAGGACAGCTGACCCAAACTGGCCATGTTCTTCACAAACATGACATCATGCCCAGTATATAAACTGGGGGGAGTTGGCTGGGGGGTGGGTCGCTGCATGGGATCTGACTGGGCACCCGTCAGCGGGTGGTGAGCAATTGCATTGTGCATCACTTTTTTCCTTGAGTTATATTTCACTCTCTTTTTGTTCTCTCCCTTTTCCTTACAATTACTATTATTATATTTTATTTTTTATTTCAATTATTAAACTGTTCTTATCTCAAGCCACAGGTTTTACTTGTTTTACAGTGAGTAGCTGTGTGGTCCTTAGTTGCTGGCTGGGGTTAAACCATGACACGCACTAAAGCCAGAAGGTAAGGAGCACCATGTAATGACTAAGCGAGCTGTAGTCAGTAAGCAGAGAGGTGGCTTCCTGAGCTTTCCTGGTAGCTGGCTGCCTGTGAGACTGTTATGAGATATTCTGGATTGAACTTGTCAAATAACAATACAGGAAATCGCTTCTTGCTTATTAGACAATTTTGCCATCCTGGATTTTTGGTTCAGAATGACATATCTTCACAGTTGCAGCTGGCTACAGAATAAAGGCAGACCGACATGGGTAATGTCATCACATTTTAGCACTCTCCCATGGAATTAAAATTCCTTCCCATTTGAGGAATTTCTGTCACACCCTGGAATGCAGCTCAAGGTCACATCCATGACACAGTTCCCTGAAGGGCAGGCAAAATTTCTAGTCTCCTAAAATGTCTCCTAACACCCTACGAGTGATGCAAAAAGTACAGACCCATGGAAAGTTTTCACAGGACCAGTCACCTGACTGCAGAACCATTAATGCAAATCGAAACAGAATGAGCACTGATATTTTAATGAACGTTGTGATCATCCCGTGGAACCACATTTACCACATTATGCGTTTAGAAAAGCAAGTTACAATTAATCTTTGCTTGTCTCCTAAGTACGGTATTTCATACTGAACTATTAACATAAAAATCGCTGATAAGATATATGCTCATTCCATTATGAGGTCATTACTTTCTGAAGTTATTGTGCTAGTTTCCTTTGTAAATGCAGATAAAAAAAAAAAGTGCTTTGCTGTGTACATGAGCGTCTGTGAGTGCCCCCACTCTCATGTTTAATTTACGCTTCTATATTCATACAATATGAATATAGACCATCAGTTTTTAAAGGTGTCTCACTGATAAATAAGTTTGTCTCTGCATGACATTTTTTCCTGTCAAACAAGTTATATTTATTTATTTATTAACTCTCCTTTATGTTAGAATAAAATGTTGATAGGTATTGGTTTGCATAGATTTCATGAGACGTTGAAAAGATGATTTAATATTTTCTATTTGCAGTAGAGGAAAAGGCTTGAAGAAAAATGGCAGCATTCAAGATGTCTTGCCATTGCTAGACTGCAAATCAGTACGCTCTGATGTGTTGTTTTGCTTGCTTTGCTCTGTTTTCGATTTTTGCTCTTCATATGACCACTGCTGAATTTAAAAATAAACAGTTAAGCTAAGACCTCATTAACATAGGCAACATGATTTGTCAGCCTCAGGAGCTAACTTTTAGATCAGTAAAAATTGGACTTGGAATGGTCTGCAGTACAGTCACATATTCTCTCCTACACTCCGTTTACTGTCATCTTCAAGTTTATCTGTAGGGGGCAATACGTAATAAGAAATGCCTAATCTCTAATTTTCCTCAAATACCATCAGAAAAGCTGCAAGGAAAAGATTGATTTTTTACCAAGTCAACTAGAAGTCCAGTATGTGAATTGTAGCCCTTTATTGCGGATCTTTATGTATGTAAGCTGAGAGCTTATCTGCTATTAATCTAAAAAACTGACTAAATGATTGTCCTGATTTTTCAAGCTATTCAGATTTCCCTATATGAATGGTCGTCTTTTGTACTTTTAGGGAACTGCACTATTTTCTGCACTGCCTAACACAATGATGCACGGCACGCACACACACAAATTCACAAAGCACAAAATAAAGGAAGGCTATGGGCACACTAGAGGGAGCAGATAATAAGGGGGGGGGGAAAAGTTGTCACTTCATTTCACTGTCAGAAAATTCTACATAAAATGAGCACACTTCTTTCAAAAGAAACAGGCCCTAAGATTAAGCAGCTCATGTATAACTGTTGGTTATACTAAGTATTATACAAGGACTGGCTTAGAAGAGTGTGCATCTCAGAAGAAAAACCCACGTGAATAAGACAAAAAAGATGATGAAGAGGCATTTGCTTCAAACAGGACATAAAAAAAAAATGCTTGCACTTCACCTTAGCTTTGTCAGGGCTGGTGAAACTAACGGAATCTGGTGAAGAGAGTTTAAATGAAGTAATAGTAGCAGGCATCATGTTGAATAAGAACGGAATGGAAACATATTCAGGAAGGGCAGAGCAGGGAAAGCTTTAATCTCCCCACAAAGATTTTGTTCAAGATTCTGCTATTCAAATACAACATCAGAGTCCTTAAGAAACTTAATACCTGTGTTCTTAATACAGGTGTTCTGACAGATAACTGTCATCCTAATCATTAACATATTTAGACCAGAAACAAAGACGAAACCTCCGTGGTAATACACCCGAGAGATTTCATTGCTACTGCCTCGCTCATCAGATCTGTAAAATCTCTTTGATAAGACTTTGAAGCAGGCAGAGCTTTGCAGTGGATCTGCCTAGACCTTCTCTTGTAAGTCTAGGCAGAGGAACTCCCCAGAGGCCAAAAGGCTTTTGCATTAAAAAGAAACCACCAACAGCCTTTATTCAAATATGAACCTGAATAATTAACTTTTTAAACGGACAACAGATGATTACTGGGGAAGACAGAACAAAAATAAAAAAGAGTTATATAAAACTCTTCTCCTGCCCACACATCTGTGCAATGCAGATGCTTCAGCCAGCTCAGTGGCTGCAGCTCTGAGCTGCAGCAAACTGGCTAGTAGTCCCTTTGGCCAGTGCTTCCCCCCTCCCGGCCTGCTCCCTCCTCCTCCTTCCAGCCTTTGCTGAGGTGCCGGCTCCTGCATTACCTAAGTGCCAGCACTATTTTCCTAAGCATGGAACTCCCTAAATAACTCCTTCGCTCCTTGCAGTCCTGTCTAATTTTGCCCTTGGTCAGGAGGATTGTCAGCAACCAACCTTTCTTTAATTAGCAACAGCAATATCGAGGCATTTTGTATTGGAATAGCATTTGACACAATTTAAAACAGACTTCCTGCCAAAAAGCTATGCTACTGCGTTCTTAACTTTGCTCTTCTGTATGACCCAAGCAGAATGCCATGAAGTGAATCTTCCTTGATCTTTCTTTAAGTCTCACTGCACATAGCCAAGAGGATTTTGTCTTTAATGCTTGTGCATGGCATGAAACATGAATATTAATAGGTGAGAGGAGGAAATGAAATTCAGATGCAAGATTTTTCTTATTGGTTTTGATTGTTCCAAGTGAAAATACAAAATGCAAATATGAAGCTACTATAAACATAACCAATACAAGATAAAAGCCTATTACTAGATCGTAGTAGCAAAAAAGATATCAACTGCATACACAAATTGAAACATCAGAACTGACTCCAATTCCCATTCAAGCACAATGATGTCCTCTAGCACAGAAAAAAAAGAAGTAACTAAACTTACAGATTGAAGTAGTTGTGCATTGGTGTCAAGAATATATTTAGAATGCAGCATTCCTTAGAGGCTACTTTTTGTGTCATACAATATCAGGTTCCAGTGTGTTAGATGGGAAGCAGTATTTCTCTGCAGGGTTTCTGATGCCACGATGCTCCTCAGTGGTTTATTAACATAATTCGTTGGTCTTTCCTAAATTTAGTATTTAGTAGCTGTTCTACCAAGGATTCTTTGTCACCATCCACATCTCTGCATATATGTTGACTCCATGTCCTTTTTAAATCATATTCTAATTTGAATGAGAAGTGATCATTAGATTCTGCATACACAAACAATATCACTTCAAGTCCCCAGAAGGCAAATACATTCAGTGCTCTGTATTGGTAATTCCTTGAAATAGAAGACACTCAGTAAATGCTTAACTTCCTTAAAAGCCAGTTCTGGTATGTTTTTAGTTACTACTCAAATATGTTTTGAATTACAGTTATGTTACTACACTAATATGTTTTGGGTTACTACTCTCCAATCACCATGTGGGTGCTCTTTGAAGAATCTTGTAAGTCTTTAGACAATATAATTGTACCTTGCAACAAAGAAAACACATAATTATTTAAAGCAAGACTATCCAGTATTTAAAGGGTAAGACTGGAGACTGGGACGTTTTGATTCATTTCTTGATTTGCTGCAGACCTCCTGTTTAGCTTTTTTGACCTTGCCTTTCCACTGTATGGTAAATCTATGACCTATATAGATGTTTGGAGAAAATAACTCATTGATAGCTCTACTGGATACTTCAGCAATAAGGCCCACACATACATCTAGAAGATGTATACTTGAACAACAGGCTGGCTGTTTAAAGAGACAACACACTTATAACATTCTAAAAGGTAACATTATTTGGAAAAAAATGTTTTGACTCACAAGGGAGTTTTAATTGCTTCTAAGTGTAAATTAGAAACTATTGAGAGCAATTGATTGTCAGCACTGTCAAAACAGTAAAAGTGGAAGTAGAATGTTCTAGATTTTTAATTTGTAAAATAATTCTTGTAAGTTATAAAAGGTTTCAGTGATTGCTCAAAGATCTTACATTTTCTTCAAGTTGTTATAAACCTGTTATTGAAGAACACATGTTTTTGTGGGATATATTGTTTTTAAACTCTTTAGATTAAAAAGACTGTAAGTCGTAGATGAAGGGGCAGGCAGAGTTTCTTACTGACTAATGAAAGAAACTTGTTTAGTGTCCTGTGTTACAGCTAGTGGATCTATTTGGGTCATTCTGTCACTAATGAAATGCACTTGCCTCCAGAAAGCAGCACTGCAGCTGTTTTGCCATATCTGTAATAAAAATCAGAAGAGTTTAGCATAAAATCTCAACTAATACCAGCATGAAAATTTGGAAGACAGAATATGATTACCTAGAACTATACATTCAGCTCTCCCTTTTTTACCAAAGGGGACAAAAATTCTTTAAGTAATCCAGATTTTGTATTTCACGTGTTGGATTATTGATTCATTACAGATGAGGGAAAGAGGCATGTAGTGAAATCACCAAATCTGCTTCCCAGGGTACAGATCACAGCACATCATGAAGGGCACTTATATTCGGATAGATCAGTTCTTCCCATGAAAATTCAGGCAAATGTGACTGAAGACTACTGTTGTCAACACGTTTGGGGAAAAATCACACTACTATCTGTTCTTTTGCAGATTCCAGCTCCCAAGAATCATGCCAGTACTGTTATCTTGCTGCAGAAGTCACAACAACAACAGTATAAAAATTTAGTAACACCTACAATTCATGACCCTGAACTTAACAAACTGAGTCTGGTACGACATTGTGTAGGCTTAGCATAAGTTTGTACTTAAGCACAGAGTTGGAGATCAGAATATTACAGAGCAACTATAAAAAAATACTACTCATCCAGATCACTTTAAACTGACAATAATCTGCCACCATGCTCTCAGTGCGTTATTTTCCATAACTTGCCATTCCACAAATATGATTATGATACTGTTCCAGTCACTGCAATGTAATCTGGAAATAACGACCAGGGCTTTATTGAGTAAGACAACTGAATAAGGAAAACAACAGTTAAGTAATTCAGAGTGAATTTTTTTTTTGTTCTTTGTATTAACAAATACTTTTATTATTAACTGGTCATACCTATGCTATTGACAGACTAGGAAAATTTGCTCATTCTTGCTGTGGGCTCAATGCATCAGTGATTCTGGGGTTAGTTCAGTGACAAGTACTAATCACATTTCTGGTGATGTTTTTGGTAGAAGAAAACTGGGGCTGTTCCATGGCATCCTCTGGAAAGGCCTGAGACAACCTTTCATGTATTTGACTGTTCCCCTTTGATGTCCAGGAGATGGCAAAACTTCACCCAGCATCCTTAAAATTAACCAGCCCCCAATCTTTCTTAGGCCTATCAGAAGCCATTTTTATACTCTAGCTTTCCCTCTCCATACCTTCTTGTGGTGATTGACAAGCTTTTTCCTCTGTCTGCTCTTTCAGACCGTCCTTGAAGAATCTTATTGATTCTCTGTGTCTCTTCAGATGAGTCTATAAAACCCACACACCTTTCTGTGTCTGCAGAAAAGATGCCCTAAGTGCATTGTGCTAAGAGGGGCAGGACTCATTTATAGAGAATTTCCTTTCCTTTCAGAAACTACACAGACTCTAACCCTACACAATATTAACAAAAAGCACTATGACCACTGCCACACTAATGAAATCAGGAAAGAAGGAAAAAAAAAAAAAAAAAAGCAGAAAGGACATGTTAAATACAGTAACCTGGAGAAAGATCAAAAGCCCAACACAGTCTTGAATTTTTAAATCCAAAGTTCATAAGTGATTAGATCTACTGATCACAGTTCAATTACTTCCATAGAAAGTACTAGCAGCAGAATTCAAACGAAGAATCAAACAGGATTGTATTTTAGGTATGATGAAATCCAGTGCTTGATTCAGGTGCAAAAGTAACACCTAAACTACATTTCCATCTAAAAGTATGCCAAAACCTATATTCTAAGGGGCAGGTGCTATGGTCATTGATCTTATTTTTGTATTTAACTCATCAGAAAGTCTATTCAGCTAAGGGACACAAAGTACAGTACTGGAAACACAAAAGTCAACAGATGGAGAAGCCCAAACTCTTGTTTTCTATTCAGATTTCTCTGACAGGTTGTATTTTAGCTGTTTTAATACTGCTGTGTTAGGAGAGTTTCTCCAGCCATACTTATAAAACTGCAGTTATATGAGGTTCTATTTTGGACATACAGCATTTTTTAGATATTAACTAATTCCTTTTTGCTGCTGTATAGTCTGTGTGAGTTTTAGTGCTGTTGCTTCATCACCAGTCTATTAGCCTCACACAAGCTCCCACATCATGAAGCCTCCCATTTCATGCATAACAACTCCTACCTCCCATCTAGGTTCAGAGCCAACCTGCTAAATGTAGCATTACAGTATACCTGGGAACAGGCAAGTTTTCAACCTTGATAGAAGAGCAAGAGTGCTATGAGGTCAAGGCAAACAGCACACTATATAATGGTCTGCCATGATCGGTCAAAGGCCTAAGCTACACAGAATTGTTTTTTGCAATTTCCCTTCTTGACCGCAATTCCATGTGGTATCATGTTGGTACTTTCTTCTAGTCATGTTCAAGCTTTATGAAATCAAAGGATTACATTGTGTTTAGATCAACTGTGTCAGCTTGCAGTTCTCAGTGCAAAAAGAATATGTTGTCAGAAGCATAGAGAAATACAATTCATTTAACCTAGAGGTGATGCAATCTTTAATAGCAATGTGTAGCTCAAGGAGAACCGACATAAGATGTCCCTGAAATGTGATTGTAATAGAAAATGAAGAGGCACAAAGCATTGATATACCCTAAAACTAGGAGTCCAAGCCAAGCAATGCACCCAGAAAACATTAAAATCACTGAGGTTTTCTGCAGTTGCAATGTATCTTGTGGTGACTAGCTCTTGCATTCTGATGACCCTTCATGAAATATATCCACTCTTACTACCAGCAACTCTATTTAACATGATACCAGAGTCAATGTTTTCGTCGACAGCACAAGATACACAATTAGGCGTTTTCCATAAAGTCTGGAGTATGGAGAGTCATGAAACAGGTCTACATCTATGTCCAATTTCAAAACACATTTTCTCATTGTTTCCAGAAGTTTTTCTGGTCTTATTGCCCATGATCCTTGAAACTGTTTCGGACAATATGAATTCATTATTCTAACTCATATTTATTAACTGATTGTCCATGACTCTCACTGTGGCATCAAAAAGCAGTTGTGTGAGAATGTTACTGTGATCTAAGGAAAATAAAATGTCCTACCAGATCTCCTTTCACAGTATTTGAGGATGAGAAGTTGATCTTTAGATACATACATACATTAATTAGATAGGACTGTTATCAGGGAGACATTTAGGAATCTGTTGCTAGAGGTAAATGTAAGAAGGGAGGGGAGGGGGAGGGACCTGGGTCAAGGATTTGTAATTTTGGGGTTTTTTTTTCTACAATGAGCAATGAGCCAAAAGCATTGGAAAGACACCACACAACATTATCAAGACAGGGATTGGCACTTGAGGAAGACAAATATGTAGAGCTGCTACACACCTCCATTTTTAAAATTCTGAATGTAAATTACATTGTAATTTAGTGTAGTGTAAGTTACATTGGGAAATGGGTGCCTCTGCCAAACATTCAGGAACTGAGAAACTTGCACAGAGAGCTGCAACAGGCGCATAACTCTTTTCTGCAAGCGCTGTGAGGAGGGAGGCATGTAAAAGCCACAGCTATGACTTCCATATCCAAAATACCACAGATGAGATGTGTCAGGGTTACCTTGTCTTTATGAGACAGTACACCTTCTGGCTCTCAGGTCCTGCTAAGTAGCAAACTCAGTGAAAAGTAGGGAACAGATACCTTATTATTCATAGAAATTAAATGCTACCATTGACTTCCCTCTCTTTTGTACAACTACCTTTAACAGACATAAGCTCACATCCTCTCTTCTGCTCCTCTCACTTCAAGAACTGATTTTAAGTTCCTGCTTCAGGAACATGCCACAGAAATGTTACCCTTAAAATTGCTCAGGAGGCTCCAGTCCCTGACCCTGTGTTGCTCATCTTTCTTATTGGAACTCCAGCGGTTGCCTGTTTTAACTATTTGTTTCCATTCCTAATCTATAAAGCAGTATTGGCAAAGTGGTCCACAGCCTGACCAAATCTGCCCATTCAGCTGTTTTTTATTGCATTAAAATGAGAATGTCTTCCTCTTGGTGTTTTGTTGTTGTTGTTGTTGTTTGCTTGTTTTTTGTTTTGTTGTTGTTGTTTTGGGTTTTTGTGTGTGTGTGTTTTTTCTTCACTTTCAGCAGTCATGAAGCATTCATGCTATTTTGATTGAAGATGAATGGTATTTGCAACTTAACTGATGTACTTTCACTGCCTCCCCCTGCAACATGGCAAGTATAGCAAGGCTGTAATTTGGATCCTTGTTGGGGAATGCTGAGATGTCACTATCCACTGCTTACACAGCACTTAAAAAGCCCTCCTGTGTTCAGTAATATCCTTTACAGTTCTTCCACATGCCCATCAAAGACTATTGTTTCATAACAAATTCCATTGTATCAAGTTAGACCAAGTTAGATTAAAAGGTTAATCAAGTCACTTTAGAGCAACATCCTAGTCACTATTTGTATACAATTTAACAAAATCAACACTGCTGTTAAACATAGAAGGAAAAAAAAAAAAAATGAAGTTGTGTCACCCTTAACATATATAGGAAAGAAAATATACTGGTTTTCCACACAATTTCTTCCCCGTGAAAACATTCTTTTGCCACGAATAATTTTTTTAAAGTCCTTAGCATTTATCAATAAACAGCATCAAAATTGCAAAAGATTTATTCTTGGTTCTAAAGTGAAGAAAATATATCAATAAATTATGACATGGAGATTATGTTTCCTATTACTGAATATTAGAGAATACCTTATCTCAGAATTCTGCAGTGATAATGTTTTAATGAAATGCATTCTTAATTCCCCATCAGGATTCACATTTTATTAGTAAAGTGCAAGTTCAAATTACAGATACAATAACCTGTGTTCTTTTTTTGTCTGTTATCTACACTACACAAGTTTTCAAAAATGTGGGTTTTAAGGCCGAACAGGAGAGCCAGCTTTTTAAGAAACAGTGACTAATAATCCTAAAAATCACTTTATTTAACTTCTGCTCTATTTCATTTAGGAATATTAGGGGTACCATATATATGGGCTTCTAACATGCTCTACTTTTCTATCCAGAAATGTTGCCAGATAGAATTAGAAGCCCTTGGTCATTTGCTCAGGATTCCTGAATTATCAGTAGTGTACTCAGAGCAGCAGCTAGTTCTGAGAGGACTGCAGATGTCTAGAAATCCCAGACAAATGACCAATGATCATGTGCAGATCAAAAGCATGTTGCATGAATTAAAAACGTTCCCATGAGAGTTCTATACAATATTACACCATACACAGTTCTAATATTCTGTCATTAAAATAAAAAATAGTAATCAAACATAAAGCTTGTGAAATAGAAAAAAAAAAATACACATTTCAAGAACTACTTTTTTAAGAGCTTGGCGGTAAAACAGATATACATATTAAAAATACAATAGTATATTTTTTATTCCAAGAACCATTATTTCTTATATTCAGTGCAATGATATGGCTTCTGGTTATCTCTTCCCTAATTAGTTTTTAAAAGAAGCAATTTCTATGTCCAAGAAAGAAAATCACAGTAGAAGGTTCTAGTCCTCATTCAGTCAAATGTTTGCTGCCTCTGGTTTGGTTTGTCTGGTCCCATGCCCACATACTTCTGCAGACGTGATAATAGTATGCTACAATTTACACAAGACCATTAGCAAGCTGAAGGTTTCCGTGCTACAGCTAAGCAAGAGAAAAAAGTTGCAGCACCCTTGTTTCATGGCAGCGCTCAGACTTTCGAGTAAGCACATGTAGTATCTACTTCGACTCCTATATCAGGTAGTGAAAAAGGCAAAAGGAACAGGGAGAGAGGCCGAACAAGATTCAGGGCCACACCGTCTCACAGAAGAAACAATTCCCTGATTTTTTTAAATGCAAAGGTATTTTTCTATGGTCTGTACTTAGGGAGAACAGATGTTTTCTAAAGTAAGCAGATTAGTCTTCTAAGTGATGCCTGGGACAGTATGCTCTCCACTATCCTCTGCTGCGGGACTCTGGCTAAGCTCTTTGACTGGCTGTAATAAGCATTTGGAGTTCACAGAGGCACTGAATGGTTGAGGTGGGAAGGGATCTCTGAATGTCATCTTGTCCAACCCCCATTGCTCAAGCAGGGCCACCTAGAGCAGGTTGCACAAGACTACATCCAAACGGCTTTCCAAAGTCTCCAAGGTGTTAGACTACACAACCTCTGTTCCAGGGCTTAGTCACTGTCACGGTAAAAAAGTGTTTCTGATGTTCAGAGAGAACCTCCCATGTTTCAGTTTGTGCTCATTGCCTCTTGTCTTGTCACTTGGCACCATTGAAAAGAGTCTGGCTCTGTCCTCTTTGCACCCTTCTTTTAGGTATTTATATATGTTGGTAAGATCTCCCCTGAGCCTTCTTTTCTCTAGGCTAAACAGTCCCAGCTTTCTCAGAGTTTTCCTTAAATGAGAAATGCTCTGGTCCCTTAATAATCTTTGTTAGACTGCGTTCATGTCTCTCCTGTACTAAGGAGCCCAGAACTAGATGCAGTACTCCAGGGGTGACCTCACCAGTGCTGAATAAAGGAGAAGGATCACCTCCCTTGACCTGCTGGCAATGCTTTTCCTAATGCAGCCCACGTTGGCCGTCTTTGTGGCAAGGGCACGTTATGGCTCATGTTTAACTTGGTGTCCACCAGGACCCCCAGGTCTTTTTCTGCAAAGCTGTTTTCCATCTAGGTGGCCCCCAGCATGTATTGATACGTGGGGTTGTTCCTCTCTAGGTGCAGGACTTTGCATTTCCCCTGTTGAACTACACGAGGTTCTGGTCAGCTCATTTCTCCAGCCACCTGAGGTCCCTCCAGATGGCAGCGTGACCTTTTGGCATATCAGCCTGTCCTCCCAGTTTTATGTCATCTACAGACTTTCTGAGGGTCCACTTTGCCTCATCATCCAGATTATTAATGAAGATTTTAAACAGGATTCGACCCAGTATTGACCCCAGGTTACACTGCTAGTTACTAGCCTCCAACCAGACTTTGTTCCACTGATCACCATGCTCTGGGCCTGGCTGTTCAGCCAGCTTTCAATGCATCTTAATGAAAAATCCTCGTATTACCTATAATAATATTTTATAACAGTGAATATTAGTAAAATATCCCATTGTTTGCTATAATATTTTGCAATAAATATAAATATGATCAAATTAATTTTGCTGTTGTCTATTGTGAATACACACAGATAATCCAGAAATTAATAACTTCAGCATTCATTCATTAAACAGTTTTCATCAAGCTTAGCAATTCCTTTTTGGACTCAAAAGTGAATGGATTAGTCTAAAAGGGAACAAGCCAAAATACGCTCATGTTGTAGAAAGGACTTTCCTTTTGTTTTCTCCTAGTATAAATGACCTCTGATCATCCTATAACCCTCTAAATTCTCTTGGTCAGATTCTCAGCACATGTAGAGTGTATGAAAGCAATTATAAAGTGGCTTCCCTCAGCAGGTTATCTGACTATCAAACTGTCAAAGTTAGAGGTAATTTCCAAGGACGTACTGATTTTCCCATACTTTAATTTGCCCTTTTATAGAATAGTGATATGATGGGCAGGTGTATGGCAGATTAATTGCTTAATGATGACCAAAGTGGCTGCAGTTCAGTGATGTGTGAAGTGACCCTGATATAAAACCTGTACCATCAGCATAGTGGACTTAGATGACCTAATGGGTCATTCCGATTTCTGATGCCCAGAACTGTGTTACAGAGCCAGTAAATCAATGTAATATCCTTATAAAAGGGAAATGTTCTAGATATAAATGCTATTAATTATATATAAGACTGCAATTTTTTTGGTAGAACTTAAGGTAGTACTACTGCCTGTTACTAGATATGTCTAAATGCCAGTCGTTTTCATTCAGTGCAGTGGACAATCTGAATGGCTAATCCAATGGCTTTCAAATCAAGTGGTTATTCATTTAACTGGAGATGTAGGAGTCTGTGGTTGGAAGGTCGCAATTTCCTCACCCTTTATTTTGTGGTTTAGATAATGGTCTGTTACGTAGCGTGTGTGTATCTAAAGTGTATCATCATGTTTTTATTTCTCTGGGCTCTGGCATAGTGCATTTCTGTGTACACTTCTGATGAGTCATTTCACTTTTTGTTACCCAGAGGACCATCACAGAGAATGATGCCTTGCCCTTTGTAATGTGAGAGGACCAGGCTCTTGTTGGTCAAATGCCAGGGGCAAAGGAAACTAAAAAAAAAAGTTTCCACTCTGTTCTTCTGTGTATAACAATGTGCTAGTACTAGAGACATTGACAGAGATCTCCTGCCTTCCATTTGCAACATTCCCATAAGGAAAGAACCACTATACAAAACCCACTGTTTTCTGCTTTGAAATTTAGGAAACACAGATCAGACCATGATGGTTGTGGCTGACATATTTATGGAAGAATAATGATGGGATCCCATAAAAAGAGCTACTGCTGCTGTGAAGCTGTGGGTAAGACACACATAAAGTTGTTGCACTGTTCATTGGATACGTGATGAAAACTATCCGCATGTATAGCTGAAGTAAGTGGCAAATGCAAACTAATCCTCACCCTGAAATGAAAGAGGATAAATAAACCAGGAAACCGGCATGAGTTTTCAGCTTTAGCCAAAGCACTCCAATGAGATTTTCTGCAGCCTCTTCATAATAGGCCACTGCAACAACTCAAAGTGCCTCCAGGGTGCAGATGGTCACAGTGAGGGCCATGTTTAGAAGATTTATTAACATAATCTAGCCAGAGGAGGAAAAATGACCCATCTCCACACTGAAGAGCTAAGTCTTGGGAAGATGAGAATGTCACTCTCTGTCACAGTAACAGAAAAATTTGGGGAAACAAGCAGAGAGTGTTTCAGCTCACAGAGGGCACTCACAGGTAGAAACTCCTTCTTGGATCAGACTAAGCACTAAATTGGTCTGAAGTGCAAGCGCCTTGCTAGAGCTATTAACTCATCTCTACCATCATCTATGACATCTGCATGCCAAAAACCAAAGGAGTGCAACAGCTGTCTTCAGTAAAGAGGCATCCAATTGGTCAAGCGTGGCATTGGTGGGAGAAATTAATCTCTGAACCTAATGAGTTAGGGCCAAGACAGCATCCAAAGACTTTCTGCAGTTTGGGAAGATACTACACAGTAAAGTATTGTATGAATTTGCCGTGTATTATCGTGTATTAATTTCTATCGATACACAAACACCCAAACTCCATCCAGCAGGGTTTAACAGGTGTTTCTTGATCCCTCAGGTAAGCAAGTGCTTCACCAATGATCCATCTCCGCAATGTAATACTAGTGCAGGTGGGTAATCCTTCACAGCCAGACACATTTCCCAATGCATTGCTATGACAACAGAAGATTTTATGTGAAGTCATTGAATTTTTACTACTCAAAACTACAGTGAACATCTAAGGTTGCAGCAATGAGTTTATAAATTGTACTCATTCTGCAGTAGCGTGGGAGCTGATGATACTCTTTGAAGGACACTGAGAGGGGATATGTAACAAACTCCCACTGACATTCAGTACTACGACATGACTGGTTATCTGCTCTCGGGGAGTGAAGAAGAGACAAAGAAGGGAGTCTCTATGAGATAGCCTCTTAGCATTGCTATTGACTTTATGAAATATCTGTAGCATCTGTTGATTAAAGCTATTGGGAAAATACATATAAATACATGGGTATTGCTTCACTATTAAACGGGGGAAAAAACCAAACATGTTCAAGGCGTGATTATTATTTCACCATGGTTCTTACTTCACATTACCTAAACTAAGCAGTAAATAAGTGATAGTTTAAATTCTGACTTGGGGTAGCAGGTAAAGATAAAATCCCTGTGCCAGTCTGTTGTGAAATGTGAACTGCAAATCACCATACTTGACTTAAAAATCACACACCTCCACTTTGATTCATCCCTTCATTTGGTAATACCAGCTAGGTGATTTAGGAATGTTACTGCCTTTTGAAGAGGTCTGATTTTTCAAAATCAGGCAGTTGCCTATAAATGCAACTAGATATCTGTTCTGACTATTAAGGAAGTGTAAACTTTAAGGCATCTAGAGCCCCTGTCTTTCTCTCAGATTCAGGACAAACCACTTTTACATTATTCCACAATGGTCTACATTATAAAGTCAGTGGTAGTAATGACAGCTTCCCACATCTACTGGCATAACTATGTCAAGAATCATGTGTTTAATTCTACGCTACAAAATGCAAAGAAGTTACTTAATTTATTTCTAACATTCTTCATGTGTTTCCAAAGTTATATTTCTCTTTGGATTTCCTTGGACACCCCTGAAATGAGAATAAAGTTTCTATGAAGAGAGTGCCATGATTTTCTATTTTATACCATGCTTTACTACCTCATTATTCCTCCCAGTAGAGAGAGTTGTGGGGAAATATTTTTGGCCTCCTCAGCAGAAACATTTGTCTGCTTGGCAGCTATTCCCAACAGTTATTTTTATCAACTAGGGTGATATTTTTGCATTTTACCTATACTGTATAGATAGATAGATACATTCATACATACGTACACACTCACCACCCCATGGAAAGCAATTATAAATACATGCTTTGAAACGAAAGGTTCCTATTGATTCTACCAGATTTTCATTACATATTGTATCACCCCTTCTCTGTAAATGACTAGTTTCTTTCTCCTTTGGTCTCATGAGACAATTGCTGTATCCCTTCACTCTGTCATCTGATCTTGCTATACATTTTATTTTTAGAAGAACTCTAGTATCTTCCAATCTATAGAAATTATTATTACTGGAGGTACAGAACTCTTTTATTTAATGGGAATTGCATAAACTCAGAAAATTGATATTGAATACATTTAGTTTTCACTCACCACACTTTTAATTAATGTTATATTATTGGTCTTCTGGTCATTGCTATTTTTTATTTCTTTCCATGCCTGTAACTTCTCTCTCACAGTGTATGGAATGTCATTTTCAAATCCAGTTTTGCTAATCCCATCATGCACCATACCTTTTGACTCATCCATTGAAGACTGATTTAAAATTAAATAGACTTATTACTCATAAGAAACTACATCAAAATTTCTATAATTCTTTACCATCTGACTCCAGAAGAATATGAGATTCTGAAAGTAATTTTTACTTCTCATGGGATATTTACCTATATTTTTTTCTCACTCCAATTCAAATTGTTTCTCTTCCAAAGTCTAACAGGGAGACTGTAGCAGAATAAGGAATTAGATTATTTCTTCCAAGCATGTTGGTTCAGAAACAATCTTTTTTCACAGCATGTTGCTTTGATATAATTATGATTTTAGGGGAAAAAAACTAGTAATTGTATAGAGGTCCTATACAGGCACATGTACTTATTGTTTCCCAGTTCCTAACCCTTTAAATCTCTTTTTACCCTTCTTTCTATTTATTTCATTTATCGCCTCATACTGTATGCTTTTTCAAGCAAAGATTAGCTTCATGTGGATATGCACAGCCACTAGTATAAAGGATGCCATTCCCAATTAGAGCCTCCAGGCACTCCTGTAGTACAAATAATAAACATTACCAGATTCTTCTATCCCTTTGACTTGCTGCCATATCCAAGCATGGGCTTGCTATGAATTAAACAAAATTGTAGCATCAGTTGCATCCCGGCAGTTTATAAGTCTGTCAAACCTTCAAATTCCTTAGGACATAAAGACATTTCAAAACTAATGGACACCCAATCTAAGCTCTTACACTTTGCAGTCAATTATCATTTTCTTGGAGAAATGTCTGGGAAAGCTTTCCTCTCTAGTGCTTAGCACACAGAACTTGGTGTTTCATTTTTGTAAGGATTAAGAAAAATCATGAATCTACATCATGGATCACTTATGCATCCAGCACACACACAAGAAAAGTCTTATCTCTGCAAAATTGTAGGAGTATGGAAACTGAGTTCTGCCATTTTGTATGACTTTGAGAAATCATGTAACATCTCAGTACCGCAACTCTCTCCCATCCTTTCAAAAATGGAATGGTAATAATTTGCTAAAGTCACAGAAGGTGCTGCAAAGTGTCTTTCCACAATACACATTAAACATAGTTTGAAAAACCCTAAAATACTGAAACTGTACTCTCATTGAGGTGTTTTGCTGTTTAACAGGAATGAGAATTTTTACTTGGGGTTGACCACATTGAAAAAGATTAAAAGTTTTGACATAAAATTAATCTCAAAGTTATGTCCCAGTTGCAACTGTTAAAGTAAGACGGTGGAGATCTCAGCCTGTAATTAGGACAAGACTATGTCTTGGCAAGAAGAAGCTCAGAAAAGAATTTTATGACTTTAGGGATGAAACCCGCCAACTACTGAAAAACCTAGTAAAAATATCAAAGCACTAAGACGTTTTTGACTGTGATCTCATTTCAGAGCTTGCTGTTATCATTAATGTAGTCAGAATGCTCAACATCTCTGGCTGGCTACTGTCCCAAGAAGCTTAATCCCTCAAAATTCCATTCTTTTTCCCTGGATTGTAATTAGGCCATGTGAATTTTTATGTATGCACACGGAGACACAAGACATAGACACAAAGTTAGTTCTAAACATTTTTTTTTCAATAGTAAACAAACAGCATCCACATAGCTTTAATTCTATCATCGTTCTGGTAATGCTATATTACACATACCCATTATTTTATACACCCTGAAGCTACGTCACATGGATCAAACACACAGCCACCCTTTAACACAGCAGAAAGGCTACACAACATAATGATGATAAAAACAACATGAAAAAAACTCTCTTGCTATCAAGGGCAGACCATACAAAAGTAGGCAACAATATTAATTAATGCTAATTGAAGATTTTTATAATTGCGTATATAATTATGATAGTATGTATACTTTAATGAAATACCTTCAAAGACAGCATGGTTCTGTGGAACCAAAGGTAGATTCTCATGTCAGAGACATATGTGGAGTCATATTCTGAAGCAGTGCTTTGCCCCTTTCAGAGTAGGATTTTCATAAGTGTTCAGATTTTGTTAATAAAAGAACACTGCAATGCTGAGATCTTCTGAAATAGTCTGGCCAAAGTAGGAAGTCCTGATTTTAAAAATTACTACCCCCTTAAAAAATTTATTTTTGAAGGTGTGTAAGAAAAAACAGTTTGTTTTTTTTGTTTCTTTGAAGGACAACTTCTGATATTTCCTTTAGATTATGTTGCAATATGGATTTTTTATTTGTTTTCTGAAATCTAAAGTGAAATCTTAAAAGGAATTTGGCCGGCTGTTATGTCATTCCTGGTTTATAACAATCTACTTCCCAATGTTCCTTATGAATGTATAATGTCAAAGGAGAGTAAGAAAGACACTTCCATGCTATTCATTCAAATATTCTCATGATACTATGATATTAATAAACAATGGCTTACACACTGTTACAAGTATTTCAGAGGAGTATCACTATGAAATTAAGCCCCCACAGTAGTGGGGGCACAGTACACTATGGAAATACAATGCCCAGGGAATTGAACACAGTTCGCACACTAGTAAGAATGCTAATCACACACCTGGGCCAAAATGCACAGAATGTGTACCTCAGTATACTAAATTGTTTAGGAGAATTCAAGCAACCAATTACAATGCTAATTAGTTTATTCCATGGAAAAGCTAGTTGTTGTTAGCTAATTTCATTTCACCACCCAGGCTATTCTTTTTTAAGGTGAGAACAAGAGATAAGCAAGCTTTCTCAGAAGTAAAGGTAAACCAACAATTAATAACATGTTACTAGCTACCACTGTTGTAAATGACTATTCTTTATCATTAATTTTCAGGATACCACCACTCAGCGAGTATGGAACCATGCTGAATCAGAAATTCAGCTCCTCTGCTAGTGCAAAACTGAACGTGAAACCAGTTTACGCATGACCTGAACAACAAGCCTTACAAAACTTGCAGAAACAGAGAAAACCTTTCAAAAACACATAGCCTTAGAATGTATCTAAGGGCCTACTTACTCTGCAGCATTTGCAAAGAGAAAAAGGGGAAATAGATTCAAACTTCATAGTGATCCCCAACAGCCATGCAAGAACACCAGGGAAGTTCTGCAAGAAGGTAAATATTTGCTGAAATAGCATGAATAAAATGCTTCAGCAAATTAGATTAATCAGAAGGGGTTTGGTAAGTTCTCACGGACACAAGGTGCTTTAAGATTTGTAGTTCCAACACACCATTTGGCAAATATTCTTCTTGTGATCGCTTTCAGAACATGCTCAGCATCAAAAACAGTTCAACATTCCAACCTGCAAATGTCAGAAAGCTCTTCCAGGAGCAAAATCATACTTTGATGACTTAACCATCTATGACATTAACACTAGCAAGTAGTAGAAATGGTTATTTGAAAAAAAAAGAAGTAGTGGAAATAATAAGAAAAAAATAACCAGCCCCAAGCTTAACAAAGCCAAGTAAGAGTTTTGAAGTGCCCAGTTTACAAGAGCACAGTGATCGACACTCTTAAATAGATCCTGTTCTTGTAACTTCTAAGAATCTATGAAAGTAATTATTAGGATTTCAGCAATAACAGAAATAAAGATACGTAAAGTTTTAGAAGACTTTCAGAGTCAGTAGGGCATATTGCAATAAGTAAATAAACACATTTATTACTCCCCAACAAATTCATCCTCAGAATGCTCCCTGTTGAATATGTGTAAAAAAACCATGAATGCCAGCTCAAGAAGAACTAATTCAGTGTCAACTAGCAGCTTAGTTAAATTCATAAAGAACAGTATCCTCTTCTGATTTATACTTTGAGGAGGCAGGGATGTAAATTTTAAGATGTATAAGTGCTTAAGACATGCAAAGTGTTTACAGACAGATAGAAATAAACAGCACCCAAGCATATAAGTCATAAATAAATCTCAGTCAATAAGAATAGCCAAGATTAGTACTCTGTCATACTGTAACTAAGCAAAAAATAATTCAAAAAAAGTGGTTCAAAATATTACAAATGTATTTTTCTGAGCCCCTGATTCTGTTAATCTTTATCCTTTGTTTAAAAAATTCAAGGGTGGCATTCCACTAAAAACAAAAATATTAAATCTTTCAATGCTGTGAATGAGCCAGACCTACAATAGAAGAAATATATTGTGTCTTTTTTGTTCTTTGTTGGTTTGGTTTTTTTTTTTGTCTTTAATGACAAATTACATCACCTAAGATGAAATGTGATATGTGCAGGAAAATGAAGAGTCAGCAATTTAAACATATTGAACTTCCATGGTAGACAAAACCTCAATTATTCATTCTGTCACTGTTTTACCTGAACCAGATGCGTGGAAGTGTGTGTAAGTCTATTAATAATTTTGACATAGCTGTAACTTTGGCTTTTCTATATAGTCAACTAATAAACTTGGCGCTGTTAACTGTCCCTGACTTCATTTTGTGTTATAAAATATTGCAAGAGAACATTTTCTTGATGGCAGTAATGAACGTGGAACACGTTACTCACTACTCAGATCAGCGAGCCCCCCAAACAGTCCTGGTTTGAAGACGAACTTAACTTTTCAGATACCATAATTGATCACAAACTTCAGAATGTAAAAGTAAGCAAGAAACTCTGTTGCTAGGTTTTTTGATGAAGAATCCTTCTAACAGTGCTTTAAAACATCTCTTGAAATACCTGATTTGTCAAAGTAGTAACATTCTTAAAATGCATTTTAAACGCCAACAGTGAAACTGCCAACAAGAGATAGAGTTCTGAATACTTCTGAATGTTTATATCTAAAAGTACCATAGGGCTTGTGCTATAGGAGCCCAAAGTCTGCATATAACATTAGTGCCAATCCTGCAATTTCTTCTTTCAAAAGGCTTCAAATAAAAGAGATTGTGCACTTACATTTACCTACACAAAGACTGGCACCCAAGAATTTCTTAGCTTCCCAATATCATGAAAGAAACTCTCATATCTAACAAGTAACTATTACCAGGCTGTAGCAAACTTGGTAACTATCATCATTACAAAATACAATTTTCCTTGTTAACGCATTAATTGATCGGTTCTGTTTACTGATTAGAGTGGGCTGGTGGGAGGGACATTACTAATTTCACCTTTCTAATGTTGTTTGTGCTTATTGAAATATTGAAAAGATAACAGAATCCAGCCAAAAGAGTTTTATGGAAACTTAGATACATATTTTTTTCCAGTGGGTTCAATGGAAATAATTGTGCTGATTAACAAGGAAACAGTACATCAGTTAGCCACTAACACAATAAAGTACCATGTTAGTATTCTACAAGGTGAACCACAGTTCTTTCAAAAGATGATCATTTTATTTTTCCACATACTGTTATGTCTTAACAAATTCCAGATTACTTCTTAGCTTATTTTGCAGGAAAAACAAACACAATTTTAATTCAAAGGTTCCAAGTTTTCTCCCTATTTGTATTCTCTTTAGCATGAGCCAGTCTAACAAGGACTGTCCATGAATGGAATCCTATGCTTTACCTTAGGTCATTCAAGAAGAATAGGAAGTGAAGGATTTAGATCTGTATTCCAATGGATTATTCCATTGGACCAGTGGACCTATTCACTCCAACTAACTGAATATATGGCAGTACCTCTGAGTTAAGGAACAACTATCTGTGGGAGCTGCAGCATGTCCTAGGATGCATCTACAACTTCTCTGAAGTAACAGTGGACAATGAGACAGATTTTCAGTGCCCCTATGCAGCTGGAGCCTTGGAGAAACTGGTATTACTGACAAGTGACAAATTAATTCCATATAAGTCTGATATGCTACCTAGGCATCATGAATTTACAGCTTTCCAAGATACACAAATTGCAAGTCTGTTTTCTCCTCAGAATCTCAGATAACAAAGTAGAGATAGTCTAGCTGTCTCCACTTGAACCTTTTCCAATGGACTCTGCAGAACATAACTTTTAAGTTACTTTCAAGTCACTTTAAAGGTTATTTATTATTCACCTTCTGCACCAGAAATGAATCTGATTATGTCTTGGTTTTTTGAAATCTTTTAAAAATCGCAGCTGCATTATGCAAAACAAAGAAACAAACAATATTGTAATCTTTTTGCACACAGCAAAAGCCAATCAGAGTGAGACCTCTGGCAGGGTGAAGGAAACTCCCTGACCTCAGTATAGCTCTGCTCCTAACACTAGGTGTTTCCTCATGTTTATGGTCTTTCACCAAAGCACCTGTATTTCAGCTGATCATATAAAACCATATCTACCTCATTCAGATAGTCGTAAGATAAAGTGAACTTACTATGCAAAAATAAAGTAATGCCATTTATATTGCATTGGTCTCAGGCAAGTAATCTTAAATCAGGATGTTTGAAAACAATTACAATAAGTCATGGCCAGAGCTGAGCCTGCTTTTCATTCAATTCATTTAACTTCTTTATCAGCAGAGACAGATCATTGTTCTTCACATGAAAGACCACAAGGAAGATTGCTTTTGAATTTCATCAATCCTGGTCATGAAAACATTTCACAAAATTTGGTAAAGAATGTAAGAAAGGGAATAATAGCTTCGTTTTTCTTAATACAGTTGTAGCAACTTGCTGGTTCAGCTTTTTGAAGACTGGGACTTAAACGAAAATAAAATACAAATAAATGCTTTGATGAAGATGGTAGGAGAAAGACAATGGGGTTTTACAAATTAGAAAATAGGACTGTCACCAAAATGAACTGCTACTGAATGTTCATCAATCTGAGAAATTTACTTTCCCCCAAGTTTCAGAAAACCAATGAAAAGGATAAAGGTAATAATGATGGTAGTTATAGTAACAGTTATTTATATAAAATGTACATACTGTAAAGCTTTAGGAATTAATGTAGATACCTGTAAATACAGACTTTTTCTCTGTTACCATGTATGTCATATTGGACTTAGAAGTCATTAAATAGTAAATATTACACATCAAAGGCACTGCAACACAGCTCATATTACTCTGAAACAGAAGCTGTTCATCCATTTGTCCATGCAGAAGTAGTACTCCCTTGTCTGAATAACACATTAAAGATCATGTGAGTTGGCCACAGTAACAAGAAAAGGATTGGTTCTATTTAAAGGTGACTTCTATTTTTGTGTGGCCTATAGATCATACAGACACCCAGATAGGTATCCCCAGATTTATAAGAGCTACTGCTAGATGAGGAGGCAACTTTTGGCAAGCTTCTGGATGTTTAGATGCCCTGCAAAATTGCCAGTGCACACAGTATTCCCCAGATGTCTGGATGAACTCAACAAGCCCCATGTAGAATTCATCTGCCTAGGACACCCAGTAAGTAAATATGGTTCAGGTAAATGTGGATCTTTGCAAAAAATATTCTCTAAGGAAGATTATTTTATAAGACAGCCTACAAAAATTGTGGAAATCCTGACAAAACAAACTCTCAGACAGAGACAATGGCCAATTGGTAACTGGCTGTTACTTACATTAGAGGATTATCTCACTTTATTCTGTGAGGTCGTCACTAATTCATTTAACTCTCCTTAGTTGGGTAAAAAGTATGGGGCACCCCATTGCATTGGTGTCGTAACATTTGTTCTGGTAGACTGATTTTCACCTTTTTTTGTGTGTGCTTTCATATTTGTATATTTATTCCTCCACATTATATAACCTACTATTTGCACTGTGTATGTTACCAAATACCTAAGCATTCCTTACATGCACAGAACTTTTAGAAGTATATTAAAACCAAACTGAGTTTCCCCAGATGGTCGTATAGCAGTAATTAAGTAAAAACTACTATTCCCAAGGTGTGCTCATTTCTGCTAATATCATCAGTACTGCTGCTGCATACTTAAGCAGCTTAACAAACAGAATCAGATTAGCTTTTGTTCTTCCAGAACAGCAGGGCTAAATCTTCATTAGATATAAAACAATGAAGACACATGGAAGAAGAATGGAAAGCTATGGGTTTATATCAGTTGAACACCCGACTGGTGTAATTATTTCACAATGAAAAAAATTAAGATAGGATTGGTTAAGAAATTTAAAAATTCAATCCATTTTCTAGCTTTCTAGTCAGTCATGTATGAAAGCCACTGGTTTGACATCAAAAGATTTCATAGTGATATTTGTAAAGGTAAAAGCAGATGCAATTCTCTGGTTGCAAATCAAATGCATTTCTTGAGATGGGAGAAGAAATAAAATGAACAGCTGTTGTTCCACATCTAGAATGTAAAGAAATTTCAGGAAACAGATATTTTAGATATTTTTAAGTGTATAGGTGGGGGAAGGGGACAGGGCGATGACTAAGTGATACCTAGTCTAGAGTGGAAATGTTTATTGGTGAGATTGTATTTATTGGGTCAATGATTTATTTTTTATTTTATTTTTAAAGCAAAGTCAGATCAATGTTTATTCCTGAATGTCATTAAACCACTGAAAGAACATTTCATACCAGCATAATTATTTCCTTTTTAATGCACACAGATAAGCATACCAAGATAGGGTACATTTATAGCAGCATAGCTATCTATGTAAGAGATGCTAAATGATACAACCTTCTAATTAACACAGGGTCTAATTCTTAAAGGAACAGGATCTTAGTGAAGACCCAACATAATTCTGCCATAGCTTAATGCATAGTGATGTCTTCTGCCATAGCTTAATGCATAGTGATTTCTTCTGCCATACTCTGAAGTTACCAAAAAGTGCATCACTCTATAATCAAGCTTATTTTCCTGTTACTTAATCATGTATTTGGCTTCTTTCAGTGAATGTCTCTGCAGTGACGCATTCAGGAAAAGATTTTGGAAAGAGTTCAAACTCCTGTATTGAAAGATCCAAGCTTTAAAAAAGAGCATTGTCCCCTAAACTATAGCTGTCTACCTCTAAAAGCACTACCCGGGGCATCTTGGCAAGCATTACCATATTTGACTAGAAATATTCTCCTGAAACTTCCACCATAGGGCCCTTTTCAACACTGTGCCTTGCACCTGAATGTGTGTATCAAAATACAGTCATAAGTCCTTTTGGGGGCTTTAAATAGATTTTTGCTTAGTAGGAGGTATTTGATCTGTGTTTACTAACATATATCGAAAGCTAATTTGCTCCCACTACTGCTTTTCCTTTTCAGTCTCTGAAACCACTCCCTGAGACTAGTCTGCAGCATTTTTCCAATCACCTCTCATTCAATAAGGCCTTGTGCTGGCCTCAAGAGACACATTTTTAACACTGTTGCCCTAACTTGCTGTCCTCAGGAGGGTTTTTCCACTGTTGTCAGCACTGTTGGTGTTTTATGGGAACAAGGACTGGGGGGAGGTATAGCTAAACACTCAACAATGAAGCATCTCGATAAACACCCCTTGCACTACTGTAATTACCATATGTCTTGTTTGCCAGGAAATAGGCACTTGATAAACATGTGGCTTCATTGTTTACCCATGTTTGTTTTCAATTAAAACCAGAATCCTATAATGTGCCTTAGAACATTGCTTAGTTTGGTTTGAAACTAGGCAGGTAATTAACGACTAGACATTGCATCTATTTATTTTAAGACAGTCTCCAGAGACTTCAGTGACTGGTCATTCCAAGATAATAAGCTCCTTAGAAGGCTAGAAGAACAGCAGTTTCTTTAGGACTTTTTCCTCCTGTCCAGTTCTTGCACTTTAAGTCCTTTTTTTTTTTTTTTTTTTTTTTTTTTTTAATTTAAAGTCTTTTGGGTAGGCATCATACAGATGTTCAATGCAAGCATAGCCCTTCCCCACACTCTGTATCATGTGGTAGCCTGGATGTTGCAATTTCCAGGCTTCCAGCTGCCCAAAGCATTTTGGAGCTGCTAAGCAAATCATGTTCTCTGAAATGTTTCATTGTAATCATTTTTGCTTAGCTGCTACTCTGATTAATCTGTTGCACTTTGTGAGACTATCACTTGGTAGTTCCTTGTATTAGTAGCAGGCTCACAAATTTACTCAGTACTGAAGTAGTGTTGAATACAAGTATCACAGCATCTCTTGTCAGATTTTGGGAGAGAAACAAGTTTATCTGCAGTTAGCCAAAACCACTTGATCATCATCATCTCTGATTTCAGTCAAGAAGTATAAGTCAAGAGGTATAAGCTACATGCATTTATACCTTTGAGGAGTCTGTATCAGCAAAGATTGTGAAACCACAAACAATACTGAGACAAGATATATCACACTAAAATGTTCACACTAAGCCAACAGAAAGGGGAGAGAGCCTGAGGTGGGTGCCATCCAGGGAAAGAGAACACCCTACCAGCAGCACCATGCAAGTCGGCTTCGGATCACGACAGACAGACCTTCAGGCAACTTCAGATTAAGCACAGGTTTCCTTCATGACCTCACCACAACTTTAGTAACTCTGCATTTTAAGCTATGCTTTTCACATTAGCTACTGTAAGTGAAAGTTTTACTTTGTTTTTTTTTTTACCATAACCCAGTGAAAACTCAGTATGATTTTTAAGATAACAGCCTTCATCCTAGAAGATACTTGAGTCAAGTTTGAGATCTGGTACCACAGGGTTCATGAGAGGAAGACACGTCTGCTCCAGTGAACAGTGTTCAGCAGATGGATATTCTGGCATGGAATGAGGCAACAGAGACCATCCCTGAACTCTCAAGTCATATTGGGATCATCTCAACAGCAGTGACATGTGTGGTAGAACACAACCATTAAATAACATTCCTTTGAGTAATAACCCACCTTGCAAGGGAAAGTGCTTATATAACATTTCATATAGCCTAAGCCAAGGAAAGTCATTTTAAGTGACCATTAATTTACAGCAGATGAAGAACAAAACATTCCAGACAACTTTTCAAAAGGTAATAGGTGCTTAAATCTCTATGAGAGTTAGGCACCTAACTTAAATAAAAATTAATATCTATGTTTTTTCTAACTTTAAAAACCTGGGACTGAAGCTTTTAATTAACAATAAATTTTCTTCGTAGTGTATTTCCTTCAGTTAGAAAAAAATTATACATACATGCGCATAATATACAGATGCACATTCACACCATGTATATAATGTGTGTATACAAATGCACACACATACAAAATGTACATATATATAAAAATATATCATAATTTTGTATTAGTACATGGCTAAGCATTCATGTGTCCTCTATACAAAACGAGGTAGATCAGTTCCTCACATCGTTTAAAGATCAAAGTCACATTTTCATCATACTTTGTGTCTGTATGCATTATACATACACATCATCCCTTTTTTAGACTTATGTGACTCATTTTTGTTTTGAAGTTGCTCATTCATTTGCATAACTGGAAGTTGTGCCAATGTGCCTGAGGAACATAAGTTCTTTAGATAAAAAAGTATTTCACGGCTTTTTAGTATAAATAATATGGTCATTACTCCTAAATGACACAAATTGCGTATTAATGAGGCCACAAAATAGTCTTTAAAACAATCTAAATGCGGTCTAGATTGGTTCCTTTATAGAAATAATGAAGACATAATCACAACATGACCATTGATGTAATTTAATAGAGTGATTCACTGACTGCTAGAATCATATGGCTATAAGACAACATAATGCTTTGCAGCCACATCTGTTGTCAGGAATCTAACTCCTACTGAATTACATGAAAGACACCTCCTCAGTTCCACTAGAAATTTGAGCTGATTTCTGCTGATTTCAGTAAGAAATCTATTATGTCCTTAGCAACCTGCACAGTGGAATTTAAGACCAGTATTTGTTTCAGAAATTTGAGAATGGAACCTTTTCTTCCACTTGGTCATAATTATAATGCAAGAGATGAAATTCTGTTTAAATCATCCCGTTCTGCAAAAGAACATGAAATACAAGCAGTTGATCTTGTGATTTGGAATAGCTCATTGGTATAATCTCTACATTATTGCATGTAAAGACACAATCATAAATCCCTTGATGAAGTAGGCCTTAATGAAGCAATCTGGTTTCTCTCAAATCAGGTCTATTTTGAAAATGTAAATCTGAAATATTTCTGATGTACAAGAAGTTAGGATGTGTTCTCTAAGGAAATATGCATCCACAGACATTTTTTTGTCTGTTACAAACCAGACATTATCTGTTGGAGTCTGCACTTATTTATTACAAATAGTCAATCTTATTTATTAAGGAGATGAGAAAAAGTTCTGGTAGACACCATTTACTTTAAAAACCAGAGTAAGGTGGGAGATGGCCTGCAACAACATCAGCTGCTTAGTGGGAATTCTCTGAAACTTTTATGGCACAGAAAACAATAAATGCATTAAAAACCACAGAGGAAGATGTGTGTGGTTTAGGGACCCTAACAGATAACGATGGATTCAAATTTCCTCAAAGCTAAAAGCTTTACCTTTTGAGGTCAGTGAGACATGCACTACTGAGAGTTTGTCACTTCTCAGGTAGGGACACAAATGTATTTTGTTCTTTATGGCTGTTACACATGCCTATAGGGATTGTCAAGTGATAACAGACACACTGAGTTTCTGTTTAAACATGAAGAAACAGAACAGTGAATCGCTTCCTAAGTTGCTGCATTTAAGACAGAAGTTCGTAGTTTCACTTTGCATGGCAAACTAGTGTATCAGATGGACAGAAAAACTTTCCACTTGAAAGGTAGCGTTGAATTATGTACATTTTTGATGTGAAACTTGTTGATCATAAATTTTCAACATTTGCATTAGTGAACCAGCAAAATATTTTAATCATGTTTAAGTATCTCATTTATTTGTTATCAAAGAACCAAGCAATTATGAGCCACTGGAAAACATCTGCACTATCAGAAACGGCACATGGAGTTGCCTTGGGTTTGCTTCTTGTTGTATACAATGTTCTCCACAGAGCACACTCTTTCTTTCAAGTTTAGGCTGCATTTTTTCTAGTCAGTATGTGTATTTCATTTTTAAAAGGTATTTCAGAGGGAGATGGAGTTTTGATATTCTAGAACTATAGCTCTACCCTCTTTCATTAGAACATCATTATCCTGTGCAAAAATTCTGTCAGAAATATTGAACAGCTATGTATCTGAACAGTTTTTCAGATTCAGTTTCCTATGTTTAGTTCCAGGCCTGAAAATGCCCAATTCTATGACCAAAGGAGGACAGCAGAGAATTGTGGAAGGTCAGTATATAGTCATAAATAGAGATAAACATAAATTTAAACAGGAAGCAGGGGAAGATAGATAACATTGCAAGAAGATATGCAATGGCAAAATAATAAAAGAAAAAAGAAACGTACATACATAATTGTACTAGTCAAGACAGAGCCAGTAAGGGAAGCATTCCAACTCCAGCGAAGTTGTGGGCAGAAAGCTACAGGTGAAAACCAGGCAAATTTTCCCTCTGTTTTTTGAGGGGTGAGGAAATCCTAAATGCTTCCACTAGCTCCTCATCCTCACTCTAGCTCCTGCCAGTGGGACGCCAGAATCTAGAGAGGTTCTGCAATTCTGAGAAACAGATTTAGCTCATGGGGGATAGAAAGGATTGGATCATCTGAAGAAAAAAACCAAAAAAATGCACTGCCTAGCACATCTGCAATGGCAGAGCATCAGTTACAGAAGTGACCCACTTAGTTCCCACCCTCAGCCAATTCTTCTTCATTCGTTACCACCATACTCCACCCACTGTCAAAAGCCTGCAGCACTGTTGAAGTGCATAGTCAAGGTTACCAAAAGAAGGAATTTCAGGCAGATCTTGGAAAATATTCACAGAAAGAGGGTACTAAAATGAGTAACAGACAGCATTTGTTCCAGAAAGCTAAATTATTAACAGTCACACTTACCAATTCACACAACATAATATCAGTGTTTAATCTGGTTGAACTGCAACCATCTTATATATAATCCACTTGTAGTGAATGCCTAACAAGCAGAAAATGGACCAGGAAATATTTTAGTTTCAAACTACCATACATGGATGAATTATCATCCGTTCATTTTAAACATACAATTAAGGAAGAAAATTTATCCATTATATTTGCTAGGAATTATTTACATTCCCTTAGGTATACCACTTTGAAGGGTATATCCAGAAATAGTTTGGAGATGTAATTACAGAAGAACAGAGACCATATTGGCCATTATTGGCCATCCCACCTACTTCTAACTGCCCTGCAAGTTTGTATTTTAAAGTTATCAAGAAGTGAATATCCATTCCATTGTAACTCTTAATCATCTATTACTTAACCACTCAGGTACTAACTAGATGACAAATAACAAAACTTTTACCACTAACTCAATACGTCACACTATCTTTCAATACAGAGTGTGTTCTAGTAACATTTTCTGAGTCTGAATAAATAAGACAAACGTTTCAGCTTCTCCAAGCACTGAACAAAGTCAGGAGGTATCTGAAGCCCTTCTTTAGGAATGGCTGTTCATTAAACTCCCTTTTGTTTATATGTTTGTTTGGGTTTTTTCTCTGCCACATCACTGATTTAGGTACTTTCTTGAAAGGGAGAGTTTTGTAAAGTGCAAAAAATGAAACCTATCTTCTGGTGAGAAACAGGTATTCAAGATGTTATGGATTTTGGTACTCCTAAGCAATGCTGCACCCTGATTCTACAAGTATTTTATCATGCAGTGGTTTAGAAACTGGAATAGGAGTTTTGTCATCAACTGTACCACAAGAAAGATAATCTTTCCCTATTTTGAAAAGAGAATTCAGTTCTAAGTATTATGTAAAAAGAAGCACTCTTTAGCCTGAAGAAAAATGTCATTTCTTTTCTTCTAAGAAGTAATGGGTTGGCAGGTACCCTATTCCTGCAGTACTTGCCTTACTACATGGATTCACTTTTCATTGTTACCTTCCTTTCTTCTTTTTCCCACTATAAACAAATGAACAAACAAAACACCTGACAGCTTAATTTCACTTCTTCACAGTTCTGTGAGGCAATAAACCTATGCAAATATATAGCCAAATATGTATAATCTACAGTTTGAACACTAGAAAACAGTGAGGCAAATGAATAAATTTAGGTTAACAGGTATTTTCATTTACTGGAATTTAATATAGTCTGCTTGAGTAAGCAAATATTTCTGCCTGAAGGCTTGTAGGATTAGAACATGCATCTTTAATCAGATAGACTAAAATCCCCAGTACAAAATATCCCAAAAACCTAGACATTTGAACATGCATCTGAAGTTTTTATCTCAGATCTGTGTAAAGCAGGTTCTCCACTTCATCATCAAAATCTCTCCAAGCAGAAGTGGAACATATTTGTAATAAATGGAATAACCCCCCAGACCTCTAGCATATGTAACATCTGCAATGTGAGAGAGTATCATACTCTTCTATGGTCTTCCAGTGAGCCACATACGAACAAACGAAATGTTTCCAGAATACCAAAATAAAAGGGGGATTTTTTTCAATTAAATAATCTAGCAATTTTTCAGTGCAGCTTTTTATTTGAAAGGGGAGACATCTTACTTTTTGTGTCTGAGAGCAGCTATTTTATCAATTGCTTTGTTTGTGAAAGAAACATAGCTGCATAGGAAGATCTTGTACTTCTCAGCATATTACATGTCTTCTCCCTAGCAGAGTCTAAATGTCTCCTATGCAGCTTTTGTTTCCTTCCATTCTAGGGCTGCCATGTTAAAAATCTTTAGTAAATTGCTGAGCTTCATGCAAGCATGAATGTTTTTACTCATATGTGATACCCATGCTTCCTTTCATACTTAAGATTCATATGAATTTTGTAGGCAGTTATTGTCTAGAAGGAAGGAAGAAGATACCTCTTCCTGCTGGCATGCCTTCCCAGAAGTCAACTTTTTAACTGTTTTTGTTTCGAAGAGCCACTCTGAAGCCCTATTATCACTCTTAATCCATGGATCATTTCAGTCTCTGTGGAACCTCTCTTCTGCCTGCCTGCCTGCCTGCCTTTCTTCTAAAAGGGAGTGAGAAGAGAAAAATGAACCCCAGCTGGTTTACCCAGAAATTATGCAGGATTAGTCACTCTAACTGCAATTTTTATCCCTGCCTGTTGGAAGGGATAGACGTATAAAACCTTTTTGGATTTACAGGTGAGCAGCTTGGGAGCTCTGTAACCCTTTTTTCTTCAGTACAAAGGATTCCAAGTACAGTTCCAACTTTTGAGTTGAAGATCATGAGCCAGATTTTAAATTTAAATGTGATTGACTGTAGGACTGCATTTGTACCAAATAACACCCAGCTGGAATGTGGCTCACGGTCATTTCAACAAATCTGCATGTAAAATAACATGCCCTTGCAGCCACTACTTAAATTGACTGACATCTTTGACACAAAGCTATACAGACACTGTCTTGAAAGTATTTTCAGTAGTTTTAAATATTTGCCCCAACATTTTCACTCAGTTCAATTTTCCTGATTTCCATAAATGAGATCTGCATTTAGTAATTTGCACTGTGTTGCTTCATAAATAATTTTTAGATCTAATTTCAAGTCTCCCTCAACCTACTGGGAGATTTTTCTATCATTAAGAACAGACTCCCAGACTTTCTATCTCTATACTAAAGGCAGATGAATAATTGTATAAGAAGGTACAATTGACTATAAAAATCTGCTCTCTTTGATCCATTTCTCTTTTCAGTGGAAAGCTAAACTGTAAGCATAGCTTTGTGAATCAAGTTTGGATGCTAACATTCTGAGCATATCTTTGTGAATAACTGCACAGAATCATTTACATAATTAAAAAGCTTTTCCTGTAAGCAGTCATATTTTCTCAAACATATATGAATTCATACTTGAATTTGTTCTACAATTTGTTATATGAATCAAATAATGAATTACTTCTAAGTGAATGCCAGTTGATATTTAAAACTTATACAGTCCTTCTTTCTTTGATTTGCCAGGTAAGCAACATGGTTGTGCCAGCTTCCCCACTGGTGGATTATATGGATGTGTTTTGCCATACTTGAAGCTTGTAATTTAGAAATTCATTTTTCCCAGACATTAATGCCACTACAGATCTATTGTTCAGCTCTTCACATGAAATGAAAGGGATGTTATTTTTTCAGAAGAAAATACCTCATGGAAAATATTCTCAGAAATATATTAGTGATATTTACTTGGGGTCAGTTTGATGTAATGAATTCATTATATATCCATACCTGAAATCTTAGATTAATAAAGCAAACATAGGTCTTATGCTCTTGAGATGGAAAAAACATAGCCATATTTTTTTCAAGCTGGGAAAGTGGAATAGGTTCACCAAACTGACAGGAAGAGCAGAAAAATTATCCCCACTTGTTTTCTTATCTTTCTTTGTCCCATGATGTGCTACAAAATTTATTTTGAATGAATGGGCTTCAAAGGCCTTCCACCGTTTTTAGAAAGGGTACACATTGCTGCAAAATCCAGGTCATATTTGTGTAAGATTTGTATAAAAATAAACATAACATGTCTTCACCTTTTTGGTGTGACAGCAGTTCTTGAGGGATAATTTTAATTTTTTGGTTGCTTTGGCTGTCCCATGCTGCTAGTGTATTCTCAGGGACTAGCCAAAGAAACAAAAATCTCCAGTTTAGATTCAAACAAAAAAGTAACAGTGCTTCAACATCACACAAACTCTTCTTCTCATGAAAATTAACTTCATGGCTATTCTGAGAAGCCTGTGAAGTCTCACAATTACACTCACATTTTGTAGGCTTGAAAATACATGATACGAACTACATTTTTTCCTAATATATCATTATATCTTTTTTTTTCATCAGTATCTGGAATGCAAAAGCAACTTCTCTTTCTGTTTGCTGAGAGGACATTGTTCTGTCATTTCAAAGACTTCACTGCATCATGCATATCACACACAGGATATGTTTGATTTATATTTCCTTTGCCAATCAATGTTTTCAGAGTGCTTTGATACATGTTCATACTGTGGGAATAAATACTAAACTGGGAAACAGTGACTTCCAACATTGTTCATTTACAGACATCATTCAAATTTCACATTCAGATTCAGTGACTAAATTATTCAGAACAATCTCTGCCCACTTGTCACTCCCTAGGAAAAAAAACCAAAACCAAAATCAAGACAACAACAAACCCGAAATCAAACCCCACTTGTTTTTTTTTCTTTTCCCCAATGTCTGTTTATATAATGGGCTTATATTTTTAATTGCAAACAGATTTCAGTGGTGTTTAGTTTGTTTTCAGGTGTCTTGAGCATCAGTATTTTGAGATTAACACCTTTACCTCTTTGTTTTCCTGGTTCATGTATAAAGAGTATCTGGTGTTTCCTTCTCTCTTGTAGGGATAAGAGCTACTTTATATATAACAAGTACTTTTAAACAACAAAGTGCTGCAGTGCTTGAGTAATAAGCACATTATTACATCAAAGCTATTTTCAATTTGTCTTGTAGCAGTCATTCATAGGCTGTCATTTATGCATGATGTTTCTTTTAAACAGCTTTTGTCCTGCTACAGATGCCAAAACTAAATGAAAAACAAATAAAAAGGATTTTCCACCCTGATATTGTGCTTGTTTCTATTAGTTTGACCCTAATGGCAGCAGTGACATGCCTAGTCTTGAGAAACAATTAACGACAAGGACAACAGAGTCTAGCACCAGCAAGAATGACTTTGATCGTTTTCTCTTTGTCTATACAGTGTCTGGCAGGAAATATAAATGGCAGTTTTAATGGGAAGGTTGATAGAACTGACCTAATAATTTAGCTTTCAGACTATTTAAAAGCATGCAATTATCTCAAAAACTATTTTCTGTGCCTTCTGTTCAGCAGAATCTCAGCTGAGCTGCCCAAAGTAGAAATACCATTGTTTTCTTTGCTTCTAATGCTACTGTCTTCTTGCATTAGTAGAAGACAGCTTAGAAAGGCATGTTAATACTCCACATCAGTTTTGTGCATTTTTTCATACATTGGCTTACAGTGTTATGAAGGGAGAATCACTCGTACACTACAGCTGATTTACTGTATTGCTGAAAAAGCAAAGAACTCTTAACACCTTTGGACTCAGCTACATACATAAAGTTGTTTCTTTTGCCAAGTAATTTCAGTGTCGGTTGTGCTGGTCTGTATCAACCAGTTTATAAAGATGATCCCTCCTGAGCCTCTTCTGGGGTGATTCAGTAACACTTTATAAAAGACAAAGAGAAAAAAAATATCCATATTCTGAATCCTGAGCATGAGCTTTAAGGATTTCCCTACCCTCAAATTACTTAATAGGTTAAATAGCAACAAGTTACAAAAAAAATGTTTGAGCTCCTTCCGTGCTTCAGATTGTTCTGTAAGGGAAGAAGTCCCAAGCGTAGAGGTCATATTGAAAGCATTAATATGGAATTAATTACCAAATAATATTTTTTCAAGTTTAAGCCCAAATGAAAAGCACCTGCCATATTTTCTGTCTACTTGTACACCGGGTCATTGGCTCCTGTCTGAATCTTGGCACAACAGAAACTTCGCAGAAGCGAAATGGTGCCATGAAGGAATCCACAGCAGGGATTGCAATCCTCTGGCTATCTGGACTTGACTGGAATTTCCAGGTTCAGTTTCTAGCTCCTTGGGAGACTCATATGATGCTAGAGAGTTAGGTAGCCCTTTGAGAAGGTGATGAGAGTCTGCAATGGTTGATTCTCCAAACATGAATACCTGTAACTCAGATCCTGCTCAAAATGTAAAGGGAGACAGGGATGTGTTAGGAGAATGTATTAAGACTGTGAAGAATTCAGACATTACAGTAGCAAAATAAGTAAAAATATCTTCAACTGCAGAAGGCTGTTGGCTTTCTCGTTGGCCAAGCATATTTTAGTTTCCTCTTTATGCTACAATACTTCTTTAATGATACTGCAGTGGAGAAAATTACTGTGGTGAGTTGATTATACCGTATGGTGTTTTGTTTCTAAATGAAGATGTTTGGATTGCCAGCTCAAAGCACTGCAGTGCTGCTTAAATTCAACAGACAGCTACAGATGAGCGTTTGGAGAGGTCTTTTTCCAAACTGAACAAACTGTTGATTATACTACAACAGTGCCTTACAGCATGACTGATAAGTCGGAACCCTAAACGAATAGGTGCTGGAGAAATACAGTATGTCTTCCAAAATGGCAGCAGTTCCACAGAGCACTTTCCAGTACTGATCATCAAAAGAATGGAAAGCAAATCTGATCATGAATTAGGTATCAAAACCTAACAATATTAATGCAGACGTCCTGCTGAGTTATAAATATCATACTGTACTGAATTGTTTTGTATTATGCCCTCATTGCCAGATTATCTGAACACTTCTTAGTTGTGTATTAAGTAATATAATCAACATCCATCATAAATGAACTATAAAAACAGTGTTACATAACATTTGTTTACTTTATTTTGTAGTGTGAATTATACTTGGAAACCAGAAAAGAACTGTGGACACAACCACAAAATATTTCCGTTGCTGCACTGGTCCTCAAAAATATCTTTCAAAGTTAGAGCACCGGAATTCGTATGAAAATTCTGCAGGAGGATACAAAATGTACTAATTTGTAGGTCTGATTTTCTGAAGCGCTGAAATGACTGTATAGTGAACCAATTTCTTCATTATTACATGCATATAACTTAGTTACAAGAGCAGTCCACTGCTTTCCAAATAATTTTTGTTTGTAGTGTTATGTTTTATTAGTGAGTGAATACTGGGTCCCAATACGATTAGACCAGAAATCCTCCCTAAAACAAAAGCTATCATTTGTCTGGCAAATGCAGCTTTGATCTCTTCATCTAAATATATTAACAATGCCTGGACATAAATAACTTCTGTATTTAATTCAAATATGATAACACCATTATCTTGGTTTACTTGTGGCTCAATATAAAATCAAGAAAGATACAAAAGAGAAGACACAGCAAGTTTGTAGGAAATAAAATCATTTCACAAGATAACTGGATTTGGATATCCTCTTCCAAAACACTTTTAATATTCTGTTTGAATAGAAGTAGACAGGCTGCACTAAGGTCAACAGAAAGGAGCAAAAGAGCCCTATTGACTATGCAGGATCAAGATTTTGTTCTAAAGAGAGAAATGTCACCCTTTCAAGGGAACAAATCAGACTTACCCAGGATTGTCCATGAGAAGATTAAATTGATCAATTCTGTTAATACATTTGTTTAAACTTTGTAAGTACCACATAACCATTTCTGGTTTATTGACTACATTTCTTACACATTACAGATTGATTTCTTAAATTTAGACGTTTATACAAGTTTTACCAAAATGGTCATTTGAGCGGTAACTGGAATACAGCTCTTCCAATCAGTTTGTGAATATCCAAGGTATTAAGTAATATAAGATTTTCTCTACCCCTGTATTTTGCACAGGCTTGTCTGTAACTCACAGTCAGGGCATGTCTACTGATTTAAACTCCTTGCCCTGTATAGGTGTGAAAGACCTAGATGATTTATCCTGTGAAGCCTAGCAAGGGACTCCAAGTTGGTCTTTAGTGCGATGAGATATCCAGGCTACCCAGATCAGAACTTCAGAAGGCTGGGAAAAAAATTTACATGCCGTGAACTCTAGGCACTCTAGGTGGGAACTGACTGGATTTTGGTAGACTGATGTTTTCAGTTTAGGTGGTGCAAGAGACACAGGAACCTATTTTGATACTTGGAAAGATCATTAGATGTAAAGTCAAAAAGCAAATATGATGGGATTTAAGATTCTAAGTTCATTGATTGAGTTAATAAAACCTTTCACATCCAGAGTTCCTAAAGGGAAGTCTAAAAGGGGGTTTTCAATTTTGAGAGACAAACCAATGCAGGTTTAAACCTGTATGACTCAGATGCATATTCCCATGCAATTATAATCACCAAATACAGCATACAGCAGTATACCAGTAGCTGATGTGAAATCACATTCTGCTGTGTGTTTTTGTCACTACATCACTATCAGTACATGAATCAGTGATTTTTAAGCACTTGTATCATGAATTGTAGCATAGACTTATGAGTCACTTTTGAAAAACAGGGCTTCAGCTTTGAAAGACCCTATCACATGATTTGCTATAAGAAGTTTGTTATTGCAACAGCTAAGTCTATGGTAGTACATTTATAGCAAACAATCTGCTTTCATGGTAACTATTCCCAGTTCTGTCCCTTAGCTGCAGAATGATCTGGAGCATCATTAGCTGTGATTGCTGTGATTGGTTTCTTCAGACATAAAACGGGACTGGAATATTATTTCCTACGCCCCAGAAGTATTCTCAGACTGATGAACACTTTGCAAGTGTACACAAATACATGTGTAAGAAAATAGGTATGGGCAGTTTGTTTAGCATCCCTATTTGTCCTTGGTCTCTCCAGAAAATATTCTCAGACACTAGTACCAGTAGTAGTGGTGACAGATTACAAGAGGATGCTTTTACCTTCAGATTTAGCTGATGATGTCCAAATATAAGCCACTAAAATAGACAGAAACAAAACATTTTTAATTCAGGTGCAGATGGGAGTGGGTGGAAAGGAGAGAACAGTTGGGATGGAAGCAATATAAAATTATGTACATAAAAGGAACCTCTTACTGGTCGTTCACTAGAGAAACACAGAGCTGAAATCTTCTCTTTCACCATGTGGTGCAGACCATATCGATGTGACGCGAGATACTGAAGCTCCTTCAGCCCTTCAGATGAATTCACGTTTTTAATTGTGTGGAGAGAATGAAAACTGAATGACAGGGATGAATTGTGTGTACTGTAGCTACACTGCAATTCAACATATGTTAACATTTGTTATTTCAGGTTTCTTACACACATATAGAAAGATCTCCCTGTTAGTTTAAAGAGTCTTTGAAAAGATGCAGAGTAATACTAAATATATTACATCATCCAACCAAATGTTCCTTGCAGTTTCTAGTAATAAATTTATAATATTTAACTCTCATTTAGCACATTTCATTAAGAGGTATCAAGACTCATCATAACAAATGGCAAAATCATTGCTCTCACTTTGCAGTTAAGCAGATTGAGGCATTAAGCAATGACATTCACTAAGCTGCAGACAAGCTTCTTCAGCCCAGTTGTGTCTTCTGTCAGCAAAACCCCTACTAAGGCTTCAAAGGTAAAACCAAGTAGCAGAATGGAGTAAGATCCACCCAAAATGAGATCCAGTAGTTTACAGTGTATGAAAAATCAGATTAGGACAACAGTGAGAAAAAGCAGAACAAGGAGAAAGAAACAGGTATTTAGAGGTGATAAAGGAGATTAAAGAGTGAATGTTAGTGCTTAATCTTGTCTATGATAAGGCTAGGAACCCTTCCACTCACCACACAACCTAACTGTGCCATCCATGCTAATTGTGATAGTACTCAAGAGCTAAGCTATATAAAACACCTTCCTTAGACACTCTACTGAATAAGAGAGTCCCTGCCATAAAGATCTTGTAGTTGAAATCAATGAAACAAAGACTACCCATAACATCTGACATAAATGAGACAAAAGGAATAGTGTTAACATGACAATGTGATAGCATCAGTGCATGCACCAAAAATACTACATTCATTCTATTAGAAGTTATACTTTGCCCCTGCAGTTTTGGGTTCTATTTCTTTTTTGACTGTCTAATGAGGGAAAAATATAAACCAAGTTTTTACACTAGGGATGAAATTGTTTAACCATTAACTTATCTAACACACTGTGGGAAAGTAATACAGAAAACTGGTTGTTTTTAACATAATTCTGGGTCAGTAAACTTCTTTGAATAGGGAATAGGAAATGTTCCAGAATTACAACAGAAAATCTGCCACTGTCATCATGTTTTCACAGTTCATACTAGCAGTTATATTTGTGCATATTAATTTGTTTCTAACTGATGACAATATGGGTGCCCCAGGAACATAGACTTAAAGATATTCTCTTAGGTAATTGTAGTTTCCCCCACTGAATTTTAGTAGTACTTATGACAGCTGGCTAAATTATACCTAAGTCCTTCACTTCAAGAACTGATGTTCATCAGTCTTTGCTTTCTTGAGTACTCGAGCAGCCCAGTTCATGGATGTTTTGCATCATGCACCTCTGTAATGCTATTCCTTATGCTGTTACATGTCCTTGAACAGGATCTTTCATAACTGCAAGTTCCATTTCCACATTAACATTATGATTCAACATAGCTAGCTGTGTCCAAGGAAGCATGCCAAGATACATAAATTCAAAACACTTTGGAAAGTACTTGGACAGAGAAGGAAAAATAAAAAGTCCAGCTGCTCAGTGAGAATGGCTTCTGACAGATGTCGCATGTCCTTCAGAAAAGGACTGTTAGTAACTGCCATTTTCCTGAGACTGTCTCATTTCAACACCCCAGTGGAGACATCTTCTGAGACCTCACAAAGAGATAAATGGAACATTAACTAATATCTCTATTGAGCAGGTGTTGTAAATCTACTTGTTGAAGAAGAGCTTAAAAAAAATAATGCATAGAGGCACTGTTCCTGTGTACAGCCCAAAGCCCGAAGCTCATGTCGAGAAACTGCATTTTAGAGAGGACTATAGAGGGAATAGCAAATGGAAGATCTCACTCCCCTTGTGCCCAGGTGCCTAAGTACCATGGTCATTTTAAAGGACAAGTACTCATTTCAACAGAGATATAGTAATATTACTTCAGGCAGGGGACCAAGAATGGTCCATAAAGGGGTCTGCTTATGGCAAAGAGTTCTGTATAACCAGCCCCACAGCTGTCAGCTAAGCATTGCAAAGATCTTGCTCTGACACTCAGTTTTTCTATTAAAACATATTTTTTCATTCGTAGCATTTCTATACTTGGTAAATATATCTGACAAAGCCTGGGGAATCATACTTATATAAGAACCCCTCCGGTTTCTCTTAGCTGAAAGATGTTTTCTTGAGTTGAGTAACACACTTAGCAAAAAAAATGGCTAATAAAAAATAATGAGCCTCAGGGATTAAACAAGATTCTTTTAATTTATAAACCATTTACCTATGTATTTATCTATCTATCTATCTATCTATATACTTAAAACACTCTGTGTACTGTCCTGACTGATATTTGACTGTGGAAAATAATTTTGGAGTGGGAGGTTATTCCAGTGTTTATTTTCATCAGGATTCAAACAAAATCTTGTTATAATCTTCTAGGAAACTAAAATCCTGTGCTGTTTGCAACATCACAGTAAGGCATTATCTGGTGTTTCCCAAATCTATTGCTAATATAAGAATTATCTGTATTAATTTAAGATGCTTTCAGGTGTCTGCTACCAACAGTCACTTTTCCAAATGGCTCTGCAATTTTAAAGTCTTCTGACTGATCAGAATACCTGATGTAGTCACTTTACAAAGAATGTAATAAAAGGAAACAAAAAATTCAAAAAGTAGTATAAATAACCCAATAGCAGGAATATGAAAAATTTCTTTTTGCCTCCCAGTTCCTTCCTTCATTTTTAACTCTGCAGAACAAAATTACATTTGAACACATTTAGTTTCATGCCGGTATGTTTTTGTTTTCTTTCTATGCTGTCTGCTGTTTTGGTAATTTCCTCAAAAATATTTGTAACTAGGAATAGGGTACAATGAAGACACTTGATTTCTGGTACTGTTAATAAAAAGCTGACGATCACTAGTCCTACCAAATATATGCTGATTTTTTAAATAGCTCCGTGTAACTCAGATCATTTGTGAACAATGACCTGAGTTGTGTCCTTGAGGAACGGCTTTCTCCCAGTGCAGAATTATATTTACTGAAACCAATATTTCATGTTCATGACCTAGGTTCTTATAAGAAGAAAATATATTTTCAGTGGGGAACTAATTAGCTGCAGTAACTATGAATGTTAGCATGCAGGAACTTCTCAAAGACATCTGACAATGTACTCCTTCCCCCTCAACCACTGGTCTTTTCTGCCTGAAACTGTTGTGCTTGGTTTTATTTAATTTTAGGTCATCTTTCAAAATAATCTCATATCCATTATTCACTTTTTACCCAGTGATCGCTTGTGCCTTCAAATCCTCGCTTAATGCATCAGTCCATACTCTGGGATTTGACTGGCAGAGAGTAAGCCTGAGCTACAGTGAAAAAAATTGGGAGGGACAGACTTTGGGGTAGTTCTGGATCCTGGAGGTAGATTTCTGGCCCCAGTAAACTCAGAGCACCTGAACTCAGAGACTTTTAAGGTCTCTAAGACCAAGCTCTAAGTAAAGACTTTCACGTAGCACGTATATTTTACTTTTTGCATAAGGGAGGAAGAAACAGAGAGGCAGGACCAGAGAGGCAGGAAGAAAGGAAGAAAAACTGTGCTATACTTGAAAATAAGAAAGTAGAAAGTACCTGGAAGTCTGTCTATGATTTAGACATAATGTCTAAATCTGTAGAAGGTATGTTAGTCTGCAGGACAGTAAATCACAGCCTAAAAACCAGAATGCAGCAAATTTCTTTGGAAGTTTTATTGCCAGAGTATTTGGGGGGAAAAGAGTAGGGAAAGAAGAGGAAAAAACAGTTTTAAAGCAATAACCAAAAAATTACCTGCCCTTGGGACACAAGGAGAGAGTCAGGAAGCTAAATGACTCAGATATCTCATGTGCAAATGGAGGAGAGATTAGTCGTCTTTTAGCTTCAGCTAGGGACTCCCAAGAGCCTAAGGCTGGAGGCTGTATCTTAAGTCACATGGGTGAGGCCAAAGGAAGTTGCTGCTCTTCCTAGATGAAAGAGAATAAGAGAAAGGGGCCAATTGCTTTAAGCAGCAATACAGAAATGTAGCTTTTTTAATCAAATGGGAAAGAATTAGGTCCTTTGAATATTAACTTTTTACTGCACTACGACTGCAAAAAAACCCAAAACGTTAAAAAAAACCCAACCCTCTTAACTGAATCCAGAGCACGGTTAATTTGGTCCATTGTTTTAGAAACAAGGGATAGTTTCAGAAAACTGTGAAAGTAATTAGGCCAAATATTGTGTGAATTTGTCCCCTGTAAAGTTCCACCACAAGATGCTAAATTCCCTTTCTCACATCCACTGCAGCATCAGCTACCTGTGGTACCTCCAAGTACCTATGTCCTGATCAACACCTGTACTGAAATCTCTTCTGTAGGAAAATTAATTCTATATCATTAATTATTTTCCACAAATTTTTTAGGAACTTAATTACTTTTAAGATCTCTCTCTATGTTTGTCTTGTGAAGCCAGGGAAACAATCATACGAGCTTAATTTTCTTAGGAAAGGAAGCTAAAATAAAAGCCTCATTCATTTCAGTCTCTGAAACAGAGTGGAAAAATCATTCCAAGTGTAAAAAGTATGAAATTTGTATGAAAACACACTTTTTTTTTTTTTTTCATACTTTTGAAATGTTACTGCAAAGAAGAGTACAATCTCAAAAAAGTACTGATCAGAAACAAATACCTGCACTAAAAAAACCCAACAACTCATAACTGGAAAAACTGATAAAAAAGTAAGAAGTTTCCATTGATTATTTAAAATTAGAATCTAAGCTAAGTTAGTATATTGATTGAATTTTATCTGATTATCAGTTTTTCTAGAAAGTTGACTCTGTGATACACAAATCTTCTTATAGATGTTAATACTCTAATAAAACTAAGATTTTCTGTTGTCATCTCAGAAGCTGAGACTCCTCACATTCTACAACAGGAAATTAGACTATTGTGACATATGCGTTTTTTTTTTTTTAATATAATCATCTTCCTAGAGGTGAATTTCCACCATAAAATAAGCTTATATTACAAAACTATTAAAATTCTTGACCTTCAAAGCTTACGAAAGCAGAAGTATATCTTGAACTAACAACACTTTCAGGTAGAAACCCTAAAATTTTCTATTAGGTCATTTATAAAACTATAGAAATTAATTAACTCATGATTTTTATTTCCTAAGTCACCTTCCTCTAAATGCAAATATTTTTCTTTAGATGTCATTTGCCAGTGAGCAATTTTTTATTGTTTTTGCAGTCATGGTGATATTTCAACAATGACCCAGAATACAATTTCATAATATTCACAGCCTTAAAATTAGTAGCAGGATTATTCCTATGTATGTCATGCATTCTTTTTAAAACCAGACAAATCTATGACTTTCCTACGTTTTGTTAAGAGGAAGGACTGAATAGCCATAAAGCAACAAAAGTTACTAATTTTTCTTTAGAGTCTATTTTCACTACTGTCTTTCACTACTAAGAACTACTCTCACAGCCTTGATTGATTCTCAGCTTATTAAAAAGCCTCGGAAGGCACCAGCATGATGGTCAGAGTTTCTCAGAACTTTTTTGTACAATACACAGAATTATATTTCAGTTTTACATTAAGGTACTTTTTCAATATTAAAATGCTTCATTAATATGAGAAGAATCATTAAAACGCTTCTCACTTTAGCTTCGTGCGAAGTTCACAAATCACTTTCTATATTTAAAAGCCATTCAACAAGCTGACTTAGTACACTTGTAGCAGGGTAACCTATTGTTTCCTGAACTGATGGCATTAGTTACTGTGGATACAGTGTATTTCAAATGGGAAAAACATGAAATGAGACTGAAAGAGACAAATGCTAAACATAGGACTGTGTATGTGCTGGGTTGTGAGCTGTTAGGAAAACTGAACGTTACATTGTCTGTTGCTACAAATTGGTATGATTTAGTTCTCCAACTTCCACTCCCTCCTTAAGATGTATAAACACATCATCCCAACTCATATAAATGTCAGAAAATTTAAGTCCATTACACAATTTTAAAAAGGTATCCACCTTTTTTGTCCATGCCTTGATCCTGTCTTCCTTTTTGGTATTGATGCCTTTCAACTCTTTTTTTCAGAAGCATTTAAAAGGGTTCTGACAAGATAAACTGCTTAGCTTCTCTCTGGTATAATATAATCTCCTCCTTCAGGCTCACCATTACTGCATTCTCTTTGACACCATCAAACAAAAAATTCTGTCCTAATTTTCAAAGACCTTCATTTTATGTTCTCCCATGAGAATCCTTTAGCACATAACGAAACAGAAATCCAGAAAATCATTATTGTCAAAGTCTCCTCTAAAGACTTCTATCTTCCCAATACAGACATTCAACCAATATAGAAATGAAACACAAGTGACCTGGCTGAATAGTTTCATGGGTTGTCTGGTGACCTTATACACATCAACTCCAGTAAAATAAGCTTCTGCTTTTGTTATCAGAGTGTTTAGCTGGAGCCACCTTCACGCACTATTGTGTTGCATTCTCGGGTTTGTTTCACTCACATTTCTTTCTTTTTTTTCCTGGCAGGAAGATGCATTAATTACATGGTTATCATCACAATGCTTATCATAATAGAGCTCAAAACAACACCTTTGTACAGGTTTAGGGGAAGAACAGTATTTGCCACAAAGTTCATTGTATTAGTTTCACATCCCTCACCTAGAAGGACCTCCCTGTCTCTCTTGAAACAGGAAGAAAATATGCTATTCTCTTAAGAATAACACACTTAGCTAAAGAATGGAAGAATTTCAACAGCCTGAATCAGCTCTTCACTGCCCTTTGATGTCATAAAGAGATCTGTTGGCTAGGGTCAGAATCTTCTATCAGTTCCCTTTATGGAAAGTGTATGCGATGGATTAATATCCCAACAATACCATGCACAAGTGATGGGGAGGGGCAAGGATAGCACGGCTTCTTCACTATTAGTTCAGAAAGAAAGGCACAGAGCTCCGAGTCTCATGCATAAAGCAATGAAAGCGAGAACAATTTCCTGGGAGACTTTGCCAGTGGAAATGGAACTGGTCTGGATTTTACATCGAGAAGAGCTGGCTGACTATCAAATTAATATCTCCAGAAAATAATGACATTTTAAGATACATTTTGTCCCCAGATAGAGAGAAAGGGTTCGTTTTGTGCAATAGCAATTTCCCAACCTCATGACTTGGAAATGGTGGTTTGCATACTGTAAGGTATTTCAAGCTCAATACATTTGAAATTAATAAACTTTATTTCTGTATCACATTGAAACAAACACTCACCTACATCCTTCAAATGCAACAGAGCAGCATTTCTTGACAGAAGACTATTCCATTAAAAATATAAACTATCTCCAATGTTGTCATGTGCAACCATTCATTTTTCAGTGTAAGAACAGTTGTTCTGAATAAGGCTGGCAAGGCCTCTGTTGAACTTACCAAATATTTTGCTAGACTAGAACAAGTTCTCCTTTTGCTATTTGAATAATCCCTTCCTTGCTGCCTATACATTTGCTAAAGAGAGGTAAGCCATAGTCTTTTCAAAGCATATTTTAGAAATACAGGTCTATGTTAAAAAAACAGCTGTCATACTAGAGACTAGAAAGTTATACTATGTATTACAATAAAGGAATACAAAAAATAGTATTTAGTCACGTAAATCTTCAAGTTCACCTTGAACCCTTGTATTCAACATCAAGAGAAACGCAGAAGTCTAAGACCCTGATACTACAAATTATTCCACATAGAAGAGTTCAAATGTCTGCATAGTGCTCTGTGGGACTGCACATATATGGTAGGTTACAGCAGGATTGCACTTATCATTATTCCCAAATAAATGAAATAAGGTGTAGATCTCCTTTTCTTTGTCTTTTCTTTTTTTTTTTTTTTCTTTTTCTGAAAAAAAGCCAAGTTCTATATTGCCTCTTACTTAAAAACCAAAACCAACAAACCTCCCCCATATTGCTTCCTCTTCCGCTGCTTTTTCCTCTAATAGCTTAGCTGTGACAAAGAGAGGAAAAATATACCCTTCACCTCACTTCAAACTGCATGTTACTTAAAAAACATACATCAGAAAAAAATGTATTGTTCTTTTCTCTTATTTCCAGATACCATAATTTGATTTTTTCCGGACATAAAAAAAACTTTGTTCTTGCAACAAAAAGTTAACTCAACTGCTGATGAACAGATGACCAAATTCAGTCACAGAAGTCTGATACTGAGACAGTCATTTTTCCAGTGCCAATGTTGAGATAAAAGAAGCTGATGCTTGATGTTATTTGACTTTCAAAACCACTCTCTTAACAGCATAATCAATGTCAGATGGTGCTGCCAGACTACTAGCACCATGTGAAAAATATTAAAATCAATTCTTTCCAGGGGTAGATTTGAATAAGACAAATGAGAACTCCTTTTCCAGTATTAATTGCTAATTAATATTATATTTTAAACAGAAAGACCATGCAAACTGTAAAAAGCATCAGAGATTCTCCTTGTGCTGCCCTCTCCTGTAACTGATGAGACATCAGGAATATCAGGGAAAATCAGACATTTTTGGAATATTTGTTTCCTTACAATATCTGGCCAACACTTTTGTGGCTTGCCATTTCTTTAAAATTCAGGGATTGCTTCATGGACAAGAGAAGTTTCTTGGAGTAGAAAGCCCATTTCTTCATGAAGACATATAACCACTACAAACAAGAACTCATCACGATTAAGAAGCAACAAGGTGCTGTTTGATTATCTGTTTGCAATGAAACGTACTTGCAGATATTTGATATGCAACTCTGTTTTTATACGCTATTGAAAAGGAAAGAGAGCAGCCTTAAGAGAGAAAAATCTCTCACTTGCACACAGCCTGCTGAAGCTCCTACTAATGCATTTAGGTTTCATAAAAACCACCAAGACCTTTATCAAAACTTTTGCAATACTCATCTCCTTTTTCCTCTTGGCCTCTAGTTGCATTTGCAGACAAATTATTATATAACTCAGCTCTCATTTCTATAATATAAAATCAAGTTGAAGAGGTACAAGTTTCCAGTCTTCATAACAATGGGAAAAAAGCTTGAAAATATTATCCAAATATAACACAAAGGCTCTGTGAATTTCTTAAAATCTCAGGATTACACTGACAAATCAAGGTTTCTTTTTCTTCTTCTGGATATCCCTCAGAAGATTTTTTTTTTAACTCTCTAGAAATTTCTATTTACTGCTACATAGTTAAAAAAAATATTAATGGAGTTTGTAAGATTAGTGTCCTTGAATAGAAGGTGTTTTCCTAGCAGTGAACTACAATCTTTTAATGCATTAGGGATGGAAGATATTGCAAAAGCCCACTTAAATTCCTGTTTGTGGTTTTTTTTTTTTATAATTCCAATCACAAGGAAGCACATCTCTTTCAAAAATATATGCTAAGAAGAATGATGGTCTTTGTAAACTGGAGAAGACAAAAAACTGGACTCTGGCTGAAGAAGACCAAAAGTAGGCTAGCTGCTTTGATCTAGAACTCTTTAACTGAGTTCAGGCTTTTATAATCTAAAAAGCAACTTGCAGAAGGTGAAAGAGCCAAATATATTTTCTCTCCTAGTTAATCAAATATAGATTCTGTCAATATTATATAGTCATAAAACAATTCCTATACACACATCCACTTTCTGAATCAGCCTAGAATTTAATAAGCCAGTAATTAAAGGCCAGACTGAGAGATCTTTCATCTCCTGCTATTAATACTGTTTGCTTCCTTTTAGCAATGTTGTTCATTATCTTCTTCTGAATATCAAGTGGGTTTTATTTTTATGTTTTAATTCTCTTCAATAAATTACACGTGTCTGATCCACTTAGATAATTCAGAGCTAAGATTTTTCTAATGTTAACCTTTGCAAAGGTCTCTTTGCCATCTGTTTTTATATTTAATTAGCATTTTTTTCCTTCTTGCAGCAATCTCTCAAAGAATGAAATAAACGACTATAATTATCACTATCAGTTTGCCCTTATTTGATCTCCTGACCATAGTATCACATGCTGGTGTTTACACAGTATTTCCACTGTGGACCAGTCATTAGACATCATACTTGTTATAACTATTAATCTTGATAAGAAAATAGAAGATAGATTCCCTCCCTCCCCAAGTAAACTCTTAATCCACAGCAGAAGAACCATTTTATTTATATTCCTTCTTATTTTGTTGTTCTTATGGTTCTTTCCTCACATCTTTTGGGCAATCTCATATTTGTTAATCAAAGCAATTTGGAAGTATTTAGACATTGGTGACACACAATTTCTGACAGCTGAATATGACTTAAAGTAATACAAACACAACCTTAATATCAGAGATTAGGCTGGGCATTTCAATCTTCCGAAGCTGACCAACAAAATGGAAATCTGCTCATGGGAGCTATGTCCCACTTTAAGGCAATTCTCTGCACAGCAGTCTAAGCATATTAATTTTAAACAAAGAACCCTGGGCCTAAAGTATATTCAACTCAACAGTTAATACCATTATTTCAGTTATGTCGGGCAATGGGGTTTTTCTGGTGGTTTTTTGGTTGTTTGTTTTGGTTTTGGGTTTGGGTTTGTTTATTATTTTTTTTTTTTTTCTGTTAAGGCAGGTTCATTTCAGGGCAAAATCATCCATGCCTGGATTTCCAGGGCATCACTTGGGCAAGCTTTAAGTTGGAGCAGTATATAACTGGAGCAGAGTTGTCTGCCATAATAGAAAGCATTCCTCTGTAATAGGTATAAAGTGGCCAGAATGGAGGAAGGACCAAAAGAAGGAACCTAACACATCTACACACATTCAACAGACAGAGCTTACTAACAGGGAGCTGCCATTACACATGCCTCAGCTGGGGTTTGTGCAGCTGCAGGATGGTGCTTCTGTTCCATATTGTCTGAGCTGCCTGTGAAAACTGGATGTCATTCCCTCCATTGTTTTACAGAAGTCTCAGCAATAAGCCTGACGATTATTTGCTCACTGTTCATTAAAGGAGTGAATTTAATCTTTCTAACACATAGCTTTAAAAAATATTTTATTCCTTTTAAAAAGTGTTTAATTTGCTTCCTAAATTTTTTCACAAGATCATGCATACAGAATCAATATTGCCCTAATTAACCAGGCATATGATTTCCTACCTCCTGAAACAAGATTTCAAAATCTTGTATCAAATACTTCCATCCCATAAGTTGAGATCCTCCGTATTTTAATTTCCAGTGGATGCCTTTGGTCTCCATGGAAACTGCTCCAAGGAGGTTTGAAATGTTACATATTATTTAATATATCTTATATTCACATAAATGTTGCCAGAAGATCTGTCATATCTGTTCAAGTGTAAAGTACCAAGGGAGTTAAGCAAAGGAATACATTAAATTGAAACTCATTGTAGCCCATCACTGTTGACACCACTGGCCTTGAAAGATTTTCAGTGAGACTCCTGAGAACAATCTTGAAAAATCAATAATCTCAGCAACAAAATGCACCAATTATTATAGCCAACAAGCTCATAGTAGATCACCATATTCTATAACATATGCCATTGAATTATGGGTAGACTTTAAACAATTAATGCTTCACTTGTCAGTCAAACTTAAAAAGTAATGAAGTTTACTGGAATTAATGTGGCAATTCTTTGATACCTGACAGAAGTTATAGACTTAAAATATATAAAAATACTTTGGTGATCAAGGAAATAAAAATACACGACAGTTAGCTGACACTCTTATTCCTTAAATTTTTACAAAAGAGATATTTCATAACCAAATTGCTGTTTACAAGTGGGTTTAAAGAAAAAAGAACATTATACAACTACATTTACAATTAAGCTAAGCAGAATAATTGAAATTGTTCAAAACAGTGCACCAAGATTTCTCCTGGATGTAAACTACTTCTACTGAAATATTCTTATATTATGGTACAAGTTGCCACATGAGCCTCAGCTTCTTTGGCAAAAGACAAGCATTTCATAATAAGAATTGGATACTTGAATACATGCAGCTGAATTGTTTGTGGAAGGTATTGCCTTTTGAACAGTTTCCAATTTCTGTCCTTTGTGGGAAGTTACCCTGTACAAGTGTGCAGCAAGTACAGTGACTTGTGATAGTTTCAGTGACCCCTGGCCGGTGATTGACCTACCATGTGAACTTCTCTCTAAACCTCCCTGGGCTTCTGTCAGTGCTGAAGTTTAAAAATGTGCAAATAAGGGGACTGTCATTGAAAAACCCATTTCTTTTCTCAGTCGAACTACATTTGGGTCAAGCAAATTGCCAGGAAAAAAACCTACCCTGCTGTCAATGAGAAAGACTCCAAAACAGGTCTTGTCAAACCCTTTAGAAAAAGGCTGAAGAAATACAAAAGATCTTGCTGTCACTGTAACATACAGAAAGGCTGCAAATTGATCTTCTTTTCATGAAAATAAGAAATAGCAAGTAAAGAGTTCTGCCTGCCTCATTTTTAAATATTGACAAAAAAATTACAAGATTGCACTAACTTATTTCAAGATCTCCTTTGAGAACATTCTTCCCAGAGAACCAGAGGTGATATAAATAGACTTCAACTGAAATTTAAGGGGGGGAGGGAGGAGGGGAGGGAAGAATAACTATCCCAAAACAAAGGAGAAGTGATTTAAAAAAATGCATAGTCAGGGAAGTACCTACATAGCAAGGGAGACTGCAGCACGCAGAAGCTCAGCTGCAGCTAGCACAGAAAACAGTGGCAGTGAAGACATGGTACTCTCATCTCTGGATGTTCACTGAAGACCCTCGGCAGGTAATTGTGCTGCAGCTGCCTCCTCTTTCCTTTCTTTCTGCTCTGTAGGCCTATACTTTAGCAACAAAAACTCTGCCTGCAACCTCATCCAAAATGAAGGCTTGCCTACGGTACCGCCCTCTCTATTGCTGTATAATCCTAACTCTGAAGTAGAGGTGTGGTTCTCTATCAAGATGTCTGGCATACTGCATGTGACACTTTGGCCCACCTTTTCTCATGCTGTGAAGACCTGCTGCTGGAAAGGTTGTGGCCCAGAGCATCTTGTTAAGGACACTGGCCTCCTCTGACTCTAAACCAAGGTAGGATTTGTATTCCTGGTGCTTGCAGGGAGAGAGGACTGTGAGTCAGGAGAGTGTTCCTAACAGGAAGCAGTTACTCAGATGAAGTACGTCTTTGGGGAGAGACACTAATTTCATGTAGCTTTGCTTAGAGCGTGGGGACTACAAATATTTCTTATATTCGGATTTAACACTTAGGAAGCATTTATCTCCTTCCTTTACTGGTTATTACTAGTGTTACAGTGAGAACAGACTAGCTAATGTGCACAGTAGTTATAGCATCCAAAATAACAACAGCAGTATCGCCCACTAAAGAGCCAGTATACCTGTGCGATTGATTCTTTGCTTTGTTTTGTGATAATAATAATAATAACAATAATAATAATAAAGTTCAGCATAGAGGATTTCTCTGGGATTACTGACTGACTGAGTTAATGGCTCACAATTCAGTTGTTATTGCTTAATAATGATGCTTTACATTCACATAGTTCCTTTCTCTAAAGGATCTTAAATTTTAAGTATCAGTTTTCACTCAGTGCATTTATATTCCTAGTATCCCAAAGTGGTAGTGGAAAGATGTGGGCAAGGGCAATAGCTATTATGTGCTTAGCAATAGTGCAGAGGTTTGAAAATTAGTTTAGCAGCACTGATGAGAGAGCTAATCTCTGCAGAGGAGCTACTGCAATGGATTAACAAAACCGCATATTTATTTTAACAACCCACCCAGAAGGGAGGACAAAGTAAACAATAGTTCAAGCACAGCAGACTCCTCAAGATTCTTTTTCAGTATTTCACTGCCATTGCCAATACCTTCTGATCAGTTTTCATATAAAATTATGATTGTTTTAAGCAAGCTATGGCAGGGGTGAGCAGATCCTCAGCTACTAGACTGCTGTTATCTTCTTTGGCTGAGTGGTAGATATCCTCAACCTCAGATTCCTAATAAAGGGTTTGCCAAACACGGTGAGAAATCATCTAGACATATCCCTGTACATCTATTGTTTTTAGTAATAAATGCTTTACCATTACCAGCGAGGACCAAATATTAATTGGCCCACATTTTACATCATCTGTGGAATTAGAGATATTACGTCAAAGATGATACATCCCAGCAGGGTGTGTTAAGTTCACAGTAAAAGCTTCACTTCGTTGTGTGGTTCATTGCCAACTGTTTCACAGCTGAACTGTGAAATGCGGGAATTCAATATTATTATGAGGAAACAATCATTTAGCAATCATGGTAACCCACAGAAGGGAAAACGTTCATGTACAAAGTGTTGTAAAGAAGCTGTGTTACGATCTTCACAGAAATGAAAGATTTTCTCAGTTCTTGAAGGTCTGGGCATGAGTCCCTGCCATTTGGTATCACATATGTCAAATTATAATTCTACTTCCATGTTGTAATCTCCCATTCGGAAACTAAATAAAACAGAAGGCTGAAGTGAACAGGGGTTTGACATTGCAGAAGAAATCTTATGAAGTTTCTTATGAGTAACAGACTGTTAGACCATGAATTTCAGATAGAAGGGGAAATAAAGGTCAAATTAATTAGAACATAATGCATCAACATGTAATTTTGTGCTGAATAAAAGTGTACATAGTTGCTGGCAACCCAAGTTTTCACAAGAGCGTTTGTGAAACCTCACTGTGTTTAAGCATGCATATTCTAATGAGTAATTTACAAACAACAGCCACCCCAAAACTCTAGAGAAAAAAGCCATTCACTCCCTGGGTCAATGTTAACAACCATGTGATTCATAAATGAGTTTGAACATTTAGACATGTTTTGTGGTTTTCTGCCACTTGAACTAATAGAAAAAATGATAGCCGCTGTAGGTTGTAGTTCCCTGAGCGAATATCAAGAGCTCCATACTGTCACTGCTTTTGTAACTTTGTGGACAGCAACAGAATTGTCTGAGGAAAGGTGAGTTCTGTCTCCAGATTTCTAAAAAGCTGGACTCTCAGACGTAATTACTTGTCTTGTTTCCCTCCGCAAGCCTTGATCCTCAAGCATGATCCCCTCTCATCTTGTCATATTCAGCATAGCAGTTTTCCTCATTACTTTTCCCTGACCCAGACTCCATTCCTAATTGTGTTTCCCAACTCCAGTTAGTTGCAGGTCCTCAGCCCGAGTCTCTTACATCAGCCAGTCTCAAACAGATTTTACATATCAATCCTTGGCTGAGACATACTTTCTCTCATCACTCTTTCTAGTGCGGTTCTTGTCCCTTTTTCACAATGACTGTCAAAACCAGAGTGGACACGGTCACCAAAACCACAGACAAAAATGCCCTTGTTGCGTTCCACGAGCTTGGCTCTAGTGTGTTCCACAGGATCCCCATATCATAACTTTCAGCATCTAAACTGTTGGATGATGACCTGCAAGAAGCCTCTGATCACCTAAGCCTGTTCATTTTTAAAAAGAATATTTGGGGCAAATATAGGTAACAACAGTTTTTAAGGTGCCGCCCTGAAACACAGTGGGCAATTGAAATTAGTTTTTATTTTTATTTTTTGAAAGGCAAAACCATGTGTTTTGCCTGATCTGACTGGCTACACAACTTTAAGAAATTGCTTGAGGCAGTCATAACCGCAAACAGTTGCATATTGGTAGTCATATTTGACTAAGGAGGGTTAATTTAAAAAGTGTCAGAACCCTTAGCAAAAGATATGGCCATAATTAATATGCAAATATCTGTTCTGTCTCCAGTGACAGCAGTGTAACTCATAATAAATTCAGTCATTTCACAGAAGAACAGATTTGCCTTTCTATCAGTTACAAAGACTTTGAGTACAGATCAGGATGTATTAAAACAGAAAACCCCTTTGTTTTCAAAGTTGATTTCTTAATGAGAACATTACAGAATAAACTAATTCCCTCAAACAGACAGAAGTTTGTGGTATATCATCAATTCCAGACATTGGATTTGGGAATTACTTCCCAATTTCACTTGTATAAATTGCAAAGTATCAACTAACATGAATGTTGTGATGACAATATTCCTTTTTCTGATCTGCAGTGATTTATGATTTCTAGTTTTATGGCCGTAAATTGGCCACAAATTGTTAGAGAAAAACACATCTGAACACCAAATCTAAGAACATTAGACTGAAAGGCAGTGGGGTGGAATAGTCATACTATGGCACTGAATGGGGTCAAGATAACCCTCATGTATATGAGTATTAGGTGCTCAATTATGTCAGTGAGTTCTTGACTAATATGGTAGTTTTTCTTGTTTTGATTACATCCAGCATCCTGTTTATCTAATACTCAATAGCATTCCAGCTAAGCCAGAAATATAAGATTAAATACTTCATAAAAGTTTTCTTGGAAATTTAAGTACATCACATCCACTGTATTTACCTCTTCCATAATGGCAGTAATATTTCTGAAAAATTTCACAGTTTCATTAGGCACAACCTCTCTTATGTTTTCACCCAGTCAAACTGTGCTTATCAGCAGAGAAGTACAAAATAGCATCAAACTGAACAGCAGCAGGTCTCTTCTCTTTGCACACCAAAAGACTGAGAGAAAAGACATTTAAATACAGTGGTAATTTAACTCATCCTTTACTAACAGCTTCATCCTTACCTTGCTAGGACTAGGAAGGGCTTTCCAGGGTATTTTGTCTTCTCATGTATTTAGCTTGTATTAAAATAAATCTGTGACCATATATTAAATTCTTTGACATTGTTAATGTACAGTGGTTAATGTTCAGGTGGTTTTTTGTTTGGGGTTTTTTTGGTGTGTTTTGGGGGTTGTTTCTTCCCTGTTTTGAGTAAAGTGGCAAAGCCAACATTTTAGCCAGAGTAAATAATAACAGACCATAACTCATACAGTTTTCAAATAACAGTATCTTGTAATCAGCTGGAGAGAAAAAAAAAAAAAAGAGAGAGAGAGAAACATGATGGATGTAGTTAAGTCTAAAACAGTGGTTTGAGACACCACACTGTCAGATACCTACCTTCAGAATTTATTTGGACAATAAGAATTTTGTACATTTCCATCAGAAATTGTCGTTGAATCAGTAATTGTCATAATCCTACCTAGGGTCCAGTTGTCTGAGGAACTGATAATTCCCTAAGAACTGTTTGTGTGAAATGTATTTGAGAGAAAAAAACACTTTGAATCATATCTTCTTTTTTTTTTTTTTTTTTTCCTATATGGTGAAATCATACTTGATCCATGGTCTGTATAAAATAAATGGTAGATATTTTTTATCTGTCTACAGAAATTGGGGAAACATCAGTCTTGGATTACTAACATTGGATGTACAATGATGTTTTTTAATCAAATAGTTATCATAATGTATGCCCTTAAATCACATTGCAATTTCTGTTGAGGAGTGTCTACTGTCTTTTCTAGAAGAATAGAAAGCTCTTTAGGAGAAAAGGATTGTGGACATGAACATACTAGAACAGAATTTTCTCAACAAAGAAAAGAAAAAATTTGTATTACATAATACTGTATATAAAACAAAAACAAAACAAAACAAAAGAGAAAGCCTCTTGAAAGAAGTAGCATTATTTCCAATGAATGCTTGTCAACTACCCAAGTAAAATGCAAATATAGATCTTCCGAAGGTGACAAGCTTAAGTGCAGATGTCCATTTTTTTTATCTAATTATATACACAAAAATAGTTTCAGAGAGGAAATAATTAAACTTCCTTTTGTGTGTTCATTGTGTTTCAGTGTATCCTAATACCTCTATCCTGCTCCCTTCAAACAACCAATTGTATTTAGAACTGTATAGTTATTCAGCAAAAAAAGATATTCTTTTTGATGCAGCAGGAGAAAATGTAGTTCCCTTTAGGACAAGTGAGTCCAGACTGGCTTATAAGATTTGTGTATAAAAATGTTTATAGGTTGAAACTCTTCCTTTTTTTTTTTTTTTTTTTTTAATTTTAGCTTCACAAATAATTGTCTAATAATGCACAAGGTCTCTAACTGTTTGTTTGTTTGTTTTCTTTTTTCCTAAAATGTACCTCTACATTTCCTTTCTCCCTACTTCTTATCCACTTCACCAAGGCCATACTGTTCCCTAGTATAAAACTACTTCATGGTGAATACATATCAAGAGGAAATCTTGGTACAAGTTTACATAAAGTACTGTAAAAGATGAAAAGACTATGGTTTTGATCATTGCCCAGATCACGTTTCCACTTTCTCTTTATACTTTATTATAGAATATATTAAAACAGCACTATTTTCACATGGGCCCAGCCTACTGCGTATCTATAATACAGGTACATTGTCAACCTCTGCCACTCAAATTTTCTGAAAATACTAAGTGTGATGTTTAACTTGGGTTCAGTTTACCACAAATAACTTTGAATCTGAAAAGGCAGAAAAATTTCTACTGACTTCAGTGGACTTTTTGAGAAGGCCTAAGTTACCCATTTTCTCTCAACACTTTTCAGGTTAAGAATACATCTGGAGTTGCAGTATTGCTTGTACAAGAGAATTGAATGTTCAGATCTTCCCGATATCAGATTAGGACAGAGATCAGGAGAAAGAATTCATTTTGCAAGAAGAACAATGTCAATAAGAAGGAATATTCTTAAAAGAACATTTTGTCTTCTTTTAAAAACCTGATTTTATGGAATGGGCTTCCAAATGTGTGTTCTTCTCAGTAGGAAGTTGCTTAACCTGTATGAATTAAAACAAACAAAACAGGTTTAGCTATTCAAAAGGCAGAAGGTAAGTTCCATAGCTACTTTGTATTTGAAGTATCTAGTATTTGTTATATTAAGTGCAAGATCTTCATAAAGCACAGTACAAAACCTACAGTAGCTGAGTAGAGAGGGGTTGTTTCGGGCTGTACAAGTGAAGCACAAAACCACTGACAACTTGAAATTTTCTTGCCAGATGTGAACCTGCCATACAGAGAGATACAATAGAAGCCCAGGCTTTCTGTGACTGTTGCATCAAATCCTGGTGCAAGTAGATGAGCACTGATGCTCCATTCCACTTCTAGTTCTGCTTCCACTTGCAAATTGGCCAGTACACAGCTGGTATTTCTCCTTTTCCCACTTTATCACTTTTACCAACACCATGCAGATTACAGTAATACACAAAGGCATTAAGTAGCATTCCCTGAATTCCACCAGAAGAAACTTTCTGATCTCTTCAATGCTGAATGTTTCAGAAATATTTTGACAGGCAAAACCCTTCATCTTCCAAAAAACACTCAAACTTCCTTTAAAAGTGTACTTTTGAAGGTAATATTAACTCCTGAGTGTATCCAAAAAGGGAACTTTTTATATATAGGAAGATAAAAAAGTTAAATAATAATCAATTGTAGAAATCTTCTGGCAAGATCTGATTTCAAAATGTAATTCTCCTAGCCTAGGCTCTGTAACTCACTATATATCATCATAGATCCCATCCTTATTGACTGAGCTGGGAGGCCTGCAGGGCTTGTTAAAATTTATAAAATCTCTTTAAGGAGTTTCAGCTTTGGCGTTTAGTAGATGCAACCTGAGATCAGCTAATCTGAAGTACTTTATCTATGCAAATAAAAAAAAATCACTGTAGTTCTAGAATTTAAGACAGGAACTTTAATTTTTTTAAAAAACTTTTTGGCCACATGATAAAATGCAACATATCAACACATTTTCAGCATCTGCTTTTCCCCTAAAAGTTTACTGCATAATGTAGTCACTTCAGTGGCATAACTTTGTGAGTGGATAATCTTCAGTCTTGCCAAACATTTCTGCCATGTAGCCTCCCAAAAGTTTCACACTAAGAGGAACAGCTGCACTACCTTTCTAGGAGCGGTTAGTAACAGATGTATCACAGTTTCCATGTAATTACCATTACTACATAGAGTAAAAACAGTTTTATATTTTTGGGCCCTGGTTCAACACTTAAATATATGCAAGAAGTCTAACTGAGGGGTGATAACTTAAACACATGCCTAGCACCTGCTGAATAAACACTCTCTCTATTCCAAATATGTTTGTGGTTTTTTTTCTTCTAGCTATTTATTAGCACCAAATATTGTCAGAGTTTAGCGTAGCTTCAGATGTTATACTTTTCATTGATTCTGGAATGTAAAGGCAGGCATAAATGAGATCTAAATAATCCAGTCTTTAGTTTCAAATCAACAAGACCCTTCCGTAAAAAAGAAAAATGTGCAGGTTTCCAAAGTCTTCTGGGGTTCCCTGGTAAATGGATTTCATACTACAGAAAGCTCCTGCTTCTACTCAACCTGTTACATCCAGGGATTTTACTTACTCCAAAGGAAAGAATCAGGGTCAAAATGAAGCACTGTGGTGGGTTGACCCTGGCTGGGTGCCAGGTACCCACCAAAGCCGTTCTATCACTCCCCTCCTCAGCTGGACAGGGGAGAGAAAATACAACAGAAGGCTCATGGGTCAAGATAAGGACAGGGAGATCACTCAGCAATTACATCATGGGCAAAACAGACTTGGGGATAATTAATTTAATTTATTACTAATCAAATCAGAGTAGGATAATGAGAAGTAAAAACTAAATCTTAAAACACCTGCCTCCCACCCCTCCTTCCTTCCTGACTCAACTTCATTCCCAATTTCTCTACCTCCTCCCCTGAGAGGCACAGGGGGTCGGGGAATAGGGGTTACCATCAGTTCATCACATGTTGTCTCTGCTGCTCCTTCCTCCTCAGGAGGAAGACTCCTCACTCTTGCCCTGCTCCAGCGTGGGGTCCCTCCCATGGGAGACAGTCCTCCATGAATTTCTCCAATGTGAATCCTTCCCACAGGCTGCAGTTCTTCATGAACTGCTCCAGTGTGGGTCCCCCACAGGGTCACAAGTCCTGCCAGAAAACCTGCTCCAGCGTGGGCTCCTGTCTTCACAGGGCCACAGCCTCCTTTGGGAAACATCTACCTGTTCCACTGTGGACCTCCATGGACTGCAGGGGGACAGCCTGCCTCACCATGGGCTTCCCAACAGGCTGCAGGGGAATCTCTGCTCTGCCTGGAGCATCTCCTCCCCTCCTTCTTCACTGAGCCTGGGGTCTGCAGGTTGTTTCTCACATCTTCTCACTCCTCTCTCTGGCTGCTGTTTTGCAGCAGTTTTTCCCCCTTCTTAAACATGTTACCCCACAGGTGCTACCACCATCCCTGATAGACTTAGCTTTTCCCAGTGGCAGATCCATCTTGAAGCCAGCTGGCATTGGCTCTATCAGACATAAGCAAATCTTCTAGCAGCTTCTCACAGAAGCCACGCCTGTAATGCCCCCCTCCCCCCAACTTGCCATACAAACCCAACACAGGCACTAAAACACATCCGGAAGAAGGAACCTTCCCTTCTCTTTTATAAACCATTGTCACTAAGCATCATAAGCTAGATCATCTGCTTTTAAATTTTGCTAACCAAGACTTTGTTCCATATTTTTTTTGTTATCGGACTGCTAGGTAGTTTTTGTTAGTTTTGTGTTCATCCACACCCCTTTGAGCTTAAGGTCACAGATGTAAAACCTTTATCAGAGTTGAAGATTTGGAAGAGAAGACCTGTCCTGATGACTTTGCTTCTGGAAACTATTTGACTGAAAGGGTAATCTGAAGATAGGGGTGATATGCAGTTCATTGTATTTTCTGCTATGAAATCTGTAGAGGATACCTTTAGTTATTACTGATTGACAAATGAGATGTTATGTATTCCAAGGCAGAGGCTATGTCACAAGCTACCATTTATGTCAGAATAGTGTTAGAGTATTTTATTCAAATGTATAAAAAGGTGCATGATAAGAGGGGGAAGGTACTGTAACACTGCAAGTAAATACAAAACTATCTAGACATTTTAGCCATGTTTCCTCAGATATACCCTTTTATTGTGCAATGTTAGTAGCAAAGAGGTTGCAGGGCTAAGAATTAACTTTTTGATCTGACAGCACTGTATTACTGAGAGATTCAAGAGGCTCACAGCAATGCTTTTTCTCTCCTATGAACCTATGCAAAGGACAAAATCACAGTCACTCTTTGTATGGTCAGTAAAGCACTGCAAAACGTCAAATCACTCTTCCCTTGTTGGACTGGTCTTACTGAGGATGCAAGTGTTTGTTTACTTTTACGAAGAATATGCCAAAAAGACAGCATGGTCCCCATTAAGCATCATATCACACAGACATTTATAAGCAAACATTCTGCAGTACAAACAGTGTTCACTGACGACTCTCCCAGTTATCATTTGTAGATATGGATTCAGTTGTTGGTACATCAACTTATCTCTAAGGAAAAGGTAGATTAGAAGTCCAGGATTTGCCTTCAGACTTCATTCTTCATGCTGCTATTGGCCTGTTCTGCATCTTTGGACAAGAAGCTTCTAAGACTTTAACTCAAGAATTTTGGCATAACATCATTCATGTGCATCACTAATAGCCCTCATCTCTCTTGGAAGATATGTGCTTCCAAGCACATTAAATTGTGTCACAATGGTTTTCCTTTTGGCCCTGAGGTAGCCAAGTGTCATTTTACAGAATTGTAAGTATATCAGAAAAAAACCCAAACCACCAACTTTAAGAGATAGTAATCCATTACAGTAATCTTATCCAACAATTAAATGTTAGGAACTACTGGTGACCAAAGACTGACTGCCTCCCATTAAAAGATACTTACTGAAATGTGTTTACTAACTAAAAGTAGTTCTAATAAAAATGTCATTTTCTCATTAACAGCAACCAGCAATCACTTCTGTTTAATTGTATTATTCTGAGCTCAGTGTTTTGCAAACGGTTTCCACCTTCTGCTCTTTTAAAGCTACCATACTATTCCAGACTTACAAAAAAGAACTAAATGTGAGATGTGATCTCATATAAAGAAAGAACAAAACAACACAAATACAAAAGAGCCAAAAACCCTGTTAAGCACTGAATTCTAATGGCTACCTTTGTAATACATGGATGACAGAAATATAGGCAACTAATAAAGACTTTCCTTTTGCTGGAAAAGGCAAAGCAGTAAATGGGCTCACACAGTTTGACAACTGTTCTTAAGTAAGCAAGAAACAGTTTTTATAATGTGTGAACAAATAAATCCCATAACTAGAAGGGCATTCCCACTAGGAATCTTCCAGTTAATTTATCCAGCCCTTGGAAACTAGGAACCATGAATACTGGATTCCTCAACAGAAAAGGTGGAGCAGCATTTTGTGCAGCATCCAGAAAGTGTTTGCCTGCAGATGGGGTTCATCACTCGAAGCAGTCATACTGGAAGAACCCCCCCCAATTTTGCACTCTCTTCAACCTGCAAATCAAATTGGAGATGAAGGGAAGGCATGCAAGAACACATTCACCTTCACCACTGCCCAAACCCATGCTGGAAGCACCATGTGTTGACAAGAAAAAGGATGCCAGTCATATTCTGGCATAAAAAGACACAGAGGATTTCACACAAGAGCACTACTGAAGAACAACAGCAGCCATTGTTCACTCTAATCTGTCAGAAATATGACTAAACCTAAATATAAAAGGAAAAAGTTCTGAAAGGACAAACGATGATGAAGTTTTTCTTTAATATCTCTCTACTACTATTTATTTCTTTACACCGCCTCTTATCTCCATTCCCCCTTATGTGTGTGAGATCAAAAAAAGACGACAATCATCTATGACCAATATGTGATGTTTAACCATGAAAAGTGAATTAACCCCACAGCTTATGGAGAACAATTTTTCTGGAAGCTTAGAAATATGACCACCAACGCTACCCAAAGCACATGCCAACTCGATGAGCTACGTTGGACAATAGGGAATGGAGCCACAACAACCAGTAGCAGATGTGGGCTTCAGTCACTGATCAGGAATAGCTAGAGTAGAATTACTGTTAGGGAAGAGGAATGACAAAAGAATTATAGGACTAAAAGTAATGGCTTCAAGTATCTGGGAAGCTGATTAATGTTTCTCATCCAGCTGCCTTCACAGCACCAGAAGAAATAATGGCAAGTATAACAATATTTTTAGGAACAGTAGAATGAGAGAATATGCAGGGAAGAATGACTCTGATGTTTATATCAAATAGCTGTGTGAGTATGCATGCAGTTCTGAAGGTGCAAAACAGCTATTGGCAGCACATGTTTTATTTTTTCAAATTGATTTCCAAGAGAGACGCTAAAGCTTTTTTTCTTCTTCCTCTCTTTCCAGAAGGACACTGAATAAAATGTAATTTAGCATGCAGGAGTTCTGGACCCTTGTAAATGTAGTTATGTGGGGAGAAGGTGTTGGATGGTTGGGGGTTTGGAGTCTGAAGAGAAGCCAGGAAAGGAAATAAGAAATGCCAGAAAAAGCAGCATAGCAAATAAACAGAAATCCTATTAAATACTCAAACCTGAAGAGAAAATAAGCATGAGAAATACACAACTGGAAGAGAGTAGAAAAATAGTTTCTTGCATATATTTATCACAACTAAAACTCCAGTAGATTTCATGGGGTTTGGATCAGACTTCCAAGAATGGAAGATACGAATGACAAATCAAATAAGAAGGTATTGGAAAAAAATGTATCTAATAAGGAAGAAATAAACTCTCAATTTAACAAAGTTTAATATTTAGGGACAGAATATATTATTTAAAAAGGAATAGTTCATTCAGCTTAAACTCAACATACACTGTACAATAATTTTCTGCAAAGTAAAACACATTGAAGCTTTCACTAGTCTGTGACCAAGCATAAAACAAACCTATATTTTGGTTAAATATGTAGGGGACAGACATTTGTCTTAAACATTTCTTGGCACAAAGAAAACCACAAGACGCCTGTTTGCAGGGCAGAGCCCTACACAAGAACCCACAGCCTGGTGCAATAACTGTTAACAAGCTACGGTGCAGGCGCAACGAAAGGTCGACTGGTGGTCACAGCACTTAATGGGGGCACCTGACAACTGACAACCCCCTAAGAATACATCTGCATGTGCAGTGGACTGGAGACACCACACAATCATTGCGTGGGTACCAAAGTCTGCATGGCAAACTACTTCTTGGAACCAAGCAGAGATTTTGGGACTCAGACTGTATAAAATGGTGCCATCAGGAGCTAGGGGTGGTGAACCCCACCACCAAGACACCAACAATCAAGAGGAGCAATGGGATGCCGCTGGATTCATGGGTGGTGATATCTTCTTTGTCTGTCCTGCTTCTGTCTGTCATTCTCTCTCTCCCTCTCTCCTCCTCTCTTTATACATGTGGCATGGGACTTGTCTAGTTGAGTCGTTCAGGTAAAGCAGTTGCCATTGAGTTACTGCATCTAACCTCATGCCTTGCATTTGGTATTAATAAATTGTTAAACTGGTTGGCTGGTGTTGTTTCACCTTAATTCAGTCCAGGGGGATGAAGAACTTGGTTGTTGGTCCCAAGTGGAGAGAGGTCATCCCAAACAACTCCTTTTGGGCCCCAACTAGTTTAATATAAAAATAACTTGAATTGTGAATAAATATGATTTTTTAAAAATTATAAAATGGAATAAAAATAACTTTGAAAAGTCCTGCCCATACAGTGCTGGCAGGAATTTGTATGTCAATAATTAAACAAACAAAAAAACCCAACAACTGAAAAAACACCAACACACCAACCAAAATCTCAAAACCCAAACCAAAAAAAACCCCCTTCATCTGTTAGTTTCCCTTCAAGTATTTTCTGCCATGAGAATACATCACAACAGGGACCCATGAATTGGTCATTTCATCTCTATACACCCCCATCCAAGACAGATATTCCAAATAAGGGAGCAATATATCTGATCTGGCTCCAAAGCTCGTTATGCTTCTTTTGGTCTCTACACAGCATATTTTATCCAAGCAGCCTTTTCTCTTTCTTTTTGACATTTTGCCCCTTCTTATCTGCTCCTTGGCTTTTCCTGATTTTACCAGTGTTTTATTCTTTGGGACTTGTAACTCCCATCAAAGAAAAGAAACAATATTATTTTCCTCCATTTATTCTTCAGCCCATATCATACCATCTGTCAAGGCACTGTAAATTAGTAGCACCATGCTAAAAAAGGCTTTTGATATTTTAGTGTGCTGGGACATTACAGGATTACTGATGATGTCTGTGACTGATGATCGAGGCTAAGTGATTGTTTTCAAAAACCGTCCTGCTAAAAGTTGTCTGAATGAATTTTTACTGGTGAGGATGAAAATAAAAAGTACTAGTTTTCCTATCACTGCTGACATTAATGAAAGGAAAGAAACACAGTTGCCCCACTAAGGTTCATTTTGATAAACATATATGACTAGAATCTATGTTTGTTAAAGAAACAGCTTCTCCATTAGAAGTATATATTTCTGACCCACTCTCTTTGTTTTTAATATCCCTTGTATCTTAGGAACTCAGGTCCATGGATTTGTAGAAATTGAGAGGGGGCAGTCTCCATTCTTATTAACAAATTCACTTATCAGTGTCATAATGGACTTGTAGCAACATTTCACATTCTGTTATTTGCATATTGATTGGAAACTGCAAGGAAAATAAAACAAGACACATCACCACAATATGGGAACTATCTTTCTCTAGGAAACTGGAATTGATAAAGGTTCTGTGTTTGTAGTCAATAATATGTCCTATTGATAATATATTTTTAAAATGTCCTGAAGCATTCTACTGCATGCAAAGCTTATAGTTGCATTTGGCCAGTCTTCACTGACCAGTTAAAAGAACTTAAATCAGAAGGGCAAGCAAGACACTGACTTCTTAAATCCCTGGTAGTCTGCTTGCTGCTGCATGCAGACTGCTGTGGAAGCCAGAATTTGTGTGTGCTGTTTGTTTTCTGTGGCCACTTCTCATGCCTACAGCAAATGAGTTGTCTACAACAAATGATTTCTCAGTTCAGAGGTGGTGGTGACAGGTGGTATTATCCATCCGTAACACCAACACTTGTACCTAACATCCCACTTCCAAGGTCACTATAAATCTGGACATTTTCAAAATGTTTCAAGATTTATACCACTTCACTAATGCAACAAAGGTATGCAAGTAAACAAAACTAATTTTGCCATAGTGAGATAGCAGAGTTTTCCCAGCAGCAGTCTCTATTCAGATTGAAAAAAAGATTTACATATTCTTTTAAATAACTGGGCAGAAGTAGGATAATAATATGAAACACTTCAGGAGACAAGCCTTGTATACAGCAAAATACAATCTTAGTGCAACGATTAACTCTGAGAAAATCATACAGTGAAATAATAATAACAAATAATAATAATATAGTTTATATTAATTTTCAGTAAAGGGGTCTTCTTACTTTCAAAATTATCTCTTTCCAAAATTATCTCTTTTTTTTTACTGCAAGAACACATTGCAAAGAATCATACCATCAAGACTAGCAACTGATCAGTGGAAATTTTATCAACAGTTTAATTAAAATAATGGGGAATGTAATTTTGCCGACTTGTAAAAGTGAGGATGTTTCAGGACTGCAGTTCTCAGGCAGAAAACTGGGAAACCTCAGCAGAAGGCAGAGAAGTAATTTTAACCGAAAAGCACAGCATTGGATCATAAAGCACAGGTTTTCATGATATAGTGGACAAAACAAACAAACAAATAGTTGCTTTCCTGAACACTAATTCTGCTTCTTTTGTTTCTCAGGGATTCTGATAATAGTTTGGATATAAACTTCGCACTGACTCACGTGTTAAGAAGATATAACAGGGCTGTCCCCTCATCTACACCACAGGCAGAGTAGCAGACACAATTGCTTTCAATGCTGAACCACCCATGACTCCTAAGAGATAAACAAATTTCATCGCTGATCACTCATTTGGGAAATGTGTACAATGTTGTTATCCACTGAATTCACACAGCGTTCTTCTATTTTGACACATATATAATCTTTGATGTCTCCTCCTTCATCCAAACATGACTTCTGGGAGTGAAACCAATTCTATTCTTCCTGACCACTTAAAGTTTAACTAATCAGATTTATCATTAACTTGTTCTTTCTATTCCTTAGAGAGGAACTTGCCTTAGATTCTTGTCTTCTGGCAAATCTATTAAAAAGATATTTTTACTCTGAGCTGCTTTCTACTGCAACTTTCTAAGAAGGGATTTATTTTTTTATTTTTTTATTTTTTTTAAGTTGCAGTATATCAGAGGCTTTAAAGCTATTTGCTTTAAATTTCAAATAGCAAATTTAATCTTTGTAAAGGTGCTGAGTTTTGTGAAACTCTGTGCCATTGTTTAAATTTTGCTGAGGGGTAATGAAAAAAAAAGCCAGCTTTTTACTAGGATGTGCAGTGGGAGACATCATAAGAAGATTTCTAGTTAATATGCATTAAAAGTAGTATTAGCTCCAGGTTTGTAAATCCTCTGAGCTAGTTACATCCCTATATATTTTGACCATTTAAATTGTGCTAGTATGGAAAAAATGTTACATTTGTTTGCTACTTTAACAGAAGAGGACTAACTTCTATTAACTGTTGCATTTAAAATGAGGCATTCAAGCTCACAAACCCCTAAGGACAAATAAATTTATTGTGAATTAATGGTATCACTCATATATTGAATGCAATTACTATTTTTGAGCTGTTTGTATGTACTTTTTTTGTATCCGATACTACTGTACACAAGTCTATTACAAGTATGAGTTACAGGGCCTGGTTCTCTAGTTCAGGCCATAAGGATTTAGACTTCTAGTACCTCCAATTTCACAAAAAACTAGTTAGCCAATATGGCAGCAAATATCTACTGAGCATCCAGGATGGACAGACAGACTCCTGCGTGCTTTACTCCTTGCCAGAAACTCATTTTGAGAAACAAGAATGAAGGCAGAAATAATTAAGCCTTGGCCCTTTATCCTTTTAGATATAATGACATCAGGGTAACATTCAACTTTGTCCTTCATAAGCAGGCTGAATCCTGTTTCTTCACTTGGGGAGATATTAAAGAGCTTGTACAGGTGCAGTTTTGATTAGCATAATTGTTGCATTGGTGATGCAAAAAGGGTCTTCAAAAGAAAGATATGTTATTTGTAAGAAAATCTGTTACAGGAAACAGACATACAATTACCAAACTGTACAGGGAACAGCAGAATTAAAATAAGGAAAAAAAAAAGAGAAAAAAAAAAAAGTTGAATATAACATACACATGTTGTAAAATCACAGAAACCTTGCTCCTGGAGGTACTCAGAGCGGGGCTAACTTTAAAATCAGATCAACTCTATGTTCAGCTGAAGTAGAACCCAGAAGGTGAACTTCATTGAACAAATTGGTGTCTGAAAATAGTTCTTGTAAGAATGACCTTTTCACCTACAGTTAGAAGAAGCCAATCCATTTTCATGATGATGAGGTGTCTTGTAATTCTTTTGGCTCCACACAGGAAACTCTAAGACTCACTGGGAAATTCATATTCTCTGACAGCATTTTAAGTGGTCAAAAGGAAACCAGCAAGTTCATGCATATTTTGTTCAGCTGGTAGTTCAGAGAATTTACAAATCCAATTATTTATGGAGCACTTTTTCTGGAGCAACCTTTTAAGGGTAAAGGTTCTTCACAGCAGAAACTTACCCAGTGGGAAATTACAAGTGATATTTTCATAAAAGTTAAGGCATCTAAATACATGAATAACTGGTACTAGATGGATAATCAATATACCATACCAATACCCTAGTTCTTTCTTCTACTTACTTACTAATAAATTTTCTTATTCTTTATTACTAATAATATATACAGTCCCAAAGCTGAAGCTGTACACTTCATTATATATTACCAGATCTCAGAATTACTTCTACTGTTTTATAATTCTTATTACTCTGCTATTAACTATGTTCATTAAAGGCATAAAACAGAGCAGCACAGAAATATTTCAAAGAAACCCAGTTTTCAATACATAAGCAAATATTGTTTTTACACACGCACATACATATATATAGTAAATGAGGTTGTAAGGGCACCTTAATAATTCTTCCTAGCTATCTGAAGGGCCATCCTAGTGTAGCAGCAGATAAAATATCCAAACACTTTTACTATAAAATAATAATAAAAAAAGGCTGTTAAGCATTTGAATGTGCCAGAATATTCCAATAACAGTACCTCTAGGATGGACTTTTTAAACCCTTTAGCCCCTAATCTACCACATTTGGATCAAATTAGCATTTCTCACTTGTCCCTCCATGCCCTACAGCTTATAATAGTCTTTCTTGGAAAACCTGACAGGGATTGGCCATATTGTAATGCAGCAATTTTCATCCAGTTTCTGTTATTAATGTGGATTCAAAATTTCTATTAAAGTAGTTAGCACTTCATTTGGGGGGGGGGGGGGGGGAGGGGGGGAGGCAGGACTTTGGCTGTGGGCATATGCAGTCAACTGAAAGATGTTAAAACCAATTTGGTAGCAGTAATGACAGGGTATTTCTGCAATACTGCACCCAGATAACAAGTAACCTGGTCTTGAAACAGCATTTAAAAAGAATGTCTGAATATATTTAGCTAAACTTTTTCATCACTCAAGTTGTTTTGGATCTAGCACCAAGCATACACTTGGCATTTGCTGACCCAAACATGAGTTGTAAATCAAGAGAAGTTGAAGAATTCTGCCCTGAAGTAACTAGGTACTTTGAAGCACTATGTTCTAAAGATCTCCACAAAAAATATGGGCCAGAAAATACACTGAGTGAATAAAAATATAGTGCAATTATAGTTTTATAGAATCATTAGACTGAAAAGAATCTTCATCAAATGTGTATGTTTGAGATTAAAACCCATTTAGAGATGATCTGTTAATCAGAGGAAATCTTTTCTAAGGTTCAGAATTTTAAACTGAGAAGGGTATCACTGCATATGCAGGAAAGGACATCTATGTGAACTGAGCTCAGTTCTGGAGGAACACCTTTTGTCATCTAATCCCTCATATTTAACTACATTACAATAAATTTGTCAAGCACATGAAGATAACTTTATCACCTTGTTTCTGAGAGGCAAAACTTCAATTGGATCTTATGCCCTGTCAGCCTATCAGGGGTGACTAGTTATTAAATCTCTAGCTATGACCGTTTCCTTTCATTCTTCTTTTTTTTTTTTGATATCTCCTTTTGGCCTAAATAAGGCCAAAAGCCTTGACTTAAAAGCAAAAAAAATTAAAATGCCTCCCAGTAAGGGCTAAAAAGTCTGTTATCATCACACTAGGTCTGACTGTATACATTTTTTACTTACTGTATAAATTTTCTACTTGTCATTTGAGGAAGGAGCAATCTTTTTTGCCTTTCATGTGTGCAAAACATATCAAAATGTAGTCTTGATTGGTGAATGGGGTAGGTACTGATAAAGAGGTCTACACCTCTTTGAATTATAATTTCCAACTGTACGGCATTCACATTCCTCTTTTGTCTCCTCACAATGCAAGCCACCTTTTTGTTTGAACTGGTATCAAGTATTAACAATTCTCAGTGCAGAATGATTCCATTTTCTTTCATCAATGGACTGAAACAGGAGTAGAGTTAAGGTTTGAAGTAATAACATTTGAAGTAATAACATTTTACTGTTGCATTCAAGCCCTGGAGGCTTTTTAATTCTTTAATAAATCTTTCAATTTCTACTATTTCAACAATTTATCCCAGCCCATCCATTAGTAAATTTTTATCAAACAACTCTGTAAATGGAAAAAAAACCCCAAACTTGAAACTTTGATAGCACATGTTAGTAATCCTAACCACCTTTTTTTTTTTTTTTTTTTGAAAATACCAGTTGTGCACCTGCCATTTTGAGTGAAAAGATATCCTGTTTCTGATCAAATCAATTTAGAAACTGTCAACCTAAAATCCCTTGTGATATATGAGATATATAAAAACCTGATGCTTTCAAGTAATAGTCTAGAATATGAGTTGCCATTCTAAAAATGGATACTCATGATGGTCTTGATAGAAAGTTTGAAGGTATGTTGCATATAGAAGCCAATGCAGGAAGGTTTACCAAGCCCGTAGATGATAAATATGTTGAAGTCCAATAATGGGAATAGAGCACTGTTCCAATGAGGTGACATGAAAAATGCAAAAAGATCCATACAAAAATGTGCTACGCACAGGGTCCTAACAGAATTTTACCTTTTTAAAGTTAGTTTGAAGTAAAAGTCAACCTAATAAAATTAACCTCCAGTATGCTTCAGTACTCGATTCACTTGAATGAACAATAGGGAGGTATTTTAGTGGTTCTGTGTTCTGCATAAAAAAGGGAGGAAACTCACCCCCTTATCTTTCCCAAACTTTGTGCAAGGTATTAAAATACATAACTGATTGAGCAAAGATCTTGTACAGAATAGTGTGCATACTCAGTTATGTACCATCTGCTTAGTTTCCTATAAGATATCATAGAGTGAAGCTATGTATGACTCCTAAACAATATTAGAATATTGCTTTAATACTGTTAGAAACACTATTATTTTCTAACCCAACACCTGTTTGAAAATAAGCTCAATACCTTACCTCTAGAAAATTTCTGGACTGTGAACAAATCTGGGAAATTCAGAGGCAAAATTTAAGAGTTTGGATGGATTTACCATCATGGCTTACCACTGACCTGTGCTGCAGTTGCTCCTAACTGCTTTAATGGAGAACAGAGTCTCATCGTGAAGGTAAGGTAATTCAGAACCAAGAAAGTTCCAGCAGTCCCAAGAATGCTTCCAATGATTATTTGATCAATGTCAAAATATAGATCACCTATACATATATATATATATATACATCACCAGTGCAGTAACAGACACCAATGTAGTAAGTACAACAAACCAAGCACACTCAATGTATCAATGGTTTTGTAGGCATTACAACATGTACCTTTAGGTGACTTCTGTATTTTGATACAGAGTCCTTATGCATGGGAAGAAAAATACAAATACTTCAAAGAAAACTGAAATAGCAGGAAATCAAAGTTGGTACCACTGTCAGAACAATGGTGCAACTGGAAGCTTCAAGAGGTAGAATAGGGTAGGTTTTTGAGTAGCCTTAAAATGAAGTATGTAGTCCACTTTTAATGCACTGGAAAACTGGGAGTCAGCACCTGACCTATACTTTCTTCTAGACAGTGCCAAGACTTGCAACAGGATAATTACATTTCTTTCTTATAAGGGCAAACAGTAGGAATCTTTATGAGTGTAATAAAAAAACGTTTTAGGAGAAGGATCAAACAAAGAGCTAGTAGTGAATCCCTAGTACAGGAGGGTTCCTTGCAATTGTGAGTTGAGAGATGTAAGATCTCCTTTGGGAAGAAAACAGAGAAGTCTTCAGAATCAGCAGTTATCAGGTTCTTTATCCCATGTCCATCATTCATGTCTTCCACATAGGCTAGGGAAATTGTGAAGAACCCAGTGCTGGCAATTGATTGGTGGTGGAGTAGCTGTTCATTTTACAGAAATACCTGACTATAATGTCTGTGAGTAGATTAATCATTCCAAGGATGATACTGAAGATAAGAAACAAGACTTAAGGACTTAGTTACAAACAACTCTAAAAGTAACTGGCTTTAAGCCAATGACTAGTAAAACTCTTCATCTGAGTATGGATAATTATTTTTCTTCATAAAGCCCTCTATAAAGTATTTGATTTGAGTGGATGTTTTTGTTCTTGGCCTGTGTTATGATTTCTTTAATGGAACAATCTATAATTTTCTGCCTCATACCTCTGTCTGGCATTTCTCTATTGTGCAAGGATTTAGAGCAATTTTGCAAGTATGCACATTTTTTTTCTGGCAAAGAATCTGTATGCATCCTAATCAACTTACCACCTATTTACTTATCTATTTCCACTAAAGGTCTGACACCTCTTTTTCAAATTAGAAAAAAAAAAAAAAAGACCCTGTTGGAAAACACAGAATGGTTTCAACATTCATAAGTGTTTGATGTTTGTGCTAATAGCTTGGTATTTCTGTGCCCTTCAATTAGCTAATGACCTTGATATATTTATACATGGAAAAGAAAGAAATAGAAGGTGATAAGCAGCGTGCAAATCTCAAAATCACAGCTTTACAAGTATGTCTCTTTTTTTTCACATATAATACATTCTTAAGTAGAATTGAGAGGTGCCCAATTTCAAACTAAGGGAAAAAATACACTAGTTAAGCATAATTTATACCACAAAGTCGAGGAAACTACTGCATTGTAGTACTTGCTCTGAAGTCTTTGGGGAAAAAAATTAGTTTTTATTCTTTATGACTTGGGCTTTATGTCAGTGTTCCTGAAAATTTTAATACTGTGCTATGCCAGCAAAGTACCACTAAGGTATTATTGAGGAATCAATGTATGAATCTCAAAAGCTTTCTAGTTCTAACAAAGAGTATACTCTAGAGATTTCTTTAAAAGTATTCCCAAAGAAAAGCTATAAATTTAAGCTAACAATATCAACAAGTCTGCTCCTAAAAAGATTTTGCCAGGCTTTCATACCTACTGGGCACCTTTATTCTACACAAGTACAATAAGAGTGACTGTGGCTTTGTAAGTTCTTTTCTCCACAACTTTAATTCCTACATGCACTCCATTTCTATGAAATTTTGCATTGATTTAAGAATTCATGATACATTTAAGAAACAAATTAGTCTTTCAAACATGTTAAATACAATACAAAAAGAAAGTATGCTACTTGACATGGAATCACTCATTACAAGTCAATGAAACAAAAATATGTAACAAAGGAAAATACAACAGTCTTATTCAAAATGTTTGTACTATTTTTATTAGAAGGAATGGGAAAGTAGGACTATTATCAAGTTTAGACTGCATCAAGGGTTAGATTTCAGTATGGTCATATGTTAGAAAAAGATCTCAAACCAACATGATAAAATCTAGAAGCACATGCAGATTATTAACTTAAGGTGGAGGAAAAAGGAAGTTGGAATCAAAAGCACCAAGACAAATTGTCTAAATATTAATTTTTTTCACCAGGCAGCAGCGCTACCAGGAAGAACTGGAGTTACAACAGACCAAAAACTGAATGCAAGTCAGTCATTCAATGCTGTTGAATGCAAAGCTTACTTATTCTGAGAGAAAAAAAGCCCATAACATGCAGGAAGGTGACAGTGATTCTTCCCTTCTTAGCACCGATGAAACCTCAGTTGGAGGAAGGTCTTTGGGCTTTATGTCGTGGTTTAACCCCAGCCAGCAACTAAGCACCACGCAGCCGCTCACTCACTCCCCCCCATCCAGTGGGATGGGGGAGAAAATCAGGAAAAAAAGAAGTAAAACTCCTGGGTTGAGATAAGAATGGTTTAATAGAACAGAAAAGAAGAAACTATTAATGATAAAGATAACACTAATAAAATGACAACAGTAGTAATAAAAGGATTGGAATGTACAAATGATGTGCAGGGCAATTGCTCACCACCTGCCGACCGACACCCAGCTAGTCCCGAGAGGCGATTCCCTGCCCCTACCTCCCAGTTCCTAAACTGGATGTGACGTCCCATGGTATGGAATACACCATTGGCCGGTTTGGGTCAGGTGCCCTGGCTGTGTCCTGTGCCGACTTCTTGTGCCCTGGCTGGGCATGAGAAGCTGAAAAATCCTTGACTTTAGTCTAAACACTACTGAGCAACAACTGAAAACATCAGTGTGTTATCAACATTCTTCTCATACTGAACTCAAACCATAGCACTGTACCAGCTACTAGGAAGACAGTTAACTCTATCCCAGATGAAACCAGGACACTTTGTTATCACTTTTTAAAAAGTGATGTATATACACTTTTATGGAGAAGACAAATTGAGATTGTCCTAAGAAATTCAGCTAATCAATAGTAGAAGTAGAATAAGCTTATTCTTCTCTCAGGGTTTCATATAGGAGTCTGCCAATCTCCTCTATCTGTATGTAAAAGTGCAGTCCATTTTTCACCTCACATTAAGATTGATTGGGACAGATGGCAAAGGGAATCACAGTATATTATCCTATGCATCTGCCAAATATTGGTGAGGATATACCACTGTGCTGGTTTTGGCTGGGATAGAGTTAATTTTCTTCACAGTAGCTACTACGGGGCTGTGGTTTGGATTTGTGCTGAGAACAGTGTTGATAACACAGGGATGTTTTAGCTGTTGCTGAGCAGTTCTTACCCAGAGCCAAGGGCTTTTCTGCTCCTTTGTGGTGGGGCAAGTTCCGCCTAATGGCGCACTGGGTGTGACAAGGAGCCCCGCCTAGCAACGGAAGTCCGTTAGCAACAGGGCGGGGAGGGCGGGACCAGGCTGCGCGGTGCCGTCTTCTGATAGGCTGAGCGGGGCAGCTCACCACATATGGCCAAAGGTCAAAGGTCGGTCGTACCTGCAGGGAGGGAGAAGTTCCTCCCCAAGTGACCCCCAGGCCCACCGACCCATTTCCCGAAGGTTCTGGAAGCACAAGCCACACATGACACCTAATTAGCCCAATGCGACCCAGTGCCCGCCTGAAGGAGGGGAAGGATGACAGAAGGACACAAACCGCAGCCCCACGTGTGCGCGTGCCCTGCGGAGCTGGACCCCTCGGCCGACTGGACCAACGCTGGACCCAGGGCTGGTGACATCTTTCTCTTCTATCTCTCTCTCTGTCTTTCCCCCCCCGCCCCCGTAATCCCTACACGTTATCCCTTTAGACACAAACCATTGACCAAGTCTGGGACGAGGAATGGATCCAGCTGCCCCCCAGCTCCTCTCTGAGAAGGAGCCCAGAAAGCAAGGGGGTCTGCTCTGAACCTCCTGACCCAACGGGAGGGATCTCCTTAATTTTTTTTCACTGAACTGATCCCCAAATAAGCTAGGCCTGTTGTATATGTTTGGTGACGTATGGTTACCACGTTACACAGTTTACTGATGTAGTTTTATGCCATTCTTGTTGTGAGCTAATAAAAGTTGAGTTTTGCGAGTTAAAGGATCCCTGGTGTCGTTTCACCTTAATCCTGACCTGGGAATCAGCAAACCTGAGTCGTCGTCCTGAGAAATTGGGACATTACATGTTCCTCACCCCACCCCACTAGCGAGGAGGCTGGGAGTGCACAAGAATTTGAGAGGGGACACAGCTGGGACAGCTGACTCCAACTGACCAAAGGTATATTCTATACCATACAATGTCATGCTCAGCAACATAAAGCTGAGAGAAGAAGAGGGAAAGGGGGATGTTCAGTTACAGCGTTTGTCTTCCCAAGTCAGCATTATGCATGATGGAGCCCTGCTTTTCTGGAGATGGCTAAACACCTGCCTGCTGATGGGATGTAGCGAAATAGTAGTTTTGCTTTGCTTGCTTGCACGGCTTTTGCTTTACCTATTAAACTGTCTTTATCTCAACCCACAAGTTTTCTCACTTTTACCCTTCTAATTCTCTCCCCTATCCTGCTGGGGCCGGGGAGTGAGTGAGTGGCTATGTGGGGCTTAGTTGCTGGCTGGGGTTAAACCACAACAACCAGGGTCAGAACTTCCCAAAACATATACATTTGGTACTAAAGAGAGCCTTTACAGAACAAGGACTAGTTACAGCCATGCATCAGTTACTTTTCTGGTCATATATTTGATAATATTAATTTGAAATTTCATCAAACAAGTGTGTCTTCTTGCCAGCCTAGGAAAAAGCCTTTCCTTTCTACTGCAAGAGCCACACACTGTCCTTTCTCCTGCCTCTTCCCAATGGCACCATTTGTCTTTTTGAACTTGCAAATATTTTTTGCTCAAACAGTTTAATGTAACCAAAGGTTATTCCTGAGATAGTTAAAAACCTCAATGACTCTGTGATTCTGTGAAAAATGGCAAGGTACCATTCCAAGTTTCAAAGTGATACCATTTTGCCATCCCAAGACTTCTTCTTCTTATCTTTGGGTATATCTACTGGTAGACAAAATCACTGAAAGGTTGAGGTTGGAAGGTACATCTGGAAATGGTCTAGTCCAACACACTGCTTAAAGGAGGGTCAGCTACAGTATATTGTTCAGATCCTTGTCCTGTCAGATTTTGAGTACATCCAAAGATGGAGACTCCAAAACCTCTCTTGGTAATCTGTTCCAAGTGTGTTTCTTTCTGTTCCTGTTCCAAAGGTGCTTGATCACCTTTACAGTGATAAAGTGGTTTTCTTATGTTCAAGAGGAATTTCTTGTATTTCAGTTTGTCTCTTGTCCTGTCACTGGGCACCACTGAGAGAAATCTGGCTCTGTGACACTGTTGAGAGACACCAGTTTTTTAAAGCATGCTATTGGGTATTTTCTCACTTTCACCATTAGCTGCTTGGAGAATGTTGCTGTCTTTTCCATTGACACAGAAGCATTTAATAAATATCTTGTTCATCATCACATCAGGCTTTTGAAACCTAAGATACCTGGACTTCCAGGAGTGAAACAAACTGGATACAAATTTGTTCTTATACTGCAGCTATGGCTGGCTTTTGCTCATAGCATTTATATTTCTCCTCCATTTCCCAAAGTGCATTCTATTTGTTAACAACCAATCTATCACCCATAATCTGTTGTGCGCAAGATTAATATAGTGCTTTAACTATAAAACACTGGACATTTGCTTAACTCAATTTTCTCATTCGTTGTGGATTTTAGTAGCAATCAAGATATTATTCAAATGGAGTCTTTGCTTACATTTTTCCCCATCCTAGTGTTATTTCATTGAAAGTGTCCCGCTCTTGCCTGAAATATTTCAACATTTCAGAGACAAAAAATTCATCAGCCAGCAATTACACATGTAATTACTGTACAGTCTCTTGCACTTTTCACCACTGAAGCTCTTATATGTAGGTAATCAGAAACCTGCCCATCAGTGAAGAAAATAAACAACTCAAAAAATGTAAATATTCAAAATTATGTTATTTTCTGTTGGAGCTCTGGCACTGCCTTTTAGCATTAACAGAGAATTTAATCCAGAGATATTATCTATTATATTTGCTCCATCCTGTTGAAGTAAAATGTACTGAAATATCATGTATTTTTACTTCTTTAAAATCTCTATATACACAAGGATGTATGTGTCCCCCAGTATTATGGTGGAAACACTCATATATCCAACAACATCAAACACAAAAAAAATCACTCACCAGTTACAATTAAAGCACAACATTAGTTTTAAAACATTAGTGCCTTGTACATTCAAATATTTTTTTGTTTGTACTTTGTATTGTGCCTGCCTGACAGAACAGACTCACACCTTAACTAATGCTTTTAGGTGTTCCTACAATGATACAAAACAAAATACATGAAACCCAACAGAATACTCTATCAAATGTCTTATCTCTCTGCCTTTGGTAAGAAGGTTAACATTGTTAACTCCTAAAGTTTGCATGAGCATGTACAAATGGAACGTGTGGAGGTCATTCTCTATGTAGAGGATTCTGTCTCCCTGTTCCTGTCCCCTCTTAGCATATGAGTTGAACAAGCCATGACTGGGGATCTCTGAAGGATGCTAATAACAGTTGAGCAGCCTTGTCGATTTGCCCTCCAATTTTGTCATCACACTCCTAACATTACCTGCAAGGACTGGACAGTGAGGACTCTCTGATGATTTGCTGTTCCAGAACTCTATTAGAAGATAACATTGAGACAGCTGACTCTATCCTGTCCATCAAGTCTTCACAGTAGGGATTGCTTTGGTTTTGATAGTCTCTCTGATCTACAAGGAGTGTTACACAATGTATATTTGTATAGGTATACATACACAGAGTCAATAAATAAAATGCCATCATATAGTGCCAAAATTTATGTAGACACATCCTGGTTTTGCCGAACTAATGAAGTTTATTGTGTATATTATAAACAGCTTCATTGGTCCAGCTTGCTGCTTCTTGTTCCATAGGCAGGAATCATTTAATTCAGTGGTGAGCAATACTGTTGAGCTGGGTTTGTGCTACTGAATATTGTTCACCATATGCTTACATCTGTACTGACTTGAAAATATGGGGTCAGGGAGACACTGTAAATTTTTTCAATGGATCAGTCCTAAATCTATTAGGATCAGTTTGTGTAAGAGCATGTGTATAAAGTTGAGCTCTTTCGAGATGTATTTCAGCAGCTAACTGGTAGAGGAGTGGCACATGGTTTTGAAGGGATGAAAATCAACCTTGCCTTATCTTTGAGTCCACAATAGCTCTGATAACTTGGGACTCTCTCATACAGGGAAATTTATAGTTTCCTATATCATAGCTCTAAAAGGCTATCTCAAACACAAGTATGAATCTTTTGCAATTGGTTCATATTACTGCTTTCTTATCCTACCAGCTGTTAATGGTCTTCAAATCCTCTTGGTTTAATGGCTTTTTAGGCTGCTGAGCATTCTGCAGGATTAGGCTTACTGTTTTTTGACAGTGAGCAATGCTCAATCATGTCTATTGTCCCATCATACTCTTTTATGTGTTCAAGGCCGTCTGTCCATCCTTTTCTTATTCGTGGTTCTCAGGTTTTGTCTGAATGTGAGACAAGGCAAACAGTTCTGCCTTATAACAATAGCTCTGTGCAAGATGATCACTAAAATATTTTAAACCTTTTAGGTATTAATATTAAGTGGATTTACAATGAATAGGTCCGTCTAATGGATCAGCTTATTGTATTCACTGACGAAGTCATCCACATGAAGAAAATGCTATTAGCTGTACAGCATTCTAATTCTTCTCTGAAGAGGAGCCCCTTCTTAGCAGCCTTTTATTCTCTTGATGTCAATTATAAATCATGAGTATTCTGACCTCTGCTGCACATTAGCACTAAGAACTTTCTAATGGTTAGCTCATAATTATGCTGCTTCTTTGTTTTCCTTTTATTCGTAGTTAAAAGTTAACATTATTTCAGATCTTCTAATTCCCCAGGTAATCTATAAAGACTTTCATGTGGGAAAACTAATTTAGGAAAAAAAAGAAAGGAAATTACATATTTCTAGTGTGTTTCTTTCTCCTTCTAAACACTCTCATCTCCATTAAAGTCTCTTTCAATGTGTATTATCTAACTGATTTTATAGTATGATGTAATTTATCTCTAATTTTCAAAAAAAGTAAAAAAAAAAAAAAAGATATTACAAAAGCTTCATATCACCTGGCTTGTACAGTCTGTTTTCTAGATGCTAGTAAACTGCAGCTGTGATCAGGTTCCTCTATGGGGCACCTGCTTCAAAACCCATAAAGCCAATGCAAGTTCTGTCTCCAGCACTGGTGACACCAGGATTTCAACAGGCCATAGGTTTCAAGAGTTTGGGATATTCCCATACCCACTCAGAATGGCCTGTATTAAGTCCATGTTCCACGTCCTATGCAGTCATGACCCTGTATTCAAGCAGGCTGCTACTTTAATTTTGCTTTCTTCCAATGTTATATCTTTCTCTGAAGTATCAACCACTGTTCCTATTCTCAGGAAGAGCAATAATTTTTATTTATATATATATATGTCTGTGTATATATATTTAAAAATATAAAAAATATCCCAGGTTACCCTGGGTACAGATATTATCCAAACTGAAAATGTATGTAGAGATGTAGAGAACTAGACAGGCTTCAGATGGGATAATTACACTAATCAGCTCAGCAGACCTGCCCTCTTTAACCCATGAAGCTGCAGTTAAATTACTTTGCTGGTAAATTACTTTTTGAAAATTAAACCAGAACCACTGCTTACTCAGAACTATTTTTGCACCATGAACTGGGCTGGCAAAAGGATCTTGATTAAAGAGAAAAAAAGACAGGTTCAGTTCAGTATGTGTTACAAGGTTGAGGAACACAGTGATAGTTTCAGGGAGGCTGCTCAGTGTATGGGCAGAACAGGCATTTTTCTGTCTGCAGTCTGCTAGATGGAGTTGATATGAACATCCTGACATCCTGCCTCTTTTCCTGTGTCTTAAATTATGCACAAATTATTTAAAGCCAGGTCCTAAAAAAGTCCTAAATGAATCATGAAAATTCATAACCCTGAATGAGCGGCATAGGTACCTCCATCAGATTTGATTCCCATTTTGAGAGCTCTTCATTTTTAGCTGACCTGTGAAGCTGAAAAGCAACAGAAGTTCTCATGTACAGAAAATGACTGCATAAGGCAGCCAGCAACTATTTGATGTAAAACGTGGAAATAATGTGCAGGAGCATGTTTCATTTAAAATATGCAGGCTCCAGTTCCATACATTCTGTTACCATACACACATGTCTAAAGAGATTTTGATAGATTTCTTAAAGAGTTAAACCGCTTCAATGGTGGATACAAGAAGTCCTTTATTCTGCCCCAGATTACTTCATAGTATTGTAACCCTGGCCAGGAAATTTGGACATAGGTGTTTGAGCCTCCATAGGTAGAGTCAGGTATTGATTCATATCTTGGGTGAGATATTTCCCATATCTTGGCTAAGCATGCTAAACTAATCCATGCAAGAAAAGAATTATCAGTGTCACATTCCATTTTCTTATGAATCTAGTCACAAAAATTTCCTGATCTCCAATTCAGATCTTGTGCATACATAGAGAGAGAGAGATGGACAGATGGTGACTAAGCATGTGCTACAATGAAATATTAATATTGTTGAAAGACATACACTTTTCTTTTTTCCCCCAAAAAACCTCAAGAAAATTTATGAGCTAGGAAATCCATCTCCCATTCAGGTTTACAACCAGCCCTTAAAAAGACTGTTAAAATCCTTGTCATCACTTCAAGACCTATCTTTATTGGTAGGATCCCAGATCCTTCTGAAGTATTTTAATGAAAACTTTAGAGAGAAAATAGCACTTGACAAAATAGCCCAAAACCTGCTGCCGATTGCATATACTCCCAGCACAGAGGAAAACTGGTAGAGATTCCGCACCTAATACAAATCAGGCAGAGATATTCAACCAAAAATCTCTCGTACTGCAGTAAATCACTTTACCTCAAGGAGGACTCAGTCTTCTCCACAATGTGAGCAGGAATCAATCCCTATTTGAGACTAAGAAATCTTTTCCCATTAAACTTTCATCGAACAAGACAGATACTGTCAAAAAGTTTCACTTTTGACAAAGCAGCTTCTACTGACCCTCTGACCTTCTCTATTAATGCCCCACCCCCCAAAAGACCCGGCGTTTTCTCCATCAGCTCTGTTGACTGTAATTTCCAAGTAGCTTCACATGAACTCTTACAGTAATGAACAGTAATTAACACGTTCTCTTAACTTGTCTTAGAATTTAATGTTGAACTCAGGCAAGTAGCAAGGGCTATTAACTTTTATGAGTGTATAATGACAGAACAAAACCTCCAAATGTAAGTGACCTCCAAGATTTGTTTTGATTCCCAGACATTAAGAAATAAATAACTAGTTCATTATGTCATGCAGGGAATTTATTTTGGCAAATAAATCAAGCTATGTTAATTAAAAGTAACATCCCAACTTCTATAAAATTTGGCCTCAACTATTATCCAATTTGCTTACTATCAATATGGTAACAAACTTTTAAAATTCTAACTTCCCAACAGGAAAATATCTTATGTATACAGAAAGCTTCCACTTCTGCTACTCCCTTAACCTTCTGTTCGTTTTCTTGGACTAATATCTTCTAATTTTGAAATATACTACATGTGATTTAATTGTTCTAACATTAAAAAGAAATAGGTTATCTTGGGATAGATAAACTATCCAAACTTTTGCCTTCTAACAATCAAGACACCAGAAGAGCCATTGTAAATACCTGCTTAAGTCAAAATAGAGAGGAATCACTCCAAATCTTATTACATCTTTAAAAAGCAAGAAAATTATTTTTACTTTCTGTTAAGGATTAGTTTTGTGCTGCTGTAGCTCCCTGAATCAGTGTGGTAGGTTGACCTTGGCTGGATGCCATGTGCCCACCAAGCCACTCTTTCACTCCCTTTCCTCAACTGGACAAAGGGAGAAAAATACAACAAAAGGTTCACAGGTTGAGATGACAGGGAGATCACTCAGCAGTTATTATCATGAGCAAAAACCAGACTCAACTTGGGGAAATTAATTTATTTTTTTTACCAGTCAAATCAGAGTAGGGTAATGAAAAATAATAAATCTTAAAACACATTTCCGCCATCCCTCCCTTCTTCCCGGGCTCAGCTTCAGTCCTGATTTCTCTACCTCATCCCCCCAAGCAGCACAGGGGAACAGGGAATGGGGGTTGTGGTCACTTCATCACACATTGTCTCTGCCCCTCCTTCCTCCTCACACTCTTTCCCCACTCCAGTGTGGGGCCCTTCTCATGGGAAACAGTCCTCCATGAACTTCTCCATGTGAGTCCTTCCCATGGGCTATGGATCTTCACAGACTGCTCCAGCGTGGGTCCCTTCCACGGGCTGCAGTCCTTCAGGCACAGACTGCTCCAGCATGGGTCCCCTGCGGGGTCACAAGTCCTGCCAGAAAACCTGCACCAGCGTGGGCTCCTCTCTCCACAGATCCCCAGGTCCCGCCAGGACCCTGCTCCAGCGCGGGCTTCCCACAGGGTCACAGCCTCCTTCGGGAACCCACCTGCTCTGGCGTGGGGTCCTCCCCGGGCTGCAGGTGGAGATCTGCTCCCCCGTGGACCTCCCTGGGCTGCAGGGGGACAGCCTGCCTCACCAGGGTCTTCCCCACGGGCTGCAGGAGAAGCTCTGCTCCGGCATCTGGACCACCTCCTTCCCCTCCTTCTTCACTGAGCTTGGGGTCTCCAGGTTGTTTCTCTCACATCTTCTCACTCCTCTCTCCCAGCAGCTGTTGTGCAGCAGTTTTTCTCCTTCTTAAGTATCTTATCCCAGAGGCACTACCACCACCGCTGATGGACTTGGCCTTGGCCAGCAGTGGGTCCGTCTTGGAGCTGGCTGGCATCAGCTGTATTGGACATAAGCAAAGCTTCTAGCAGCTTCTTAGAGAAGCCACCCCTGTAGCACGCCCCCTGCTATCAACACCTTGCCACACAAATGCAATCAATGAGCTTATCACGCTGGCAGAGAAAAGCCAGAGACAAGAGAGAGGAGGCAGTAGAAGTACAAGCCTGATAGAAGTGGAAAGTGAAAAGTGATACTCCCTGGAGCGGTAACTTGTTATTAAATTAGCATAGGCATAACACAAAATGTGACTTTTGAGCTACATGGAATAATTAATATGCTGGAGGCATTTAACTGTCTCAGTTGGCTGTGAGAGAGGGGACAGATAGTTTTGGCTGAATATGTAACTTAGAAGCCTAAAGTTGCAGTTAGATAAGAGAAACCCTGCCCAGTTTTACTGGACTGTGTCTTGTCAGAAGCACTGATCAGAATTATCTGCTCCTTAGCTTATTATATGCATATTAAAATTCCATATTTCTACATTTGTTTCAACTAATCTTTTTCATTGAAACTGAATAATTAAAACTATAGGTTGTAGACTACCTGGAACCATGGCACAAAACTCTGCAGTATTTTATGACTTTGCTTTTTTTTGACTGGGGCTTCTAGTCAAGACAACTTGAAAATACATTATATTTCAGTCACTCATAATGTTCCTGATACATAACTATGTCTACCTGCATAGAGTGTGTGAGAGAAGGAATCTTCATTTAAAACATAATTGGTCAGTTGATGTATGCTAGGATAGTGTTGCTCTAGAAATATTTCCTTCAAAATAAAGTACAACTTTCTTGTTAAATTTCTTTTCTTTTTCTTGCTTTCTCTTTAGAAAGCTCTAGTGTGGTAGAAATTCCCAAATGGGGCTTTTCTTTTTTCTTTTGTCGCTCTTTCACTGGAACCATTCATTTCCATTTTCTACCCAAAACTTACTTTTGCTAACAGTTTTTTTTTCTTTTTTTTAAACATGAAACTAAAAACTCTGGCCCCAGAAGCCGGCATGCACCACTTCACTTTACCTCTGCCATTGGTCCGGTTTTCTCAGGCCTCATCAGGCGAGGCGGGGGGTTTAGGCTGCACTCGCGGTGAAAGCGGGGCAGGAAGAGCCACAGCCGCTTCGCGGCCGCCATGAACACCTGCAGCACCGCCCTCCTGCCTCTGTGAGGTGTTTTCTGAAGCTATAATCGCCTCTGGGCTCTCAGAACTCTTCCCATGTCTCCAAGATGTCTTCCGGGGACCAAGGCAGGTGTTGCTTAGCTTTCTGTGAGGAGATGGGAGAGGTGAGGGGGTGCACGGATCCCCTTGTCCATGAGGAGGAGAGCGCTGGTAATGCCTGTCTGGCCAGGGGCTGCGTATGACCGGAGAGGTTGATAGTGCTCAGGTAAGGCCTTGTAACTCTGAGGCCCCGAGCCTTTCCCTGTGGGCCAGCCATGGTGGCTGGGGGTGAGAGGTGCCTGAGCCGCAGCACGGGCCTGGCTCCGGCTCCGGCTCCTCAGCTGCTGAGCCTGCATGGAGCCATTGCCCCCGCAGTATGCCGCTGGCCAAGGGGGTTGCGAGTGTGATTTTCACCTTTGTTTGTTTATGAGCTGACTTTACCCCAGTGCCTGAGATGTATGAAAGCAAGATTATGAACTGAGGTTTCTTTTTCTTTTTTTTTTACCCCTACCTGTTAAGTTCATTTTCCTGTGTTCCTTAATGAGACTTTTCCATGTCACACTAAGTGTCTCTGATGATGTGACATTTACAGCTTCCTTTCTGAGAACAATTCTGTTTAGTATAATTATTTTGCCATTATAGGTGCATTGCTAATCGTAATAAAGTGTGAGCTTTCAAGGCCTTTTACATTTCTACTGGTAATTTCTGCTTGAGCACTTACTGCAGAAGGGAAGCTCCTGCTTTTTTTTTTTTCTGCCTCGCCCCACCATTTCAGATGCTAGCTCTGAAACAACAGCTGACTTGATTGAAATTTGTTTTGTGCATTGTTGATATTTTAGTATAAAACCTTTGCTTCTATGGATTCTTCCCACACAGCAATGCATCACATTTTTTTCCAGATGGGCTAAAAAACCCTCATCTGGAAATTGTTGCTGGTTTTGCTTTAGTTCAGGTAAAACTTCCTGAAGTTAGTGGGAGATTTGCATGGCTAAGGACTGACTCTAGTTGAGCTTGAGAGAATGAGTCTTACTGAGATTGAAATAACTGTTCTTTAGCTTTTTTACTACCTTTATATATTTCATAGTTTTTGTTGTACTTCTTCCCAGGCATAACAATAATATTCTCATTTTACTGCTAGGCACTTGCATATAACCTATGGAGTTTCAAAGCAATCTCATACCAAATCCACATGAATCTTGTATCTTCCTTAATGTATTCCAGTCTAGTTCTGAGTAATCAAAATCTACTCTATTTACCAGGGCTTCTCCTATGTTTTATATTTTATTTGCTCATCCATTTCACAGTGTAACTGTCTTTTTCTTGGACAAATCTATGAATGTTAAAGTAATTAGTTTATTCCTTGGAACCTTTCCAAGTACAGTCAGTAACAATCATGAAATATCAGTTTCTCTGAAGTCCACTTTTTCTGTGACAAACCTTCCGTAAAGAACACATCTTCCATTGCCAACCCACATACAAATGTACTTGGCTATAATTACTACAGCAACAAGAAATGGCTAATAAAAAGAAATGACTGAATGAAGTATAATTATACTTAACAAACTTGAAGATTTAGTTTGCTCATTAATGAATACATTGAAACTCACTTATACTACATCTTTTTAGGTTTTTCTGGAAAAGATTATCGAGTATCATCTTCTGAAATTATGTGAGAAATGGTGTTTGTTTCCTACACAGAAATGCAATTTGGCCCCCAAACCATTTCACGGTCTTTGACCTCAGATGACTGCCCTGAACATGGATTTTTCCTATTAACTCTTTTACTGCAAATGGAAATACCGTTCCCTTGCTGTCAGGCTGTTAGTGCCAAGGGCTGCATTCTGGCTAGGGCTGCATGCAGGCAGCTACTGGTAAAGGAAATCTGCAAGTATAATTCTGTTTTGTCAACACTCAAACTACTGAAAACAATCCAGGTAAGCAAACAGAAGAACTTTTGGGGAAAAGACAATATGTGGAAAACGTTAAATGTGTACACATGTGAGCTGAACAACATTTGAATATAAGGTCTAAATTTAATGAATCTCGTATGGTTTCTTTTTAGGTCACTTTTCATTTATTCATTTAAATTCATTAAAATGAATTTAAAATTCATTTAATACACAAACAAGAAAGAACTGAACTTGAGATGGTGTTGCATAACCTCACTCTTCACTAGGTTTTGTCCGTGGTATGATTTATGACACAATTCCATAATACCAAGATCAATAGTGATAATCCTGTACTTTTACATGGCTTTTTGTTTATTTATTTGGCACAGTTAAAAACAGTTTATAAAAGACCTGAAATGCGCAGCTCCTCAGAGATCTTTAAGGAGCTGTCTTCTACTAGAATTATTATCACCATTTTACATGATGAGTAAACAGTGATACTGGTCTACTGGGCAATACTCTTCCATCCCTCTATGCAAGCTGAGAATAGAGCAGATGCCTTGGAGCAGGACTCTGCCTCACTGGTCCCTTGGCCAGATATTGGTGTTCAGTGCCAGCATTCATACACAGGACTCCTTGAGAGACTTGTCACCTCTTTTAGGCCCTAGAGTCTCTGTAGGTGCAGGGATTCATTCACATGGTAGGACTGGAGCTGTGCCGCTGTGCAGGACATGTTTTTTGAGTTTTCAGATTCCAGATCTCGAGAAGCAGATGGATACTTGACGGTGGTTAATCATGGCCGTGTGACCTCAAAATCTTTCATAAGTTGCTTCCTGCTGGTAGGACCTGGGATGTTGGTGGTTCCCTTGAGCCTTCCTGCTCTGCTGTGGCAGCTTATAGCTGTGTTTTGGACATTCAGTTCTTAGTTTCTTCCAATGTGTTGAAAATGCTTTCAGCCTGGCAGTATGCACGGACATGTAGATATTGATCCTGCTAGATTATTGTTTGTTTTCCAGGACTGCAAAGGACTGGATTTTGCAGTCCAAGAGGCTGCTTGCTTTTGTCCATTCCTAATGATGTAGACAGAATAGGGAGGAGAGCTGAATGTGTAATTATGGATGTAAATTCTGAAATACGTGCAAATGACAGGTTTTTCTCTTTGATCTTTTACTTTCAGAACCCCTGTTTCATTTTTGTCAGCAAAATGGCTATAGAAAAACTGGGAAAAATCAAGTCCTTGGAACTGCTTATTTTTTGTTCATGAAAATAATATTCCACCTCTTTACATTTGTGTTGAAGGAATTCTCAAAGGAATTTGTAAGTGATGTTCTATTTTAGGATCTGACTCAATCCCAGGAGACAGGCTACATTTTGAAAAGTGAATAGGAATATACCTCAAACTGCCTTAGCCCAGATGTTGGTATTCACAATGTGGCAAAGGCAGCTTCAGGGACTGGGAATAGGATGTATGGATCCCTTTCCCACACACCTCTGGCAGGTGGTATCGTGTCACCTCATCTGCTTGTATTTCTGTTCCTCTTTCTCTTATGGTCTGTCATCTCTGCAGATTGTACAGGAAACTACCTTTAATTCACATAGTCTCATAGTCTTCCACACAGTGAGTCCCCAAATGCAGCTAGCAACTAGCTGTGGCTGTCATGTAAGTACCAGTTTCAAGACAATCAGGTAGGAAACAAAATTAACTTAAAGACATTAATTGCTTAAAAAAAAAAGAAAAAAATATCTCTTTACATAATCTTAGACTCTTGATTGTCTGTCTTGTCTCCAAAATAATAGTTTTGAGCAGTAGGTAGGAACTTTATCAAAATTTAAATTTGGTACTGAAATAAGTGACATCAAGAGTGTCTGGTTGGAGGGATCACTACAAAGAATTGCCCCTGCTTTGTCATTCTTATAGATCATTAGATGCCAATGTCTTCTTAGTAACAATGGTTCACAAGTAAGAGACTGAGGCTCTTGGAAATCCTAAAGTTGTCTATCATATTTTCAGCCATGACCCTGATACAGTAGTAAAATGTTAATAGTGTTAGGAATAATTGAATCCTTACCTTATTACATATGGACTCATTTGAAAGCTCATTATTTATTTGGCAAGTACTTAGCATAACAAATTAATCTAAAGTGACACATGAGAATAAAGTAGGTAACTCAAAATGAAAGCTGAAATCAAGATTAAAGAGGTAAGATCAAGCCTATTTATACTGAACACTAGTAAAATGTTTTGATAAATGGAAGAGGTTCAAATAGCTGTACAAAACTAAAGAAAAGAGAGAAGACCACAGATAAAGGCAAAGTTAATTGCAATTTGAGAGTTTATTCATGGAAGAAGGGTACAATATCCAGGAATTCTGTAGTATACTTTTGCATATGGCTATATGTTTAGAAAAGCTACCTGGGAATTTTTGTTTAACTGGACAGATGTCCTAGTTAGAGCTTTACAGTAACTTTTTCCTGTATTATAGTTATCTTCACTGAAGAATTGTAAAGGAGCCAGAACTTCATCTTTGATTCTTCACCATGTGTTCTCTCAAGAGTTTCATAGAAGAACAGGTGAAGTGAGCATAGGTGTCTCAAGATAGATGGCTATGCAGAATGAAAGACAGATTATGCATGTCCTTGGGGAAGGGAAGAGAGAGGAGAGGAAACAGGTTTAAGTGCTTCAGTTTCACCATTAGCATGAGCAAATTTGAGTACACTTGCAGCCTGTGGTGGTTGCAGCTGCATAGCTGGTAGAAAGGGCAGCTTCTTGAAATAGGATTCAGAGTGTTTACTGTGTAAGTAATTTTATTGCTTCCTTTTTTCATTGCTTGTTCACTTTATTTGAGTCACAATTCAACAAAACGTTTAAGCATTTCAAACAGGTGAATTAAAAGTTAAACACATACTTAAGAACTTTCCTAGTTCAAGGCTTTAATCATAAAATGTCATAAATAGGGCACTGCAGCCATTTGTATGTATCAGCAAGATTTCCCTCTTTGAATCCCTTAAACATTGGGGCACGGTTTACATACTAAGCCTTTGCCTTTATTATGAGGTATAGTTCACTTCAGGGAAGTGCAAAACTATAACCTACTGCTCTGTAGGCCACGTGGTATAGATCCATATGGAAATGAAGCAGATAAACTGGAGCTGCTTCTAAAAACATAAGACTAAGTAGCTATATGAATGCATAGTAGTTTAGGAGGGTGATGAACCTTTTACTTACTGTTAGGATTTTTGGTTATTAAAAATCGTTCTATTTTTAGCTGAAGCATCAGAGTTCGAGAAGAAAAACAAGGAAACTGTTACAATTTAAATAAAACAGAATGTAAGACCATATAAACACAGAATAAAAACTTGAAGAAACCATTTTAAAGATATCAGCTCAAGCAATGACTTCTAATCACTTCTAACTGGTCGTAGTAGACATGCAGCATTGCATTAATAAAGAAAATCAGCAAAAGGACACAACTTTATATGAAGACTCACAACAAACCCTCTCAACAGAACAGCTTTATGAAGCCAGTTTCCTGTGAAATGAAATTAATAATTTGCTACAGATGATTTATTTTTAACTAAAAATATTCAGCCACAAGTAATTTTGGAAGGAATATTTTATTCTTTAGGAAGAAAGTAAAAAACCCCACATAGCACTCAGTTGCATAGCTTCAAATAGATTTTGGGTTCACAGTAGTTGAAATGTTAAATTTGTGGTGCTGGCATTCTAAAATGCAGAATTTCAGACTCATATTCCAAAGTTTAAGCTGGCCACTGTCAGAATCAAGATGATGCATAAGAATTTCCTTGTCCCTGTCAGAATGCAAAATGATGCAACTGCATAAGAGTACTGCATAGTAGAATCAACAGATTCTGTTTTTCATCAGCATGGTGTGTGGCATTCTGAAGTATTTCCAATATGTGTGGTATTAGGCAAATCTAACTTTTGTAAAGTAAAATTTATACAAAATGTCCATTTTCCCAAATTTCCAGTGATTCAGCAGTTAAATAGGAAAAAAAACCATGAAACTGTGGGTCAGAGAAAATATTATGATAAATTTGGACAATGAACTTTGAAGAATCAGAGGAACAGTTGATTGCAGCAGCCAGAGACCCATGCGTTTCACGGAGTTTCTTTGTAGTTTTAACCTTTGACTTGCCCAGGACAAAATCTGCAGGAAATTCTGGGCAGAATGACAAAGGAATGAGAGTGGCATTCTTACCACACAGGTCAGTGTGAGATGGGGGCTTTGGAGACCATTTTGCTTAGTTCCTCCATGACTAGGGATTTGAATCAGATGCGTGTGGAAGAGCTTCCTTTACATGCAAAGAAGCCTCTATGAAAGCTGTGAATGTCTGTGTTACATCAGAGCATGTTACAGGAATATATGGGAAATCTACAGTTTGTGACAGCAGTGAATAAGATATACATGGTAAGTAACAAATAATGCTTTCATGTCAAAGTCATCCTAGTAGCTTTTTGGCGAGCTGGAATTGGAAACACTGGAATCAGGGACGTTCAAATTCTCCTTCTAAGAAGTGATACTGTACTCAAGTGTCTTCCTTGAATGACAAATGTGAAATGTTTTCACCTTACCCATATACATAGACATGTATTCATGGGTTCTTTTGTTACAAGTTTTATTCAAATATTTTCTTCTATACATGCCACAAACTTTGGCAGAATGCTTACTGTCAGTTTTAATTAACTGAGACCTCAATCTTTTCTAGTAAAGCGGTATTTTTCAAAACTTTCTTTTGGTGACTTAAAATACGTGTTAATGTATCTAATATGCTAACTAATATTGTAGACCATATAAATTAATATTTAAGGTTTTTTTATATAATTTATACCCACTTGAGGAAAAAAGTAGATTTTTCAGTGATTTAGATTTTAGAAAATTAAGATTTTGAGAAGACAACAGAAACTTTATCATTGGCAACCTGCTGTATATAAAAGTAACAATGTCATTTCCCTTTCTGTTAGTAACCTTTCCTTCTCCCTGAGTTGTTTATGGAATTCCATCAAGTGATAAGACACACACAGAATGCGTCCTCTGGTACATCCAGCCAGAGCAAGCAGAACAAGTGTTCCTTTTTGCAATTTCCAAATAACATTATATATATATATATATATATACACACACACACCCTTCTGAAAAAGGTTAATTTTAGGGAAGAAGGAGAGAGTGAAGAGAAGCACATGCCATAAAGAACTTTGCTCTATTTCCAGTGAACGGTGTTTTGCTTGTGGGTTCAGAGTAGCTCAGTGGAGAAAAAAGAAGTCTGTCTTCTTTTTTTTTTTTTTTTAAAGCTTTCCTGGGAAAGATAAGGTGGCAGAATTGAGGCATAAAAACACTTCCATGGGTGAACACTGTATTGACTTTAATGCCTTAAAATAAAACTCCTGTTGATATAAACCATGCTGAACTAAATCTTAGGTAAATGTGAATTAGTACATTAGGCAACTTAATGTTTTTCCACTTTTCATGTGCATCAGACACAAGTTTACCCATTCTTTATTTGCCAGTATATGACTGAATCCATATGAGGAGTATCTTTGATGGAACATAGTTAACGTATCAGTTATTAGCCAGTGGGAAGCAGGAAGAAATCCAATGAACACCCTGACCCTATTCCAGACTAATGTGGACTGGAGTAAATGCATGTATTTTACTACAGGTTTTAAAATACGCTTTGTTTAGTCTGCAATTCCTTTTCTTTATATCAGAGCCAGATAATAAACTACCTCAGTTGGAGAGCTGTGAATCCAGTTTTCTGGCCCTGTTATTTTTCAAGACACCAACATCCATCAGCAGTTCCAATTGTAAAAGGAAATGGACCTGCTCAGTAGCCAGCATGTTTTTCTGCTACTTGCTATGGCTTACATTATGCAAGCTGAAAAGTTAATCATGCTTTCTGCTTGTTGCATGCAATCACTATATATCATACTATGGGGATATCTGAAGCTACTGGAGTTGGAAGAATCTCTGCTTCATCATATTTCTGTGAGTACTGTTTTCATAAGTTATATGGCTGATGCTATACTTACTGGAGAAATTAAATGCTATAAAACTACTTTCAGTAGTACCTTAGGGTGACATTAGAGAAATAATTGTACTAGCCAATTTTGAAATACATAGCCATAATACTCTACATTTATGTTTTAATACCTGTAATATTTTAGGAGTGTCAAATGCAGACCCATTACAAAGTACATGTGTTCTGCATATTTAGTTAATCAGGCATAACTTAAACTTTCCTTTAACATAAAAAAACATATGAAAGGTATGGATAGAAAATCCTACAAAATGAAGCCATTAAATCTTCTTTAGTATGCAATCAGATAAAGGAATAACCTTAATGGGAATTATCATGTCCTACATCGATAATGAGAGAATAGTGAAATCCCAGTAATGTTGCACCTGTCTCCATGTTCACTTTTCACATATTGATATTTTTAATGAGATTAATCAATTGGGCTGAGAATTTAGGAAGTGAATGTCAATGGAAAAACAAACGACAACAAAAAATGGAATTGGGAGGAAAAATAAAATGATAGGAAGAGATGCAACAAAGGAAGAATAAAAGGGGATTAAAAAAAGTCAATTTTCTATCTTAAGGTTGGCAAAAAGGAAAGACTGCATTTCTCCCTTGATCTTTGTGCAATCCCTTTCCTGACATGTGTGAGGATTCTCTGTGGAAAGTGTGTAATTTTGGTTGGTGTCATACTATGAGACTGCTGCCTGTGACCTGAAGAGTGACATTCTGTAGTTATTCTTCAGTTCTGGCTTTCTTATCTACACATCCTCATTGCTATAAAACTTATTTGGGTTCCAGTCAGAGCTGTGCCATCATTGTAGCCCATTTGGATTCTTCTAGAGATGTCAGTCCTCTGAAATTTCTTGGCAGGCAGAGCTGGTTGGAATTTGGCTTGATTTAATTTCACTTTAATTTAAAGAAGATGAATGCTAGCCCTTTAACTGATTCTAGGAAGTGGTTCCAGAAAACTGCAGTTACTTTTCAAGGCTCAGTTATAGAGGGAATCAGTACAGTACAGTTTCTAATGGATGACACATTGGCTGAAATCCTGTCTCTGAGGAACAAGTCACGCAGCGATAAAAACATTTTTAAACTGCTTCAACAACATGACTTTATTGTGAACTACTGGAAGAGATTGAAGCATCCTAGCCAGTGGGTGGAAACAGTGCCTTCCTAAGTCATGAGGGTAGAGGGTCCAAGTTCAGTTTGATCCAGCAGTGATTGCTAATGCATCCAGACACTCTGCTATAATATGAGATTTCACATATTTTACCATTAAATCCTTTCTCCCATAAAAAAAGCATGCAAGATGTCATTTATGCTGTATTTTTATAGCTTTTGGTGGCTTTTCCTGGTACTTGGAAGCCTAGACTGTCAGGTGTCCATGAAATGTCTAGTAGTCACATGCAATAAATCATACACGGTGTCAGGATGCATCAGACATACCGCGCAAAAAGACATACTTAAGCAAAATAACTCTGTTCATGCATAATTTCTCTTACTGGGACCACAGAGGATCTCCCAAATCCTTAGGTAATACAGAGTGAAGACTACTACTTTCATCATTCCAAAACACTTTTTGTGCTGCTGTTTTGCAGCTGTTAAGAGTTGCTCAGTGGGCTGGATAGACAGGCCATGGAACAAGTCAGTTCAATTTTGATTTCAGTTCAGTTTTGAAATGTTTAATTTTGATGTCAAGAAGAAACTGCTGAAGTGTGTGTGGTCTGTTGATGGATGCTGTAGAGAAAATAGGAACCACTTACATCAAGGTTTAATTCCTAACATTTAAACAAATTGACATGTTTATAGGAATTTGCGATATGTTCTATGCATTTCAGAAAGGGTCCTGTCAGTCCCTCAGAGGTATGGTATACAGTTTGGGATGATTCTGTCTGCCTTTCCTGTCAAGGCCCAGACACTGACTGTTATACATTGGAGAGAGAAATACCTGAAAAATTAAACATACATACACTCTTTTCAAATCAATATTTAAGAATATGTGACTTGCCCAACAGGTTTTTCAGAGTAAACCAGGAAAGCATGCCATCCTTACCATCTCCTTGTTTCTTCTTTATGTGCAGAATTCCTTTCATTCAAGGCTGATAATGTATAGACACCATTTATATAATATACGTGAGACCTCTCTATCAAGCTTTAGTGCAACTAGAATTTGTTCAACCTAAAATGTATTACTTAGTCAGGAGAGGTAATACTGAATCACTAGTAACAGTATTATCTGTTTTTCCTCATAAATTCCCTTCCATGAAGATATAACCTGATTTGGAAAATAATGTTTTTCCTTCACATGTGGCATTTTCTTGCATGATCTAAAAATTCACTTTGTTTCTTGGCTTTAACACAATTATTTCCTGCTGAAAGCTGTAGAAGCATTTTTATATGTCTTTCTTGAGAACATCAGAGATTTTAAATTGTATTTTCTTGTAATTTTCAGAACTGTGCATGAAATAAAATGCAATGTAGGGTGCCTTACAAGTTATCATTCTATATTTTGGTCACAAACAAAAGTATTCTGCTATTACCAACCACTGCTGCCTCCTTGAACTTTGAACTTTTAAGAAAAACTTGGAGCAATAGTATCTAATGGGAAAAGTCCGTACCTGTAAAAGTACCAGCCAGGCAGTGCTCTACTCTATGTTGAGCTGGATCCAGGGGCCAAGTGTCAGCTACGCTGTTTCAGATGACAAATGCCTTATCTGTCCTGCGCAGAGGTGCTTTGAATTCTTGGCCTCAGGGTGATAGGTAAAGGGGAATGTCCGTACAGATATACCTCTGTTTTCTAATAAGTGTAGATGAAACTTCTCGGAGTGCTCTTTTTCTGGTTTGGTTTGTTTAGGTTTTTTTCCTCTGTTATTGATTTCCCTCTCTCCAAAGGAAAAATAACTGAAGTAATAATCATTAGAAATAGAGAGCATAAATGTAGCAGAAAGCATAAATGAAAGATGTAATCTAGAGAAAGTGAAATTCTACTTAATATGTCAAAAAGATGGTCTGTACACTCCCTGTTTTGGAGACATAAGCTATCCGCATGTACTGTTGACTTCAAAGTGGTAGAAGATACTCTTCAGGTTTGGTCCTAGATATTAAAACTAGAGAAGACAACATAATTTCACAACATTCAGCAAACAGTGATGTTAGTTCACTTCCTGCTTACGGGACATTAATTGCATTGATTTGGATTGCTCAGATATGCAATTGTACTGCTAAATCTGAGCAGTTGTGAGGTTAACTGTACAGTGTTGCTTGGCAATACAGAATTGCCCTTTTGTTCATAATTGTGTCTAATTTGCAGTATTTTTAAACTAGTTGTGCCTGTCAATCATTTGTTACAGACAATGGATTTTACTCTTGACTACTTTGAAGGGTTTGTATGAAATAGACAACCCCCTTAAAATGGTGGAAGCAGATACAACTATTAGAAAAATGTTTGAATTTGAAAGGAGTCTTATCATTTTTGTTTTGACAAAGATTTTATTTTAAAGTCTTAAAAATTAAATTTAAAACCAATGGTTTTAAACCAAGAAAAAGAAATGACCTTCAGTAACCTTGTTCAATGAACTCTGAATTCTAAATGTTTTTGACATCGTTTCTGCATTAGAATTGCCAGGTAACAACAAAAATATTGATCAATTTAGGTTTTCCATTACTTGATATGTTAAAATAAAAATAAAAAAAAGGAAATTTCTTCAATTCATCAAAATGTATTGTATTCCTTTTAATTACAAAATTAATAAATGCACATTTATACAAAATATATACCACATAGCAAAACACAACCATTACCAGATAAGATGAGCTCAAATTTAATTAACAGCATTTAATGAACAGCATTTAATTAAATAGAAAACCATCAATTGAATGCCATTTTCTAGTAGAAAATTCTCATGCCCCATCTGCTCATTATCTGTTAGACTATCTTGTATGTGTGGCATTTGTAAAAATAGTATCTACTTGGCCTTCCCCTCACCCCCCTTTCATGCACTGATAAGGCACAGGTAAGATTGTCTTGGTTTTGTTTACCTTGGTAGTTACATTTCAAACTTAATTCTTGATTTCTTGTCTCTTGCTTCTGTTTAAGACCCCTTATTCCCATTTACAAAGATTTTATTTTTTCCTTCCTTCCACTTACTTAGAAGCTCAAATGTATTTATATTATAGCGATACATGTATTTTCCTGTCATCATTACAGTATTTTAGCTAGGTTTTTTGGTAGTTGTTAACATAGCCCAGAAATTGCATGATTTGATATCAGATTAAGGTGAATCTGTATAACATTAAACTGGAACATTTACTTAGAATGAAAGTGCTTTTCATTGTGCATTTGTTTAGCTGTGTAATTCTGTTCATGTCCTGTCTATCCTTTCTAGTCTTCCTGATGCTCACTCTCCTGATTGTTTAGGTTTATTGTCTTTTTTTTTTTTTTTTTTTTTTTTTTTCTGTGAAGGATAAAATAATGGCTGAGAAGCCATAATTAATATTTTGTCTGTCATTTGCCCTAATGTGCACTCAGGAGAAGGAGGAATTTCTCAAGTAATTGTTTAACAACTAAATCTGAGGTACATCTGTACTCCTAGGTTAGTGCAGACTAACATCAGTCCAGAGTGCTCAGACAGCTAAGTTATTAGTAAATTACTTCATTGACTCTCTTAATGTTTGAATGAACTCAAGCTCTGCGCTTCCTTAATGAATGAAGGCATTCTCTTTATCCTATGGAACATTTAAGTTCTGGCTGATATTACAACTTGAATATCAAAACCAGAAAAGCTTATAAAACATTTCTTTAGTAAAGTATGGGAATAAATAAGCATGTGTTGAGGATGTTAGTTTAAGCTGGTTATCATTTTCTTCTTTATGTCCCTGTGGCTTTGTGGTAGATGTGAGTCATCAGGAGGAGCAATGAAGGTGAAAACTTGATTAGTACTTTTGCAAAGGTGATATGTGGCAGAAGGAGCTGTATCAAAGCTGACATCTAGGGCTTGGGAAGGGCAGGTGTATAGGAAGTAAAACTAGTCAGAAATAATAGGTAAAGTCTGTTATGTAGGATTAGATTGTCAGAAAAAAATGTAAGTAGGCACTAATCAGAACAAATTAAATCTGTGCACCTGTATATCTGCAGTTTTTACTCACTATGTTTAGATGGTATGCTTAGAGTATACACCTTAGTGGATAGTTACAGTGAAGTGCTCTGTGATTCTGTGAGGAAATCAGGTGGCATGGCTAAAGCAACAAGTAAGAAGGATTATTATACAAGTATTTTGTAGAATTGACTGGAATAGTCAATAGTAATGTCTGTGAATGTTGCTTCCATACCAAGTCTTAGTAGTCAGGAACTTCTCTATGATATCTAAACAGAATTGGCTTTTTCTTAGTTTTAGCTTGTGCTTAATTAGCATGTGCAATTTGACCACTAATCTAATCAGTTTAGCTTGATCAACAACTTTATTCCTGGCAGAAGGATATACATTTGGGACAGAATTTTTCCTAGCAAATTTTTTTACCAAATAACCTAAAGTTCCATAAAGGTTAACTGACTTCACAGGCGCCATACATCTGTCAATCTCAGGTGTCCTGAGACAGACTGAAAACAGACAGTTTTCAATGAAATAGGCTTCAGAATTAGGACCTGCAGGCAACATAACTGAAAATGAAGGCAGGAAGACCACAGAGGTCCTTTAAAAATACATGTGTACTGTTGGGTTTTGGTTTTTTTTCAGATAGAACTTGCAGCATTTTTCACAGATTAGTTCATCTGCTTAGAAGCAAGCAGCCCTATTGTACAGAGCTGTGATGTCACCTGTTAGCTTCGTTTTTGTTATAGCTGCTGTGGCAATAACCATTACAGTCAAGGTTGTAAAACTCTGTTCTATCTCCTCTCTTCCACATGCTCTTCCATTTTGAGCTGACATTTTCCACACCTGGTCTCTGTCCTTTTTAATGCACATTTTGAATACAGTTCTCACCGTAGTCACTGACATGTGCATGATATTTTTTTTTCCTTTAAATAAAATAAAAGCATGACAGTAACTTAACCTTTGACATGATAAACTTTGTATGAAGATGAAGACTAGTGGACAAGGGTCAAGACTTTGGAGCATGAAGGATTTCTGGTTTTGGACTGTGACAACTTGGCAGAAACCCATACAGGAGATGAGGAGTTGCCCCTTGTCGTCTCTGTGAAATGTTCAGCTAAAATAAAGCCTTTCTTGCTATTCTTTTCCTCCTTGTTTATAGTACACTGCAAAATGTGTGGAACACTCAGCTTCTCAAGCTCACAGCTTGAGTTTTGGTTTGCTTAATTTCAAAATCACTTAATGAGGTTGTAGTGGAAGACAATAATAATATAAAAAAATCAAGACAAATCTTGTAAGGCAAATTTTTTTTGTTTCTCAATAGTATAGGTGCAAAACTGTGGAGGTGTTTTATGAATACCTCATTCTACTTAAAACGTGTAATTTGAGACACTAAATGGAGTTTGCTCTTCAGACGCTTGACATAGCTGCGTATATTTTAAAAGGAAGAGGCTTCTACAAAGTAGCATTCTGTCCTACAGTCAGTATGCCTGATACGATGGATTAGTTCCTCTCGGGAGTTGGAGGTTATAAGGTTTACTGTGGAAACTTTGTCTGGGAAAGGTTACCAGATTCTATCAATTTAACCTATATGCTTTCAAGTGCATTGCTATGTTCCTTTGTTAAGGGAAGTTAGGGACGGATGGAAGTGTTAGGCAGCGCGCCCCACCATGAGAAAGAACATTCCCACAGTCCCTCACCAGCTCCAGGGACAACACACCAAGTTCCTCCTAACCATGGAATTAAGACAGACACAGTATAGCAGAAATAGTGGGGTTTGTCCTGGTGCAAACTGTAGCAGTCAAGCACAGGGCTGATCAATAGGAACCCCTGAACAACCTTGATAACAATATTTGCTTCAGCTGATAACCCTTTTTCCCCTCCTCGGTCCCCACTGGGCTCCAATTTGGTCCAGCTGAAGTGTATTCCCTAGGTATACAAGGTAGTTTTATCAGTTGCAGAGTTAAACGCAATGTGGCGATTTTTTTTTTTTCTTTTCATTTTTCTCAAGGCTTACTGAGCAGTTAAGGTTAATACCTAAACTCTAAGGCTTATTTATAGACTGAAGTAGTTCCCTAATATTGCACCACAACAAGAAGGGCCCTGAGGCTGTGTATTTGACTGCTGATGCTTGCTTTTGAATGATTTAAAAAAAACCCCAAACCCTGAACCAAAATATTTTTGCCATATTTCTTTTAAGAGAAGAATTAATTTGATATATGTTCCAGTTAATTGTTATTCAAGTATATGTGTTGTACAGGACAACAATCCTGATTGTTCTATAAGGTAAAAGTATTACTTTATTGAAATCCTCTGGTTTTGAGCTCTACATGTGTGAACTGCATGGAGGGAGTCTTTTACTGTTGATTTGGTGGTTTTGTGTTTTGTTGGGTTTTTTTTTCCAAAGGTATTTTTGTTGTTAATAGGCCTTAGCTACAGTTGAGGTTGAGACTTATTAGTAATGTTTTCTCATGTCACAATTTTCCTAAAAGTGTGCTGATATGTGCATCCAGCCATGTACGCAAAGATAGATAAGCAGTTGTTGATGACTGGTTGTTTTGGGTTTGTGTGGCTGGGTTTTTTGGCAGTGGGGGAGAGGCTGCAGGGGGGGCTCCTGTGAGAAGCTGCTAGAAGCTTCTCTGGCTCCAAGTTGGAACTGCTGCTGGCCAAGACCAAGCCCATCAGTGACGGTGGTGGTACCTCTGGGATAATGTATTTAAGAAGGGGAACCTGCAGCAGAGAGGAGATTGGAATGCGAGAGGAACCCCTCTGCAGACACCAAGGCCAGTGAAGAAGGCGGGGAGGAGGAGCGGGGGAGCAGGGGATGCCCCCGCAGCCCGTGGGGAGGTGGCAGGCTGTCCCCCCCCCCCAGCCCGTGGAGGGGAGTGGGGGAGCAGATGCCCACCTGCAGCCCGGGGAGAGAGGAGCCCACGCCGGAGCAGGGGGGTGGATGACCCCTAGGATGGCCGGGACTCCATGGGAAAGCCCTTGCTGGAGCAGTCTGTGCCTGAAGGACTGCAGCCCACGGAAAGGACCCACGCTGGAGCAGTTCATGAAGAATGGCATCCCATGGGAAGGACCCACATTGGAGAAGTTCGTGGAGGACTGTCTCCTGTGAGAGGGACCCCACGGTGCAGCAGGGTAAGAGTGTGAGGAGTCCTCCCCCTGAGGAGGAAGGAGCAGCAGAGATGTGTGATGAACTGACCCCAACCCTCATTCCCTGTCTCCCTGTGCTGCCGGGGGGGAGGAGGGAGAGAAAATTGGGAGTGCAGTTGAGCCTGGGAAGGAAGGGGCGGGGGGGGAAGGTGTTCTAAGGTTTGGGTTTACTTCTCATTAGCCTTGTTTTGATTTGATTTGTAGTAAATTAAATTGATTTTGTTTCTTCCCCAAGTTGAACCTGTCTTTTGTCCATGACCCTAAGTGGTGAGTGATCCCTCCCTGTCCCTATCTCAACCCATGAGCATTTCTTTATATTTTCTCCTCCTCATCCCACTGTGGCGAGGAGTGAGCAAGAGGCTGTGTAATGCTTTGTTTCTGGCTGGGCTTAAACCATGACACTGGTGCATACAGTTTCTCTGTATAATTTCCTCTGAAGCGGAATACTTAGCCTTATTACTTCAGAGGCAAACTTAGGTAGCTTAAGGAGGCTTATTAATATAGCTGTGAAAAGAGAAAAGACTTCTGTGATGAATGTCCATTTGTTATGTGCAGTTATTCAGTGTGTTGGAAATGTACTAGATGATTTCACAACACATTCCAATGCCATTGCTGCTGCAAATTAATGTGTCTTTTTTTTTTTTAACTTTAGTACTTGAATCATGCTTCTTTTATGTTTGAAGACATAACCACTGTTATGTCCAACACTTCTAATAAATGGCTTTAATGTGGTCTGACCTTTAATTTCAGTGGCTTTCCATGGAAATTTGATTTGGAGTAATTAAGTAATAATTTCAAAGAAATAAATTTGATTACTATGTTACAGTTTTGCTTTATTTTTTAAGAAGCAATATTGTGATGCATAAATGCTTCTTTACTGCTTCAAACTTTTTCAATAAAAAAGAATGAGATTTACATCTTACACGTATTGCAACTGAAAGATGTTTCTAAAAGAGGCATCATCCCTATTTTATAGCCGTGGAAGCTTATAAGTCTTGATCAAGTAGCTTCCTCTAATCTCTAAATAAAGTAGTGGCATAGCGTTATATTTTGAATTCTTGCCATATTTATTGTACATTATTCCAGGAATGAATTCCTGTAGAACATGTGCTTGGTCTATTTAAATCAGATACTATTTAATTTGTAAGTTATTGTAGTAAGTTTCCCAGGAACAGATAAAAAAAATTTACATCATGAGAGGCTTGTTAAAATAATGAGGGGAAGTAGAGGCTGGGGAAATTGTGGATAGTAGCAAAATAAATCATTTAGAGCCTGAAAGGCTAAAAAATATAATTTAGGCCAAATAATTTCATCAAATTAATTTTGTAATCTAAGCTTATATAAGCAAATAGCTGTACTGAGTTCATATAAATATGGATTGTGGGAATTAATTGATTGCTCTAGAGAGAGTGCTTATTGAAATGATTTTGGTTTTATTCTCTCTGCTTTAAAACTTTAGCTGGGCCAGAGAAATTTGTATGGATGAAAATTTTGCCAGAAAGAGTAAATTTCTTCTTGAACAAAAAGTGACCTTATTCCCTATCAGAAAGCTAGAGTAAATACACCTTCTTCCTAGGTAAAGGAATGCTGTTTTTCAATGACTCAATGGTAGTTTCCAGTATAAGAGCTGCACTTTTTCTCCTGTTTTCTAGAATTTGAAGTGGTATTGCAGATATGTACTAAACTTCCAATAGAAGAGAAAGGGATGGATGAGAAACTGAATGTATTTGCAGCTTCAGGGGTTTTTTTCCTGTAAGTAGCCCTGACACCAATAATTACCCACCTTTTTAATTCCTTCTGTTTAAAAATACTTTTTGGTAACCTTTAAAAATGGGAAATGTTGCTTCATTTTCTGTAAGTTACTCTAATTTGTAGGCCCTGTCTGCTAGTTTTTTAAGAAATTTAGGATAATTGGGCTTGGAATTAGTTGAATATGGTGGACAAAAGTTAGGATACAATGCCATTTGCATTCCCCTGGGTAAGATAATGGCAGCTGGCATACACACACAAAGGTATAGACTGGATGGAGGGAGGGAGTGGCAGTTTTGGGGTGTGTCCTGGGTTCAGCTGGGATAGAGTTAATTTTTACAGGAACCTGGGAGGTGGGGGCATAGCCGGGGCAGCTGACCTGGACTAGCCAAGGAGCTATTCCATACCATGGGACATCACGCTCAGTATATAGATGGGGAGCGGGCCGGGGGGTGGGCTCTGTTTTCGGTGGGGGAAGTGGCGGAGCGTCGGGTCCCGGGTGGTGAGCAGTCGCACTGTGCATCACTCTTTTTGTATACTTTTTCATTAGTGCCGTTGTTGTTGTTGTAATCTCTTTGTGTTTGTCCCAGTAAACTGCCTTTATCTCAACACTCGAGGTTCCAGTTTCTTTTTCTTTTCTCTCCCCCGTGTCCTCCCCATCCCACCGGAGGGGGGCGGAGGAGTGAGCGAGCGGCTGCGTGGTCCTTTGGTACCGGCTGGGCTGAAACCACGACAGGGTGGAATTAGGGCATCAGTTTGGAATTATGACCCAGGATTTGTTCAGAATCTAGTTGCTGAACTTCAGGAGGAGTATTGTTGTGGATGTGCTGACCGTGATGCTGGAATTGTGTGAAGGGTAGGACTACTTTCAGATGGTGTACGTTTGTTTAAATTTTGTGGCTCTGAACTGTGCACCATCAGGCTTTCTAAGCTGTAGTTGTGTTTAAGAAATACGTAGAAGTAACGTTTCACTGGTTTGAGTTACCAAACCTGACTTTGTTTCCCAGTCAGTTCCCTATCTAATTTGCATTGAGTAAATTAGAGTCCTTAAAAAACTTTAGATCAGTGTTTTCTAAAAACAGCTCACTTGCAAAAGATTGTTTTCATAGGATGTGCACCTGCTGATGTATAATGTGCTGAAAGTGCTATAGAGTTTTCACAAGAAGTGGTCCTGTTCTCCACTGAACAAACACATTTCCTTTCCAGGCGGTGTTGGACTAGTCCTCTATCTCTAGCCTGTGGTGCATGAGCTGCAAACCGGCTACTGTTAAACCTCCTAGCCTTTGCAAGGCATAGCTGAAGGAAAGAGGAAAGACAGCTTACGCCACACAGCTGCCAGCTTTATTAAAAGGGAAATACTGTAACAACGCTTTGTCGATGATTGTGCTATGAATCTGATGTTCCCTTGGGTTTTCCTTCTGCTTTGTATTAGTTATTTGGAGAGCTAGACTCAACACTTCTGTAGATAAGGGGTGTTGTTCCATGCATCTATATTTTGAAAATGGGCTTTTGCATTGTAATTATACTTTAAAATTATGCTGTTTGCAGGTTGAATTTATATTCATTTTAAAGGTAAATCAGAAGAGTCTGAAGAACTGTCTGCTCACAAAAAGCAGCCAATGAAATTAGATTTATTTTTTTTTTGTACTCCATCAGTCAGCTATCCAAACATGCAAGTAGATAAAGGCAAAAATCTATTTTGAGCAGGTTTTGTATGCTTATGTGAGAGAAGTGTTAATATCACATAAGAATCCACCGGGGACATAGTCTTAGAACTATCTGGTATATATGGTATTTTAGTATGGTTTCCCCAAAAACTGGAGACAAATGGATTGGCCAAAAAAAACCCCAAACAAAACCAACCCTAATTTTGCCTTTCTGTATCTTAGAAGTGCAAAATACTTTTTTATTCTTATTCAAAGAAAAAAAAAAATAAATCAACAGTTCCAAAACAGGGGTATTGTTTCCACCACCACATCCCAAAAGAAGTTTTTTAGTAATCTTCAGAAGCTAAACTTTCACTGTGCAGAGGTACCCCGCTGCCCCGCTACCCCAACCAAACAGCTCATTTCATGCTGCCTCTGTGTTCTGGGAAAAGACATTTCAGCTGTTTTTATTCTCTGGGTGGTAGTATGTATTCAGAACTGTAGATAAATATAGATAAGTAAAAATGACATACATTCTGTCACTGATCCCTGGAGGTGATACTTTTGGAGAAGTACTGAAGGTTTCCAGCTATTTGTAACCCTCAGTTACTCACAGTATTGGTTTAAGTAGAAAAGTAGTGTTTCATGGACATTGCCTGTTGGAGCCTATGTGTTTCAGAGTACAGGACACTGCAAATAGGGATGCAGCAAGACCTGTGGAAGTTTGTTCTCAACACACAGAAAGTCTATAGTCAAGATGACTCTAAATTTAGGATCTTAAGTGTATGCTCAAACTTCTAATGGGCAAGGCATACTTCATGTGAGTTGTAATATTATTTTTTTTTCCTGAACGTAGATTTTCCCAAACCTTTTTAATCCACCTTTCTGTTTTCAGCAGATCATAGCTTTATCTTATTGGGAGCTTTTGTATGCTTGCAAAAACCCCCAAGTATAAATTAACCTCTTCCCCCCACCCCCAAGTCCTCATTCATATAGTTACAGGTTTTGTGTAAGCTTTGCTCTGAACTTGTTGCATTGATATCTTTGGAACACAGAATACTGGCAAAGAATAATAAAGATAATGTAATGCCTAAGCATTTCAAGGTTATTGCATAAACAGGTATTCTGTATTACAGGTTGGTTCCATATTGATGTCCCCACTAAATTCTTCCTTGAAAGGGAACTGAGAAATTAAAGAATATGTATGTTTACAATCTCTTTCAATAGAAGCTTAAATGATTGCTGATGGAAGACTTCAAAAGATGCTTTTCACTATTTATACTATTCCTCCCTTTTTCCTCTCTTCCCTCCCCTCCCCCCTGTTGCAGAGGCTCACGCAATCAAATTAACATGTGTAAAACCCAATGACATTTATTCTTTAATCAAAGTTGTTTAGAACTCTGACATTAGTAAAGCATAGATTCAGCAATGTAAGGGGAAGTTAATACTGCATGACAGACTTAAGAATTCTTAAGTTTTAGAAATGATGGCCCAAAATGCACATGTCACTCACCTAAAAGGTGAGGGCTCTCAACCTTGAGGAGTTTCCTTAGGTGATGGTCCCAACCCAAGGGGAGAGTCCCCAACTGCTGACCTGCTGCGAGGTGGACTGGCTCCATTTGTTCTCCGGCAGGGCTCTGTTTATACCCTAGTAGAATTGGATCTGTGGTAATATATGGTCAGCGGTCTAGAAACTACTCTTGACTGAAACATTTCATTGGCTGAGGGCCTTGTTTGTTGACCAAAGGGCCTTTCCTTTCCTATCCCTCCACAGGCGTGATGGCCGTCACCAGCTGAGGTGTGTACATGGTCACAGTCACCACGTGGGCTGGGCGGCTTGACCCCCAGACTGCGGCTTCTAGTTTTGACTCTTTCCTTTCAGCAGTTGAGAATTTTCAGTCTTTATTGGGGTGGGTGCACCTGCCACAAACCCAAGTGTAGAAGACTGAAATCTCTGAATTTTTTTTTTCATTGTTAGCCTTGTCTTCAGGGTATCTGGATATGGGTGGAAAACTTTGTACAGGAACATGCTGGGTGTTTGTTTTTAAAGCAATCGTTTCCACTATTTTTTTAATGTGAAATTTCTGCTAGCTCTTGCTACATTATCCTGTTAGATTCTGCTCCAAGCAGTTTGGATTTAAACTGTACTGTAAATTTAACTTGCTATTGTATTATTCTATTGTTGATGGCTGGATAATGGGTATAATGGATTATTCATTGTGTGTCTGTGTGTACAAAAAAAGGTGGAAGTGAGATAAGGGAATGGGTTGCTTGTAACTGTTATGCTGATGTGCCAAAATGATGGAGTGCAAGCTGTGCACAGATTAATGTTTCACTAGCTGAGTTGATCTTTATTAGAAATATGTTCTGATCCTTCTTAGGTGTCTTATCAGAAAGGATTTGCCTTAAAACCAAAAATCAAGAAATGAAACTCGAGGGAACTGACCTTCACTTATTGAAGTGTCTAATGCAGTTCTCAGGTGACACAGGGTAACAGATATGGCTGGTGGGATAGCTGAGCCACCAATATAGTGCAGCAGTGGAAAGGTTAGCATGAATTTGGGATCTGCAAGCAAGAATACTTTAAAGGAAACAGAAATATTGGTAACTGCCCATGAATATCTGGGCAGAAAGGGGCATAAACCTTAATGACAAGAAAAGCTACTTATCTTGAAGGATTATTTGAGACCAAGTTCAGATGGATGTTCAAAACTACTTTTTGTGGGAAGACTAGGAATTAGGATGCTTCTTTTAACACTTCTACAATTCTATTATTTAAAAAAAAAAAAAAAAAAGTGACTTCATTTCTAATGATGCAGCTTGATAAAGTTTTTGGAAGGGACTAACTGACACAATAGGGAATTACTGAAGAAAGGAAATGAAGTTTGTGATGTGAACCCTTGGGTGCTGGATGTTTGGTAAAACAGGGCGGCAGATGGAGGATGCAAAGAGAGATTACCTTGTTGTTTGTACTGTACTTGTATTCTGTTAACTCGCACTTAAGGGCTGGCAACCAGAAAAAATTCCTCTCTCCTTTTGATACAAAACTTTGCTTCTTGGGTTTAGATTAGAATTATCATTTGTTTGCTTGCCTTTTTTTTTTTTCCTTTCTGATGTATTAGAGCTTAAGCACAAATGGAGAATGAAAGTGGGATGTGTCCCCAAGTTGATTTCTGGCTTTGTTTGGTCTCCCTCACATCAGAGAAAGACATGATGTCTTTCCTAGCACTTTTCAGGAGTTTTAGCAAGCAAGTTCTTGGTGACTGAAAAAAATCTAATACTCCCATCTTGTATGATGAAGTCCTTTATAATGGCTAGTAAAAAGGGCTACAACTAGTCTCTAATGGTCTGCTGTATTTCACTATGAGCTCTGTAATCATCAACGATTTGCTCTTTAGCTCAGGGATCTAACCATAATATCCTTCCAAGCTGTGCATCCATATTTTTGTTCCAGGTCACTGAAGGAAAAAGGCTTGTCATTGTATTATTACTGGGGCAGGTGTGTAGTGTAACCACCCCACACCTCTTGCCCCCCCCCCCCCGCCCCCCCCCCTCCCAAGTAGAAAAGTACCAGCATTCAGACATTAGCAGAAGGGGTTGTCTGAACTAGACCAGCAAGACTTTTCTGTTTGCCCAGCTTTGTATTTTAAAATTCTTCATTCATGTGGGTGACTTCTGTAGCTGTCAGCAGGATAACTCCCTGCGCAGGTAGAAGGCTGATATTTAGTACCAATTGTGTCAAGGTGTAATATGTATTTTTATCACAGATTCTTTCCTTGCTCTACAAAATTTCCTATAGTCCCTTTGTAGCGCAAATATGCTATGGATTCCAAATGGCTGTGATAATTAGGCAGGAAGGATATTTCTTAGGGGATTTTGAACTATTACATGAGTAACGGTAGCTTTTCTTGTGTGTTGGGAGTCATGAGGAGGTGCTATTTGACTGATTTGGTTCAAACATTACTGTGAATGCTGAATCCAATCCTCCTGGGCAGTCTTACTGTCTTATACTTCCTTAATGCCCACATATCCACTTTTTTTGTGCTTGTTGAGTGTAGGGATCCTTAATTCACTATAAACTGGTAGACACTGTTCAGGTGTCAGTATAAGCATAGGGTATCTCCATCTAGAAGAATTGCCTCAATTGCAGAATTTTTCTTGCTAATAGTGAAGTAGCATAAACTGCAAAAGCAGTTAAAAAGGTGATGAACCTGGAGGTGATTAGCTGAAAAAGCCAGAGAAAGAGAAAATATAGAATGTATTTCTCAGTTGTTGTGATTTTGCCACAGTGGAGTCCAGAAAATCAAATACTCTCCTAGTAGATGTGTGTATCTACTTTGTATATGTAAATTGCATATGTATATAATATGTCAGACAAGCCATTTACAATGCAATAATGATGCTGAATTTTTTTTCCCACTGTAGTCCATAGGGAATGTATACATATATACGTGTATCGGAGTGAAGTTTGTCTAACAATGTTTTTCTTAGTATATATGGTCTCTGTGCAGGGGAAGAAGTATTTTAAAGGAAGGCAATATTTGCCCAGTCTCATGGGCTGACCTTACGTTTCACTAACTTGAAGCCTGTCTTTCATATTGTGCTTGCATTGAATGTACATAAAGTATGTAATGACCTCACCTGCTTCACGTGCCAGATATATTTGACAAAATCCATGGTTAGTTACATCTAGCAAATGAAAATGGAAAAGACTATAGTGAAGATTTAGGGTTTTTCTGTTAATAGGACTCCATGCTTATTCTGCTATTAAAACGTATTCTCCAGGAGCAGCAGTCTACTTCCATGCTGCCCCCACCTCTCTCAAAATTACTTGATTTGCTTAAGTGTGTGCTATTAAATATCTCCATCAACTGTCAAAATTCACTCAATATCTATCCCATCATATATGAAGTTTCAGCAAAGCTGAGCAGTTCACCAATAATAACATTGAGGTGGTGTTAATTTCCTTCAGAAAAGGTTGGCAGTAGAGGGAAATGTCTTCATTCTAGATTCCTTATTTAAATAAGGTTATGCTAACTCCAGTGACATATCTGTGAGGTTACCTCTCATCAGAGTAAAAGATGGAAATTACAGGCCCTATGATGTACGCAGAATGATAATTTAGGGCCCATCAGCAATCCCATTGAAACTGATGAATATTTGCTGTTGACTTCAGTGGGAGTAAGATAAGGGGACCTGTGTAATTTATTGTGAGATTCTTAACGCATGCAGTTTCCTTTCATCGCTCTCAGTGCAATTACATTGATCCAGACGTTAGATTGTGGCATGCTTTCCTTTATTAATGAGTAGCTGACCTCAGCAAAGATTTTTTTTTAGCTCATTTTGACTTCAAAAATGCCATTTTATACAGCCTGTAATGTGTCTGCACTAGCTTGTTCTAAGAATGCTCTGGAGTATTATAGAAATCAGTAATAGTGACCTTTTTGCCCTGTGGGTCTCATAATCTTAATACTATTGAATTTGGAAAGAGGCAAGACTGCTGTAAATTTAGAATTTGAAACAGTACTCTGTCTCTTTTTTTTTTTTTTTGTAAGATGGCCTCTCATTCGTCATTATGCAATCTCTACATAATTAAGTTATGATAGTCTTTATTTAGAAATATCTACAGATCCATAATAATAATAATGCCCCAAACACCCTTGCTATTTTGACTTGCTAATTGTTAGTGTTGTGCTGCTACTGGAGTTATAAACTGATACTGTAGAAACATGGGGAAATTGCATATAGTGGCTGGCTAATATGTAATTTTATTCAAGCACCCATGTATTTTAAAGCAGATTTTGTTTAAGGGAGTAACTTCAAACTTTTGCTCAGATTTCAGTGCTGTGTGAAAAGGTTTGCTTTGGATTATTGTTCCATTTTCACGATACTAAATTAAAGCTTTTATTTGGTTGACTAATGACATATCACTAGGATGTGCACAAGACTTGAGTCCTGGTCTTGATTAACAGAACTTGTTTAATTTCTGAAGTCTTAATTTAAAGCATTAAATAACATATTATACTTCCACTGAATGAAGCCTGTGTGTAACAATGTCTGAGTAAGGTCCAACACCTTAAAAGGCAGAGGAGATAGAACACAAGCAAAGGCTGGAGTAAAGCAAAGGCCTGGGCAGCCTCATCAAAGGCCTTAATAGCAGCACTTTAATAAAATGGTCCTACTAAAATCCCTATGGCCTAGGATCTTGTAGTCATTCTATGTTCATGTTCTAGTGGAAAAAATTAAAACTCTCTTCCTTAAAATATTCTTTTTAGGTAGTTGGTAAACACTTTTGTGTTATTGTTGTGTGAAGATCTAGGAATTGTAGTGCATATAATCACCTGTTTAGCAAATAGCTCTTCAAACTGATCATAGGAGAACATTTGCAGTTTTGACTAGAAAAGGAATGGATTCAGAGATTAAGTTTACAAACCTGTGTAACATGATGCTCTTGGACAGAAACAAATCAATCTACCTGTTGCAAGATATTCACCAAATGATAATGTAAATTTTTTTCCTCCACTTATTCATCTTTAAGTTAAACATAGTAGTTGAAAATGTTGGATAACGTTATAATTTTAAATTTCTGCCTGACCTTCCACACCTATTAAGATAGGACAGCCACTTTGTTTTTAATGAGCACTTCGTAGGAATGATACCTTTGGGATTAACAACTTAGAGGACATGTAAAGAGTAGCGCAAGAGAGACAGGGCTGTGTTTGTGTTCAAATTAATGTTAAATGATACAAGCAGAAACCAAATTCAAATTGCAGTTAAATGGAATTAATTAAAATTGATGATTTGTGTGTCAGATGTCACACAGAACATTTGGAAGCTGTGGTAGAAATGACCCTGTATAAGCCACATAATAAATATGGTTAAAAAAACCCCAGTAGGCTGTATGTCTGCCAGCTGACATTTCTTTGGGTGAGGGAGCTCTATATTGTGGAATTTCTTTTTCAGGTCTCATTCTGTTAACTTGGGAAAAGCTGGATTTGAGGGATGCATTTGGAAGATGCTCTCAATTTGAAGGTGTCTGCTCCCCCTTGAGTTACATGGCTTTTAAAAATGTTTAGTTTCACTTGTGATATGTAGGTAGATAGTATAAGGCCAGGATCATCAGCATCTGGGACAGATGCCAAAAATAGATGGGTTTGTATTTTAAGAAGAATATAGCTCATCCGATACATTTCTGCCTTATCTGTACTATGTATGCAAATAGTGTCATGCCTCTGTGCACTCTCATTCTGTGAGCTGTGAGAAACAGCAGCAACCACGTGCTGGTTCCTGCCGTGCTCTAGACTTGGTGAAGTCAGGAGCCTCTCTCTGTCTTAGAGGCACAGCAACGATAACTCTCCCAAACCCCGCTGATTTCTACCGATGTAATAGTCTCTGAACTGAAAAAAAAATGTGATCTGGCGCAGCACCCTAGTTTGCTGCTGATCCCCGTTTTGGAAGGCTGAATTGTTTCCTGAGTCAATTATATTTTTGTCTCCATTTTGTCCCCACTTTAAGCACTTTTATGACAACCCTGCTATGATTTATCTCTACCTTCTATACTGTCACAGTAGTTTTCATTAATAAAGGTAAGGCCTTGGATCTACTGTATACTGTCTAAAATATCTCCTGGAGATCAATTTAATTATATTCATATAAAATGTGGTTAAACAGCTGTGGTGAAGCTTGTTATTACAGCCATATATTAGTGTTTCCAAGCCTCCCTCTTCATGTGGAAAAGTAGCCAACTTTTGGTTGTAGTTTTTATACTCCAAATGTTTACTTAGCATAAAATTCACTCATGTGAAGGATTGCTTGGGTGTGACAGATGGCATCATGCATTTGTATCATGTAAAAGTAGTTTGAGGGCAGAATTAATTTTGGTTTTTAAACACCCTTTTTATCAATTAAGTGGTTGGAAGATTATTTCTGGCCACTTATTTTTTTTCTTCAGAATTTTTGTGGTTTCAACACAGTTCTTTGTGTTTATTTTAATGCTTCTCTGAAAATATTAATCCTTGCCATCTTGTAGGGTTTTTTTCCTCTGTTGTTGAGTGCAGTTCTGTTTGGATTTTTTTTTTTTTTTAATTTAGCTTGTGGACAGTCTGAATAATTTTTTGGACTGTGTTTAGCTTCTGCCCCAGATTAAACACACCAGGCCAGAGAGAGTCAGAGCAAATAGATCTGAAGTTGTTGTAAGTTCTGTTATAGAAACAACCAGTAATTCTGAGGGATCTGACAGAGTTGATTAGTCCACTCGTGCAATATAGGACAAGCTACGCCTATTCATGTCAAATGATTGCTTAACCTGTTCCTAAATATGCTAGTAATGGGGATTTCACGCTGCTTGAAGGAAATCTATTTCATTGCTTTGCTATTTTTACTATTAGGAAGTTTTTTTCCTACTTACAAACATAAGTCTTTCTTGCTGAAATCTGAAGTCTGTTGCTTCTCTTCTTTTCTATAATGGGTAAGAAATAAAGATTATTTCTTTTTTCTTTAAAGCCATCTTTTATGTACTGAATGCACATTATTTACAGATTGCAATAGCAACAGACTTGATGGTTACGGAGACTTGGTCTGAATTCTTCAGAGCCACTCCATGCTAACTGGATTCATGCAGCATTCAGACACAATGTTATAGTAATGGCATGTTAAAATTGATCAATTCAGATTTATAGCCAAGTTTTTGTTTTAGGCCTTCACAGCATCAATATTACTTATTAAGCATGTATATGTACAGCAGCAGTAATATCATTTATTAGACCAACCAAAGTGGTTGACAGGAGATAGTTGAGTGTTGTGGTTCCACAAGCTCTCTTCAGGTTTGAAATTAAAAGCTGCAAACTTCAAAGCTATATGAAAAATGAGAAAACTGTTTTTGGTCTGACTGGTTAATATATCTAGTTAAACTACTTGAGAGAGGAAGTTATTGCTACCCACGGAGCAGAAGGACCACCTTGCTATGGAAAGGTATTTCAAGGTGGTTTCCTCCTCTAATGGGAAATAGAAAGAAAGGTAATTTATTGCTTGTGGAACATGGAAAAAGTTACTGCGAAAAAGAGATGGTTTAACGGATTAAAATATGATTAAACTCAGCACACGCATTCTGAGCTCTAATTTAACTTTCAATTTATATTTTTTATATCTGAAGGAGGAGCCAAGTGAGACTCAATTATATTTTTCCAAATAGACTATTTAATCTAATAAAATATTACTTCTAGTCTCTAACTTTGTCTTATATGCTTAGACTATCACAGCTATAGTAACAATGCCCTTGGAAGTACTCAGACTTTTATTGATTTGAAGATGTTTTTGATTCAGTTGCTAAATTAGCACCTGTTTTGAAGAAAGTAAGCACTTATCTAATGTGGTTTTATTGCTAGTATGTAATCCTGGACAATATCACCTAATCCTAGCTCAGTTGTCTATTTTTGACATTTATGCCCTCCTGCAAAACTTTATATGCCATAGTCTAGGCTCTTATCTCAAACGAGCTGATGGTATGTCCACCACATACTTCCATGAAGTGCAAGCCTGTTTGAAGGTACTGATTTGTCCTGTTACTCCATGGCAGGTGGCTGCACACACGTGATCATGTGAAGCACTAAGTGTATTTCAGTGTATTGTTGATAGCTGCTGTGTTGTTAGACTGTGGGTTGACAAATCTCAATAAATAATCATGAGTGTTCAATGATATTATAGCTCCACCATTAGACTCTTAAACAGGCATATGTATCTGCCATACTTTATAATAAGGTGCTATTTTAAGTGGTTAAATAGTGATTAAGAGATATTAATAATAAATAATATTTCTCAATAGGGTGCACAGGTCATTAGTTACATAAGTCATGGCTATAGCTTATTCTTATAAATCACTAGCTCCTACAGCCTTTCTTTCAAATGTACATGCAGCATGCTATTTATGATAATAACAAGAAGACTTAAAGCATCTGTTAATCACCTACTAAACATTTATAAATGAACCCTTAACTCAAAGGAGGCCTAATAAATCATCCTTCAATAGTTTGTTCTTTATACCATTACCATTTCTTATTTTCTGTAACATACCTTTTGCTGAATGGTTGTAGAGAAGTGTTGAATGATTTGACTCAGCCTTGTGGGCCTATTGCAGACTTGGGAATATAATGACTTAGATCACTCTTTGGAGAGTGTTTTGCTGTTACTTTCATTGTTCTTTTTTGTAACTCAACTAGTTTTTATTGGTTATGGAATATATTTCTAGAATTGAAGTACCTTAAGGAAGATTTTTTTTTTTTTTTTTTTTCCTCAGGGAAAATATTTTGCTTTAAAATAGAGATAAAATACAAGCTTTTATTACTATTCAAAGCAGACTGCATACATGTTTTTATAACTAAAAAAAAAAAAAAGTAAAAATAATAATAAATCTTACCTATATTAACTACTTACACTAGGGTTACCCAAGTAAATGCTACTGTATTACAAAGATATCTCTTCTTGTACTTAAATTTGTCTTTTGCCAGCTGAGATGAATTTGTGACGGTATTATATTTCACTGAATTTCATGCTTTGTACCAGTTTGCTCACTAAAGAAGTCACGATACAGACATCTAAACAATTTGATCTTGTGTTGCTTAGCTTTGGCTCTTGATTGAGATGAGACACTGTGCAAACACTCCATTTGGAGCAAAGGTCAGCTACTTCAACTTAGGCAAAATATAGCAGTCGGTTTTCCTGAGTAAGTTATCACTGTAAAAATAAAAGCATTTACTGCTTTGAATATTGCTCCAAATGTTCTTAGTAGGTACACCTGTGACCAAGGCCCATTTCAAAGGAAACTTACAAGATGTAGTTTTATCACTTGTTGTTTGGAGGACTGTTGATATTCATAGTTTTCTTTGTATAGCTGCCAACCTCTTTTTGAATCTTGTCCATCCACTTGTTAAAAAGCTTTCCATTTCCCTTACCAGAAGTGTATTTCCTCAGCTAAGGTTGTTTCCCTTGCAGTCATCAGATCACCTGGTTCTGCTCTATTCTTTCCTGAATTGCTGTCTATAGACTTTATTCAATCTACCTACCAAAGACATCTATCTTTCTTTTATTGATATGGAGGGACTACATCAGCCTTCAAGAAATAAAAGGAAAAAGAAAAAGCTACTGTTATGAATTGAGAGGAAAAACCAAAACCAAAACATTAGTTTAAAGTAAGAATAAGATTTGCTTGTGGTATATATCAAGTATCTAAATGTGATAATTTCCTGGAATTATACAGTTATTTTCTCCTCTGTGACGTTTGTAGGATTGTGTAGACTAGCCTAGCAACGTGTTTTGGGGTCGTATTCATGGTGTGATTCTAGTGACTTCTACACAATTAAATGGGCAATAATTTGGTTTATTTTGTCAAAAGAATGTTGCTTTTTAAGGCTGTTGACAGTCATTCATAGTGGATATTAGTGGGAAAGGGGAGGCTTGCCATCCTCTCTTAGCTGTAAGGGAGAGGCAGAGAGTCAGATTCAGTGTGGAATTTGCTGGGATGCTGCCTTCCAGGGAAATACTTGTGCTTCTGCGAAAAGACAGACAAATTTGAGCAGTCTACCTCTTCAAGCTAAACTCCTGGGAGTAAATATCACTGTAAAGCCAAGGAGTTATGGCAGAGATAATAAACAGACACTGATCGTGTCTGACTTCTGCGCTGCATTGCAATGCTGTTGTCTTTTAAGGTGGAAAAGACCATTATCTGGTGACAGCTCAGGGAGCAGGGTGTGTGTGTAAGTGTGATTGTGTGGGGATGTCTTAGTGTTATGTGGGCTCTCTTACCATGGTAAGACTTGGCAGAGGCTAGGAAGCATTGGTGTTGAAGTACATCTGTGTTTCTGATAGTGATACTGTTGGGCTGACTATCAGCTAGCTGCATTGATTTTGGGGAGACTTAAAATCAGAATTTGGTGAAGACATCCTGGCATGGGCCTAAAAGGTGAGGGATCTTTAGATTTAACTTAAGCTATCTGCATTATCCTTGAGGTAACCTTAAATGTAGTTTGATTTTGGGACGCTGCAGATTCCATCTGTACTTCTGGATGGGAGCCCTTGTATAAAGGATCTTAGTATGATTTGGCTTACTATCATTAGTTGTGTGGCAGTGCTGTGAGGACAGGTGGCACATATGGAAGGTGAGTGTGCACTTGCCAGCAAGGAGGTGCTGTGCTATCACGAGGGTGGTCTCAAAGTTTTTCTAGAAGGTAAGTAATATGTGCAGTTGAGAAGTTTATTCTTAAACACAGACTTGAACTTGTTTCTACAAGGGAGTCCAGCCACTCTACTACATCCTGGTACTGGCTGTCAATTCCTTAGGACTGCTTAATCACAAGGCTTCTCCAAACTGAACTGTGAACTGGGACTGTGGATGTGACTGGCTTTAGGACTGTGTGAAAGGGACAAGCTTCCTTTGTACATACTAAGACCTGATCTGAAAATTCTGTGTAGAAGAATGGCCTGCCATGTTGTAACTGAAGTATAGTAATGAGGTAAATAAACTAGTACTAGTAATGAACTAAAATGTGAAGAGACTGTTCTAATCTTTGTCCTTTCTTGAAACTGAAGGCATAACATAAGGCACTAGGTAATGCAAAACAATGGTCACAGTTCTTCAAGGAAGTTCAGTGTTAATTTTTTCCTTTAAGTCTCTGAAGTTAAATTGTTGTTACTAATATTTTTAGGTGATAAAATATTAAATCTTAGTAATTGTAAAGCAGAATATGCACACAAAAAAGAAACCATTTTGTTGTCATTTTGTAAAACTGCCTTACACTGGTCTGGGACTGGTTTTCACCCAAATGGTAAAAAAATTCCATATCTTTATTGTTGCTGACCACTGTTCCACATTTAGATCCTAATTCCAAAATCTGTTAATGTCCATAAATTCATGTGAACCAAGATAGTGTATTTCTGAGAGATGGTACAGTACTTCTAGCCTTGTTCAAGATGATGCAGAATTGTGCTCGACACAGTGCAGAACAGAGCTAATGAAACAAATACTGTTTCCGCCCTGGAGTCTACTTCTCTAGCGCTAGTTCAGAGATCACTATGTGCCATGTTGTAGAGATGCTTCTGACTCAGCAAGCTTAAATCCCACTTCTAGCACTTGAGATTAAAGCACTTGTTTCAGTGCTCAATTATTTCAAGACTGAACTGAAGAAAGTAGCTTTCTTCTTAAGGACTCTGAGCTGAGGCCCTACTCTGGTTTTGAAGGTACTGCTTATAGATTACCTTAAGTATAATGTATTAAGTCTAGGAGTACTGTTCTGAACATTTGGGAAATTCCCCTGCTGGTATATTGCTATAGTTTACATCACCAAATAATCTCATTAGTATATAATGTAACATGTGCATGACGCATATTTCAGAATCCTGTATTTTTTTAGAGCATAATGTATGCACATCACTGGATTTGTATATACTCTAATATGATATATTCATTTCTCAACAGCAGTATCTGAAGTATGTTCCCAGCAGACTCTGCATAAACAGTGAGCTGAAGAGTGGCCCTAGGGCAAAGAGCTGAGATATGATATCATTGTGCTTGTGTTCAGACATTTAGCTGATGAGTGATGAGGGATTTAAAGGCTTTTTGTATTTCTCTGCTGAAAGATTGGGGGATGTGGGGGGAGAAAGAAAGGGGAAGTACAGGCTATCCAAGTGTATGTTGCCCCAATCACTGGAAAGCAGGGGAACCTACTAGTAGTGAAGCTCAACAAGGAAAGATTCAGGTTCATTTGCTAGACTGGCTGTGTTATTGAGGTGTTCATAAAAAAAGTTACTCTGCCACTTTGTGCTCATATCCATCTCTGGAAAGTAAGGATGCTGCTAACCCTGAGCCTTTGAAGACTGCTGAATGAACAGGTGACATGCTATGAGTCATTCCCTAAAGCAAAGAGAACAGATCTGATCATGCAGTTTGGTGTTGCAAAGACTATCTGCTCAAAGATCCCCTCCCCAGAAAACACATCAGAGAACATATCTTTAATTCCCTCTACCAAAGCTGAACTGCCTTTTTTGCACCTGTTAATATTTAACAGACTGACCTATCCTAGGTTGGCTCACCGCTGTTCACGCAGACACATAGGTAATGGTACTTTGCAATAGAAAGCTATGTACTCCTCTGTCAGCCTTTTGCTAACAGTGCTGCAGTAAAATGAATGATTTCAGCTCCCTGCTCCAGCAAGGTCATGCAAACTAATAGTTTTTCTTTACTGAGCTGATTTGATCTGCATTGTATGCTCTATTTTGAGGAAGCTTGGTCAGGCTGAACAGTATGACAGGGTAGCAAGTGCTTTTACGTTAAAATCACCATCACTCTTGTAATAAAAATAAAAAAACCCACCACTTTGTCATGATGACAATGACCAGCAGCTCTGCTGGTTTTCACTGTCATTTCCAGCCTTCATTTTCATTGTAACTCCTGACTATAAATCGTCTTCAATGCTCACTGTACATTGCACACGTCAAGACATATAAACTGCTGATTATTAAACTGTTTTCCCCAGTCCCATTCTGCATGAAAGGCCACTGTCTGCTGCCTCTGGTTTAGTAAAATATTTTCCTGTCAACAGGAAATTATTCCTTCTTTTGTATAGAGAGAAGATGAGATTACTTTGTCATATTCCTGTAATACTGTGTTCATCTGAGACATTCTATAGCTCATTGAACTTTGTGTAGCACAATAATACTTGATGCAAAGAAAATAAATCAGCTTCAAACTATTAGTCTAAGATAGTGATAAGAATGGAGAGAAGAATTTCCTGCATCATATCAGGTATTGCTGTGTGATCTTTTTTTGCTGATGTCGGGTTTTGTTCGTTTGCTTCAGGTCCTCATTACAAGTTCTGCAGCAGTAGCCCTAGCTTCCTCCTATTCCATATCCTTCCAGTAACAGCTTTTCAACCATGGGGTGATGAAAAGTAGACACTGGACAGGAACTGAGTTGCAAACCATATAAACTATTCTGGTTTTCCACACTGTTATTTGTATTCTTGTACTTCCCTTTTTTTGTCTTCCCTACTCTACTCCTCATTAGAAACTTTTCTTCTTTCTTTGGTCTGTCAGGAGTCTTCACGTGCATTAAAAACACTGCCTCATACATATTCTCCATACAGAATCTTGCTGGTATTTTACGAGACAATTGGCAGAATTTAACATGACTAACCACTTTACAATAGCTTCTACAATTTTCTCCTTTTTCCTCTATTTACCCTTTTTTCCTCTTTGATCTCTTCCTTTATCTTTCTTTCAACCTCCTTTTCCTTGGCTTTCTTCATTCACAACTGCAAATCTGCTTTATTTTACTCATGAAACAAAAAAAGTTTGTGCTTACATACATTATTTAATTTTATTTTTTATGTTCTGTCCTACATGGCCCCAAGTGTTGTTCTTAAACCATTTTCAGTGGTGTTCTAGTTGAAGCATCCTGTTTTCACCAACTGTGACCTGTCAGAAGCTGCAGTAAACATTCCATGCATCTTGAAGCTCTTCCTTCACTATGCTTTTCTGGCACTTATCACTTTATAGGATGGAGCTAAACAGGAGTTTTCTTTCCAGGATTTGGGATTTAGTCTATTAGCTTTGTCTTCAGTTATTTGCTCAATCTCTACAGCTACTCTCAAGGTAGTCTCCTCTGCCAACCCAAATTAAACTGCAAACTTATAAGCTACTTAGAAATCATAGTTCTGCCCAGCTAAAATTCTTAGGCGGTTCTTGCTTTTTCATTTCCTGCAACATCATTGCCTATAGGCTTGAAATTCTTTTTGTATGCATGTGACACTGTATTCTGTGACTGTGATTTTCACTGTATCGCCATTTACTCTGCTGTTCCACAATCTGTCCTTTTTTGTTGTACTAAGCATATGGGACTTGCCTTTAGTTTCAAGCCTCAGGAATTAGATCAGTAGATCCTTATATCATATGCAAGTATTGAGATGTCAGATTCCACCTTCAGTCACTTTTGATTACCTTTGTATCTTTTACTTTCTCTCAAGTTGAGCTTACTTTTTATGAAGGAATTGAAGGAGTTTGACTTGAATATCTTCAGAGACATGAGGTATATAAAAGGAAGGATAGATGTTCTGCTTGGGTGATGCTAGGTCTGGATGATTTGGAAATCCTGCTATCCCTATTCTTATACATAATTTCTCATGCAAAGACATCAGAGAATAATAATAATACATGCTAAGTAGACAATTTATTGTTTTCTCTATCCAGCTAATGGATGGGTTAATTGAGAATATAACAGGTATCAGATTCTAAGGAATAGAATTCTAAGGAATTCTAATAGAGTCTGTTTCCTGTTGGTTAAATACCTTTATTAAAATTATACATCTTGTGGTACCCACGGGAATGGAACCAAAAACACTCAACTTCTGGTCCAGTTTTTCAGTGAGATATTACTAACATGAAAAATCATGATGAATAAGTAATGTGACTCAAGTGGATGTGATGGATTCTTGCAATGAGTTTTTCCCTCTATGCACAATGCTCTTTCTTAGTCAGTCTAGATGCTTTGTTCTTTTTCCCATTCCCTTTACAATTGCATTTCTAATGCCTTCCTAAAAATATAGGGATTTTTTAGTTTTTTTGTGGAACTGCACAAATTTGAAGAGCTGGACATCAAGTATGACTCGTGTTATTGTAATGGATTCTTGTGAGCTAGATTTGCCTAAGAATGTCAAGCTCTTCCTTTGGAAGAGCAGCCTACTAAATGCTGGTGTAGTCTTACTGAATCTTGTGTAAGAAATTGTTCTTCAGTTAGCTTTAATTATAATAATTTAAACAGATAAAAGGCAATATTATGCTACTAATAACTGAACAGTCCTCAGGCTAAATTCTGCTTACCTGGTCTCTGAAGCAGAAAAATTATCCTCTGTTGATGTGTGGTTTTGTGGTTTTGTTTTGTTGGTTGTGGGTTGGGTTGTTTGGTTTTTTTTTGAGAGAGAGAGAGGGGACGGAGTGTGGGTTGGTCTTTGTATTGTAGTGCTCAAAGACACTGACCTCACCATGACACCATGACTGGTGTTATATACAAGCAGGACAAAAGGCTGTGTATCAAAAAAATAAGGTGTTTTTCCTTAATATGGATAGACTGCCTCTTCCCCTGTCTCCCTGAGCCTCCCTACCCTTACTGACATTTTAACCCTGAGAAGGTAGCTTTGCCATTGCAAAGCGTCTTCGCTGCTTTAATGATGGCATTCACCATTGCTTACAATAAGACCCCCGTGTAAGAAAATAGTCAGAGATTGGAAGTCATTGCTGATGATGGTCTCATTCAGTCCCTCTGCTCAAGCAGGGTCAACTAGAGCAGGTTGCCCAGGTCTGTGTCCAGTCTGGTTTTGAATATCTCAAAAGATGGAGACTCCACAACCTGTCTGAGTGACTTGTTCAACTACCCTCAGAGTAAAACCCATATTTTTCCTTCTTGCATATGAATGGGACTTCCTGTATTTCAATTTGTGCCAATTGCCTCTTGTCCTGTCACTGAGAAGAGTTTATCTCCATTGTCTTTACTTCTCCAAATCAGGCATTTACACCGACAATTAGGATCCTCCTGAGTCATCTTTTCAGGCTGGACAGTCCCAGTTCTCCCAGTCTCTGCTCATATGTCAGACACTCCAGTCCCTTGTTATCACTTTACACTTTGTGTTGGTCAGACCTATTGATGCTTCCATTTTACTTATCTGGGCAGTTATTAAATTAACAGTGGTAGGAATAATTGTGTGTTAAAATTTTTTTGTCTATGATTTCAGTAGTCTGAATAGGGCAGCAGGTACAGTCTAGTACATATTTGAAGGGAAATACAGAATTGGAACTCTTTCTTCCCTCAGTCCAAAGCATTTATCGGCAGTTCTACTTTGAATTGCTGTGTCCTTCTAGCACATTGATCTGCATTGCACTAGACCACATCAGTTATGCTGATTCTAGACTGCAGTTGTCTGCACAGAAATATTTTAAAGGGGAAAAAAAGAAAGAACACGGTTTTAATGTGTTCATCCTATCTGACCTCAGTATAGCTCTTGCTGTTTAATGATGGCTCTGTGTCTTATCAGAATCCTAACCAAGAAGCCAGGTCAGTGAGGTCAGTTCTGATTTGCTTTTTTGCAGATTTTATTCTTACCTTTTATTGACTTTTTTCAATCTGAATGTTCATTTCAGTTGTTTCCTTTGTGTTGCATTTTTTGGCTTTCCACAATTTTACAACTTCTGTGTTAAATCTAGAGCCTGTTTCCATGTAGGTAAGCCCTTCTTCATGTCTTTTTACCTTGATTCCTTCACTAGCGTCCTGCTCCTTCCCGCTCCCCCCCCCCCCTTCCCCTTATCTTTCTTCTTCTGGCAGTACTACAAATATCTGCTATCAGTGTAAGCATTAAAGATCTTCTGACCCATCTTCTCTCTCTCTCCCCACCCCACCCCCCCCTAGCAAGTAACAAGAACTTATTCTTGGGTGTTAGAGTTGAAACCAAAAGCAAACCATTCTGACACTGAGGTATCTAGATCAGAGGGATCTGAAAATAAAATTGGAACACAGTGGATCTCCTTTGTGGAAGATATCTGTACCACTCCTTGGGGTTAATTTAACAAAAGAATACTTTTAGTGAAAAGATTAATACTGCAGCAGTCATTCCTGTGCCTCAGACATTACAGTATATGTGTAGGGACACCAAAACAGCACTAATGGGACTTAACTGAATCAACTCACTAGGCAGGACTGAGAAATAAGTGACACTTAAAGAATGCCTGAAATTAATGTGAATTATGATGCCCCACCTCTAATGTTAACTTGCAGCCTGATTCAAATTTTCAATGGAAAGATCATAACTGAGATTAGGAATACTCTAATATCACAAAGAGATACAGTTATATTTTATGATTGAAAATCTGGGTTTGTGATCTGAGATTTTTTTTCCTGCCTTTTTTATAGTAGGGAATTCTTTTTTGCATTTTTTTCTTTTTCTAAGTTATTTTTCTTTTTCGTGGCTAGGATGGTAAGTGGAGAATTAGAACGGAATTAGAACACTGTAAGAAAACCTGTTTCTCAACACAGATTAAAATGAGAGAATTTTCAAATGGGTGTCATCTTTTTCTCTATAAGGGTATTGTTCCAAAGTCATTATTTCTGTAATATTTCACAAAGTAGTTAATGTAAAGTTTCTATTTCCTCTGGCAAAAAAAGAAGATTTGGGGTTGTTGCCATGTATTGGATTTTGAGTCCCTTGGCCACTTGAAAGCTCTGGAACTTCCATCTCTCTTAAATTTTGTCAGCTATGGAATGGGGACGAATTGTCTATTAACTGTAAGTGTTGGGTGGTGTGTATGCTTGGTGGTGTCATAATTAAACTCTTAAACCTGACAAATGTTAACATTCTCTTTTCTCACACAGCCATTCAGTACTTTGTGTGAACTTCTGTTATGTCAGCACTAGTCTTTGTGAAGTTGCTTAATTAACTGGACCAGAGACCTAATGCAGCTTAAAACTACCCTTGAATAATGTGTTACTTCTAATCTGGATCAGTTTGTCCCATCGCTATGCATATACTTGTGCTGACTTGGAGTGGGTGTAGAAGAGACAGGTATTGCAAAGTAAATATTCTTATAGAAAATAAGTATGTTTTAATTCTCCCTTGGCACCCAAACCAATGAAAATCTGATAAATAGTAAATAACACTTTGCCTCTGGATCTCTCTGCTTGTGTTTTGGACATTAGATCAGTTACTGCTCACATTCATTTACTACTGATACTGCTTCATTAACCTCAACAGTATGTTCTTTGCTTTCTTCAGGGTAGGAGGAGTATCAGGATGAACAGGTACACCTTTATCTTCTGTCTGTCTCGCATGTCCCACTCTGTTACCAATGAAGCTGAAAAGGCCATGCTGGTACTTGGTAGCTCTACACTCTGAAATCCTGAAGTAGGAACTTCTATTATTGAGACTTTTTCTCGATATTGTTGTGAGTGTCTGCAGTGTTTTTCTTTTGCAACAACTGAAAACTAAAGTTCAGTGGAGAGCTCTGAAGGTGTTAAGGGAATTATTCTTGGAGGTCTTTTTGTGTCCCAGGCTTGATTTATCTCATTTGCACCATTCTAACTGAGAATAACACTTGACAAAGTGAGAAAAGAATCAGGCCAGAAGATGTTAATTTTACATTTTCATCTTCAGAGCAAAACACAAATGTACTCTTCCAGGCAAATGTTAATAAGCTTTTGGTATTTATAAATGTAAATAATTTATGGAGGTTCTACTGCATTTGCCATGTTTCAGAGGAGTAAATATTAAAAACTCTGCAACATAAAATAATTTCAAAAGCAGTGAAAATAGGTGCAGCAGTGAATAAAATGTGCATTTTGATCATAAAATTTTAGATAAAATTAATAAAGATACTAAGTATATTAAATGTAAATCAAAACACGAAAGATATTTCCCACTTCAGTTTTAATTCTGAAAAGGCAGCTTCAAGTGATAGACTTTGCTTACCTCTAACTTTCTGCTAAATCAAGCTTTCAGTTGCCAGTAGTATTGAGAGAAAATATGGATGGCAGAATTCAGTCTATTTCTAGCGAGATGTCCTTGAACTAAGCAGCTCTCTCCAATTACCATCTGAAATTATATGAGTCTTTGCGGCATTTCTATGTTTGAGTTGTTGTTATAACGCTATTTATTCTCTAGGTGTAATCCTTTTCTCATTTAAAAGGGTAAGAACAGTGGAGGAAACCAATCTCATTTGACTAATGTATAAGTAAAATCTGGCTCTTTAGCACTCTGAAATCTGACTTGCACTTGCTGTTATGTGCCAGGACGAGTAAGTGTGATGGGTAGCTCTGGGCTGTCTTTTTCCAACTATCTCTAAAATGAAATTGAGTGGACCAAATGTTACAGCATTAAACCTTTCTCAAGTTTAGATTTTGGCTATTGTTACTATTATATCATGAACAATAAGTGCATTCGTTCTAAGTAATGTCAGAGACGGAAGGAGGTAATGCCTCAAAGGTTGTGGTGGGGCAAGTTCCGCCTAATGGCGCACTGGGTGTGTGACAAGGAGCCCCGCCTAGCAACGGAAGTCCGTTAGCAACAGGGCGGGGAGGGCGGGACCAGGCTGTGCGGTGCCGTGTTCTGATAGGCTGAGCGGGGCAGCTCACCACATATGGCCAAAGGTCAAAGGTCGGTCGTACCTGCAGGGAGGGAGAAGTTCCTCCCCAAGTGACCCCCAGGCCCACCGACCCATTTCCCGAAGGTTCTGGAAGCACAAGCCGCACGTGACACCTAATTAGCCCAATGCGACCCAGTGCCCGCCTGAAGGAGGGGAAGGATGACAGAAGGACACAAACCGCAGCCCCACGTGTGCGCGTGCCCTGCGGAGCTGGACCCCTCGGCCGACTGGACCAACGCTGGACCCAGGGCTGGTGACATCTTTCTCTTCTATCTCTCTCTCTGTCTTTCCCCCCCCGCCCCCGTAATCCCTACACTTTATCACTTTAGACACAAACCATTGACCAAGTCTGGGACGAGGAATGGATCCAGCTGCCCCCCAGCTCCTCTCTGAGAAGGAGCCCAGAAAGCAAGGGGGTCTGCTCTGAACCTCCTGACCCAACGGGAGGGATCTCCTTAATTTTTTTTCACTGAACTGATCCCCAAATAAGCTAGGCCTGTTGTATATGTTTGGTGACGTATGGTTACCACGTTACACAGTTTACTGATGTAGTTTTATGCCATTCTTGTTGTGAGCTAATAAAAGTTGAGTTTTGCGAGTTAAAGGATCCCTGGTGTCGTTTCACCTTAATCCTGACCTGGGAATCAGCAAACCTGAGTCGTCGTCCTGAGAAATTGGGACGTGACAAGTAACTGCTCATTTCAAACATGTTATACAGCATTGACACTTTATGCATGTGAATTCATATGCTGTTTTATTATGAAGATTTTAAACACCTCTTTCTAGCATCACATTTATGCAATATAAATTTTGTGTTGTAGAGTGCAACTGCTAATTTTTCCTCTCTTTTCAACAGAATTATTTGGCCTTTCTACTTCCACATGCCCATCTGAGGGCTTTCTAATAGTAGTACTCTATGATACTAATTTTATGGTGTATGATACATCAGTACAGAAACACAGGGATGCAGAGTGCCAAATTCTTAAAGGAATCTGGAGTCTAAATGCAAAGAAACTGACTTCAAGCTCACTTGGGAAAACAGGCTTATAGTCTGGGTACAGACTGTGGGTTCTGCTTTATTCCCATTTAAGTTAAAGCTCTCACATTTTATTTCTGTGTAATCAGGCCCGTAGGACTTTATGTGCCAGAGACATCTCCATTTTATTACTCATATCTGCTAATGCTCGCAAAGGAAGAAGCAGAGAGTGGATAGTTGGCAGTGTAAGAAACATAAGGAGCTTAATTGGGTGTTGCTAAAAGTCCTGCTGTTTCTCTTTGCTTCTTGTAAAGGTTACTAACAGCTGGGGTATATTAGAGTTTCACAATTTTGTGCTCAGTATTTCTGAAGAAAAACCTTCTATAATAATATTTTTGGTATATAAAAAATGTCTTAGACGTAGTTGAAGCTTATAAATTAGAAATGGACAAGCTAGGAAAAACCTTTTATTGTATCAAAATATTCCAGCTCTTCAAAATTGTGGCTTTGGTTTAACCTGCTTGCTCTTTTGTAATGGTCTCTGGCAGGATGCCAGTCTGGCAAATATCTACCTTATGAACCATCATTTGCCTGAGAAAGGCTGATCCCACCTTAAATTATACACCCAGGACTTAATGGATTTAAACTTAATTCTGGTTTTACTTTTGGGATTGCAAAATTTTCATTCTAATTTGGAAGGGATTTTCTCTAAAAGTTACTGTTTAAATTGATTTAAAATGTCGTAGAAAACTCTTGTTAGAAAATAGTATTTTCTAAAGGTTGTAGGTGGAATTTAGATTTGGTTTTTGCAGTTAAATATTGTTGAATTATTCAGAGCAATAGTTTCAAATAGAAATAAACCTTCTTATTCATGACTCCTCAGTAACAAGTTTGTGTGCTACTCAGCCAGGTTTTTTTACTTGGATTTATCCCACTTGATGCAATTTGTTTAACCTAAATGTGATATTATATTGATTATACCTGTAAACATGCCCAGGAAAGAAAATGGGTATGTTCAGCAACAGTTACTTACATAAACCTGTGCTGAACGGGGTTAATTATATTTTAGCTGAGAACAAATTCTAATTATTTTCCAAGGTTTTTCCAAAAACAACCTTTTTGTTTCAAGGAGTAAGGATTCGCTTGTGGGTTTGGGGTTTTTTAGGAAATATCTGTATTTTTACAAACTTTCAATATTCTGTGAACCAATACATTTTACAGAGTTTTCTTGTTTTCAACACCAATTCCTTTGTTAGTAACTTACCTTTTGAGAAGAATTTACAAGAGAAAGACTAAAGCATTATTTTACAAATGGAATATCAAGAGATGATATTTCAACTTAAGTCTGACTTCTTTAACTTTGCTTTGATCCTCATGTGTTAAGTGTAATTTTATTCCTAAACAGAACTGAGCTTAACTGTGATTAAGGTTATTAATATGCTCTTCTCAAGTATACTGAACATAATGTGGTATATCAATTAGTTTAAAATGACAATTTAATAAGGGTCTTGTCTGATAGACTGAACATGTAGTCCCCATGTAGTTTATGATTAAAAATTTATTTCTATTTTGCCAATAAAAGATAAATATTATGTATGTATTATTTTAAACTAGGAACCATATTTAAGATGCATATTGAGTCGGAGAATCTCTGTAGGCCTAACACCAAAACTTGCTGTGACAGCATTTCTGCTTTTATGCTAGAAGAGTAAAGCCATGCCATATAGTATGTGTCTGCATTATGAATGTGTAAATTATTTGAATTCTGTGATATAGAAGTATGTCATGTGCTTCTCTAGTGTCTGCTTCCTTCTTGGAGACCACTTTGCTATTTCTGTGATTTGTTATCAGTCAATACCAAAAACAGTGCTTTGAAACTTGGGTAAATGATAGTTTTGTATTTTGCACAGGCTCATAATAGTTACTTATATCCTCAAGTAGTATTGCAGTCAGCCTGCGAATTCATGTCATGTATATTGTCGCATCATTTCCTGAAGTCAACAGAAACTAAGACTGAAATAAAGTCTAGGTTTTTATAGGCGTGTAATCAGTACTGTGAATATCTGGAGGTATGGGGTACCAGTGTCACTGAACAGTGAGCTCCCCACAGCTTCTGATGGCCTGCATGTCCTTCAGGATGGGATTGTAGCTGAATGAAATAGATGTCTGAAATAAAAACCAAAACAGTGACTGGGTGGTAATCCATTTTAAAGACGCCTAATTCCTCATTTCAGGGCTTTTGTTATCCAGTTTCTGCATAGTTTTCAATGTACCTTGCAAGGGAGGATTCTCTGTATGCAGTGTGGAGTGATCAGCCAGCATGTATATTTTAAGAAATACCACTGCTCATCCAGTACCCTCCTGAAATATTTTAGAAAAGGTGGCAACCTTATTGCATTTTTTCATAATACACATTTCAAGTCAGACTCGTACGTTATTCTTTCTTTTTTTTTTTTTTTTTTTTTTTTTTTTGCTTTAGCATTTTACTTGTTTCTCCATCTGGAAATGTTTACTGAAACAGGCATAGCTGATCAAAGGTATTTGGGATTCAATTGCTTCTGAGTATTAACATCTTCCTAACTTCTGTGGATGCCGAATTAATTGTGTTCTTATCTTACAATAATGTAAAAAAATCTGTCACTGTTGATGATTAGTTCAAAGATTTGAAAGAAATCTAATAGTCTTTCTTTTTCTTTCTATTTTATTTTCTTTCCTCTATGAATTCTCAGCATGAATTAAAGGTTTGGGTTGTACCTTTTAAAACAAGTCTTATCCACAGAACAAACACAACATGATGCTAGCATGCAAGCCTCTACATGGTACATTGCCAGGATGCAATAACTCAGGGGGAGGGGTCCTGGCTCCAGTTTTGGTTATCTTGGATTCAGTATGGGCTCTGACTTCCTTTCATTGACTAGTTTGCCAGATAAGCCCTGATACCACACAGTGTTAAGTGGAGCGAAATTACCTGTAAGGGTCTAGTTGCCTTGAGTCATCACCCATAGTGTTGACTGTGGTCTTCAGTATCTTATAGGTTGGATCTGTCTTTCCCTTAGTGACAGTTTTGTGATACCAAAATATCTGAAGACTGAAATAGCTCATTGTTTCATACATGCACTCTGGTTAATCACGGATTTCACAACGTATTAAGCAGTTATTGCTTCAGTTTCATTTGCTGGTGTATTCTACTGCATCCTTCTGAATCCCCACACCCCCCACACCGCCCCCCCGAGACATATTGAACCATGCAAGAACAGAGGAAACTTTTTTTTTATTGTGGAAGTGAGATGGTACAATTGGTTAGTTTCTTTTAAAAGTCAGATTTATATGTGTATCTGTCAGAATTATAAATATATCTGTTTATATACATATATGAGATGACAGCCTTTTGGGGAGTGGACATTAATCAAGCTCATATTAGACAAAACCAATTTGAGACAAGAATACTAGAATACCCAAGGCTATTCTACCAGGGTCCCTCTCCCATACCCCTGCCTCCCTGATGGTTGCATTGAATGCAACAGAAATGTAACAAAACAACTCAGTTCTGTGTACGTTTAGAAGAATCTGAGGTAAGTAATATCTCCTGTGTTTATTAAATTCTGGAGCTTGATTTATCTGGGTCTATTTATATCCATATAATTAAGCAGTTATCCAGGGAAAGATAAGTAACAGCTTCAGACATTAAGTTCACATTTAAAATTAATTTTTTTCCTGGTTGTTTTTAACTTAACTGCCTACAAGAAAGTTTGAGGGGTTTCTTAATTCTGACTTTAGTAATGACTGGGATGGCATTATGAAGTTTTATGAATAATGGTATCAAGCTAACAGAAATCTATTAAGTTTTCATATGAAGACGATAAATTAAGTGTCTTGATTCCTGGCATTTTAGAGGAAGATTGCAGAAGCTCCAGCTTGGTGAATTTCAAGATGTTAATTCTGCCTAGGATTTGGAATGTTTATAAATGCATGCAGCAAAATTTAGATCCATTTTCCTTTTTAAAAAAATAGCTCTGAGGCTGAAAAATAAGCAGTATGCAGTAGTTGTTTCTTCTTTAAGACGTACAGCATTTATACTTAGCTATACCAAAACCTGAGTCATGTCTCTTCTGAGAAGGTGATGGCCATTTAATTTATTTTTTCAAGTATTAGTCTTCTGCATGCTTTCAAATAAAGCCAGTTGAACTTGTATTTTGAAATATATATCCAAATATGTTGATTCTTCATATTTTTGAACTGAAGGAAAAGAAAGATACTTGAATGATGAGCAACACAGTATTTCTTAAAACTTCCTGATGTAGGGATACTTCTGAAATAGTATTCTTGAGGTGTCATGGAGGAAAGATTGGTCAGGAACAATAGGCTTTAGATAATAGGTTTGATCTCAGCACCTCTATACTCTTTTGTACAAAGTATGTCTGTGTTTGACTTATGGTTCTTTCCTTCCTTAGTAAAATCTCTGTGGAGGCTTTTTGGATCATTTAAGCTTTTGGCTTTACTCCAAATAATAGGTTTAAGGTAGTTGGGGGGTGAAGAAAAGTGATCTGGTGCTTAAGCACGCATGAAACAACCAGCGGAGACCATCCCTTTTACCAGGTGTTAAATTCTAGTTTAATGCTTTTCACCACCATGGGGAGTGATGCAAGAGGTCCATTTCTATTCTGACTTGAAATACTGAGGATCTAGAGGAGTCAAGATGCCTGTTTGTCTCCTATTTGTTGTTCCTTAACACATAGCTGTCTTTGACAAAAAACGTCATGATATGTCCATCTCTTGTAAGGCAGTATAGGATGTGTTTTGATTTCTCACATCCTGTTCACAATTTTCCAGTCAGCAGTATGTGCCAGTCTGAGCTTATACCTATACAAATCCAATATCCAAAACTATTTAGAGAGTGTGAATTCTATCTCTAAGTAAATCTGCTGGGGAGGTAAAAACAGTATGTGTTTTGACTTAGTCACACAGTGTGGGTTTCAGTGATGAAGAGGAAGAAGCTTCTGTTGTTCAAAAGCTCTGCAAGACTGCTGGGGTGCTGGTGAGGAAGTACAGGCTGAAGTGCAGAGAACACACCTTTCCTGTGTCCTCTTTACAGACTCGGCAAAAACTCAAGTGTCTCAGTCCCCAGAGGACACTTAGAGCCCTTTTGATTTTTATGGATAGAAGGATATCAAGGAGATGAATATAAGTATGAACAGAACCAACATGTTTGTGATCTAGGATGCTTTGACCCTTCACAGTATCTGTTTGTCTAAATAGCCATAGCCATATAAAATAGCCTCCTAACAGCATTTGACCAAAGTTTTACCTTCTTTTTCAGAGTCATACCTGTCTATTGTAATCCATGTATTAATAAACTTCACACTTGGTTACTGCCATTCATTATATCCAGGAAAGAAATCATAACCTGTGGGGGAAAAAGCATAGTGGTTACAAAGTTAGATACCCTGATACAGAAGGGGTCAATGGAATTATAAAACCGTAAGTTGTAGTCTTTGCCCTGGCTGCTTATTAGGGGGCAGCTCAGGGTGTTGGTGTTCAAGTTAGACCTGACTCAGAAAAACTTTGAAAATAATTTCATGCAAAAATTGCTTTTTGAAGAATCTAGTTTTCCCCTGAAAAGCAATTTCAGCTGGCAGTTTTCAACTAGCTGTATACAGTGCCAAGCAGTGTTGCTAACTAGCTGAGCAGCTCATTCCTTGAGACATGGAGATTACCTGATTTGCAGGGAGGGGGGAATCACAGTACAGAATTTCCTTATGGGGTAGACTGGCTGAAAACAATGATGCATAATCTGCAGGTTATGCTAAAAATTAAAAGCAACAAAAAAATTATCAAGGCAACAAAAAGTATTACAGACCTTCCACTGCTGCTATTTAAACTTCACACTCTCAACCTCTTCCACATATTTCAATGGCTTCCAGTATCTCTGATTGTCTGAGGGTATGTATTACTGGAACACTTATTTCTGACGTCTGGTACTTTTAGTATTTAATTTTACTAGTGTATTTTTACACACTTATGTCTGCCATTGCCAAAAGTAAATACTTAATACCTACCTCAAGTTAGAGCTCTCTTAGTAACCGTTTGAAAATTTTATATCATCTACCAGCCAGATGAATAAATAGTCTCACTGCTCCCACACCGAGCACAATTAAAGCAAGTCACTTACTTCTCCCTACAAAAAAATTATACATATTTTTTATGATTAAAAAAAAAACAAAAAACATATAGGCTGTTAGATGCCATGGAGTCAATGACAATCTGTTAAGAGACTGCAGATGTCTTAGAGTTTACTTTCATCAGGGCCTCATATTGATAGACTTATGTCTCTCAAATGTTCAACCTCTTTTCTCCTTCTTGGTATTTTTATAGGCTTTCCTAATAAGCATGCTTACAGTGCAAGCTGATGTCTACACTGCAAAATTAGAAAACAATAATAAGAGATAACAGCAGGAAGTGATTTATCTAATCGATAAAGAATGACCACATGCTCCATGCAGGGTCAGAGACAATGTCCTGCAAGTAACTTTGCAATCAATTCCACAAGAGATTTCTAGGATTCCTTATTACAATGGAATAAACCACATCCCTAGCCCCAAATGCTCTGAATGGTTACTGCTGCTTTATGTATCTATACAATTTGCCTTCCATAACTAAAACTGGGAAGTGAATGTAGTTCTTAGGAGACGTGTGCTTTATGTGCAGTAAGGACAATTGTGTCAGCTTAGGCTGTTTCCATATGCCTAAACTTTTTAAGAGCGGACTACCAGTCCTGTCTAACTTACTTTTAGTTCTACGTTCTCTTCCTATTGATGGCTTTGGTTGTCCTCCACAGCATGTCAACTTATCACTTCAAAGAGCAGGTTGCCTGCTGACTTTCTACACTGTCCCTTTCCTCTTGCCCACAAATTATTGTGGTATGGTAGGTGGTTAAGGCCTCAGCAGCTACAAAGTCATTCAGTTAAATTCAAGTTTTATTGGTAAAATAGTAATTTAGTGATTTATTTACCTTTTTTTTTATATCTGTGATCTTTGTTTTCAAACTAAATTTTGTAATCAAGTCTTTCTTGTTTAGTAACTTCATGGGGGAAAATAAAGGTAGTAAAATTTATAAGTTTTTCTATTTTCCTCTGAAAATAATTTTTCTGTATAAGAATTCATATGATATTTCCAATGGGAAAAAAGCAGTAATAAATAAAGAGAAAATAGCATGTTTGTAAAGCAATGGAACTGGGGAAAAAAAAGAAAAAAAAGAAAAAAAAAAAAAAATGGTTTCCTGGGGTGGAGGGAATCTCAGATGTGTTAAACCCCACCACCCAAAAAGTCTTGCATAGGAATGGAGATGCTAGTTTCAAGCAGTTTTTCCACAATACTACTTATATAAGCGCACTTGTTCTGGATTTACTGTCTGACAGATGTTTTGCCCCTGTACTCTATACATAGTGAAGGTTAGAGCCATGAATGGGGCACAGCTCTTCTCAGGTGGAAGGCAGCAAAGAAAGACTCTGTATTTTTTTCACCCTACAAATACTGCTTTGAACAAGGTTCTTAACATGCTAAGTGATGATCTGAGCAAAATAAACATTGAGTTACTTTTAAATGCTGGTAGCTAAATATGCATTGCCTTTGTGCCCAAATAAGCTATAGTTATTCCTATTTATGCATGCTGCCTTTTGCTGAGGTGCAAATTGTCATGTGGGTGAGCTCATGCAGTGTTGTTTTTCAGATGGAACTGACAGTATTGGTATGAGGAACACACTCTTGCTTTCTAGTGCCTCCTGCCTTTGTGCCGATTCCTGTCTCTTAAGCCATTTAATGCTTTTAAAGAGTTTCTCTGTAACACTGCCAAAGGCAGTGCTTGCATGGATTGTCTGCATTATAATTGCCAGTCACAGAAAGTGAAAGCTGTTTGGGCTACTATTCTCTGGCACTTTACATTTTAATTTCTTTTTTTTTTTTACTGCTTTGTTATATGTGTGAATAGTAATGAGACAAATTAATTTCTAAATATTGGAGTGATTTTGTGGCCCTTTTTTTTTTTGGGGGGGGGGGGGGGTGCGTAGTGATGGGCTCGATTCCACTTAGTGTCTCATTGGAGTGGAACAATATACATGTTCTGTGATAACACAACAAGACTACAAGACTGAGGAATTTTATGGCTCAGGGGGCAGAACAAGCAATGAGTACACTTGCAAATCTTATGGTCTCAGTTCTGAAGATCTTATTTCATAAGACCATGTAAAATATGTAAGTTAGGTGGGGTCTGATTTTGGCATATCTCTGTAAATACGTTACCTGGCAGTCATGAGAAATCTGTTTATTTGTTGCAGCAAGTACATGAGCTCTCTGTAAATGGTTTGCTTTGTAACCCTTCTGTAAAGACATCTATTTCCCTGTCCCCATTTTTTAAAATTAATTTAGCTGCTCCCTTTTTTATTAAACAGTGTTCCATCTTTGCATACATGTTATTTATATTGTGAACACATATTTTGGTATCAGAGTTGGGAAGAAATGCTTTTAAAGTATTTTAGTGACCACAGAATTTTGTGGTTTGCACCATTCAAGATTTCTGCTATAAGTTCATCCTCCTTGTAATTGTAAGCTTGTACATTCAAGCTGGGAAGTAAGGGGTAGCTACTAGATATCCTGTTTTCTTGTTCTGTTTTTTTGTACAGAAGCTAAATTGCTTAAACAACATGAGTCAACTGGACTTTTGGCAGCTGCAGTGGACAGTTATTTCGTTCTTACTTGACTTGTACCTCTTCCATTGCATTAGTAAATATGTGTAACTATAAATTTACTTCCAGACTTTGGTTCGTGTGTGGATGGTTAGTGGTGCTGTATATGTGGAAACAGGTGCTGGTTAACTCAAGATATGTGTGGTTCAGAGAAATAATATTGTTTCCATTAAATACACCTATTTAAATCTGGCTCTTCTGGATTGATGTTGCTATTTAGGTGAAAGCATTGTAGACCATTCACATTCCTTACTGTAAATAAAGAATTCTTCTGCCTTGCAAATTCCTCTTTAATTTAGATCAGGCTCGACTAGCTGTTAAAAACAGGAAGAGCAGCCTACCCCAACATGGTGGCTGTCTGCAGGAATAGGTCAATGAGCATCATGGACTTCTCCAAGGTTAAATGTGGATTTTATCTTCCTGTGAATTCTGTGCAGTCACTGCATATTGTCATGCAATAATCACCATGAAGTAATAAACCAGGTTTATTAAATAATAAACATAATAAACATAGGTTTATTCACTTATTAGTATAATAGATGAGGCAGAGGCTGTATTTTTAAAGGACTAGAGCAGCTGTACAAGGTTAACTGGATTATTTTAATGACTGAGTCATTTCTGCCCCCACAATCTAGTCTGGGCTAAAAATATTTATCTAAAATGTTCCTTCTATTGTCAACATTTAGTGGTGCAAAGCTTAATAAAAACCAGAATGATTCAATGTAATATATGTCTATCAAAAACAGACTTCAGGAAAAATGCATGCATCAGTAACATTTAATTTTACCAGGAGCAGAAGATCTATTTTTCATGTAGCATATTTAAATGAAGAATCCTCTGACAAAAGAAAGCAAGCATAAACGAGTGTGTCATTCTGTACACATTCCTTCGCAACTAAGGACTATGTAATTCTAAGCATAAAGCTTGGTCCTTTCTAATTCTATCATGAAATTTTTATCAGCTTGAAAGAAAAAGAAATTCCAGCACCACAAATATAAATGTATTGCACATCAGTGCAAGGATAAGAAAGGAAATAGTTGTTTCTGAAAGCTGTTTTCCAATTGCATGTATCAAATTCACTGCAGTGAAATTAAACTGTAGAAGCAGTTTTTGAGAGCAGATTGTTGTCATAGTTCCTCTGTAGTTTATTTGTTGCAAGAGCTGAAGGCCCAGTTTGAATGCAGGTTAGCAGAGAGAGGAGGAATGGCGCTGCCTTGGGTATTGAGTATCCTGCAATTTGGATACACAATGATATGCTGTGTGTGACCAGAGTTTAGCTGTTATTTTGGAAGATTTGTTCCGCTGCTTTAAGAGAGCGAACTGTAGATCTCCATCATCGTTAGGTGCTGATTGCTCTCAGTTATATCCTGTGAAACATGATGATGATACCAGAGCCCTTTTCTAGAGGACACAGTAAAATAAGCAATCATAGATTACATATCAGGCAGAAGATGAATGTATGTTGGGAGCAGTGCGGAAATGAACAATATTACTCAGTATGCAGTGTCAAGCACAGCAATCTATGTTCCATGTTTCTTGTCTCTTAAACTGTGTTGAACATACAAGTTCCTGTTTATTCACTTGGGTAATAAGGATCTTTAACAGTGTGTCTGGGACTTAAATACTGTACTGTTCTGTATGAGAACAGAGATGTTTCACTGGCAGAGAGAAGCTAGCAGCTTTCAGAGACCTAATGATTGGGATGCTGAGATGGTTCCTCTTTTGTGTTTTAATTTCTTTTGTTTGCTCTTTAAATAGTTAAATATCTATTGTGCTAGAGAGCAGCGGAGAAGCACTGATTTTTATAACTCAGTGGTTATAGTATTCATGTGGGCTATGGAAAAACTCTGCTGCAATTAATATTTATTCATATAAAGTCAAATTAGTCCATTAGAGAGATTAAGAGGGACCATTCCCCAAGCAGCCAATGGCTCATGGAGTGAAACCTGCCTGGCGAATGCAATGCAAAGCAGGGCTGGGATCTGAATGTGGCTCTCCTACTGTTTAGGTGAGCTCTTTGATCAATAGTTTAGTGGCTATTGCAGGGCTGCTGCCTCTCCAGTTTTGATGACCATCTGTAGAAATCAGAAGTGTTTCTCAGTGAAGTTGTTTATGAAGCTATTTTGTTCATAAGAAGAAAATCACTTTTGGCAAATCAGTGCTTTCCAGTTAGCAACATTACATTAAAAAAAAAAAAAAAAAGTTGTTTGTTTTTTTTTTTTTCTTTTTAACTTGAAAGCAAGTTTTATATAGTTTTATAAGATTTCCTGGGCAGACACCAAGCTGATGTGTGATTAATAATTGAACTAGGGAAGATGTGAGTGCTTATTGGATTTATTCAGGGAGATGCACAAAATCTTCATTGTGATTGTTCTGTTAAGGATGATATACTTGAGAACTGTGTTACAGACTGTGAAACTCAGTGTTATTCCATCCTAAGGGGCCAGCTGAAAAACTGCAAAGTCACAATCCAGCTCTGCAAATATCCATTTTCTGAAGATAAGTGGTATGAACATTTCCTTTCAATGAGAGAGAAGATTATATTTAGCAAAAGTGATTATTGCGCCCCAAACAATCGTTAGTGCTGACAATACTGTCAATCTGGTGCATGAATCATCAGAGCATTAAACACATTTAAAAATCCACCAAAACCAAACTTACTAAGATTGCCCAGTGATGGATTAATTGTCATTCTGTAACCATAATAAAGCTGTGAAATTATCTCCCTTTTTATCAAAGTAGCAACCGTAGGCCCTCTTTCTTTTAATTTGTTTTATATTTTCTGCCACAGTGTTGGAGATATTCATAAATAAAACTATAAAACTATAAAAAGAAATGTGTAAATTAAATATACAAATGTGCCAAGAGTTGCAATCTGACATAGTAATCATTCATTTAATAATTTATACTTTGGCAATAATGAAATTCATAAATTGTCAGGAATAGCAGCGCTAAAACATGCCAGGAAAAATGATGCTGATGTTATCAGGTGTTTAAAGTTATGATTGTCAGCTCCAGGTGAGAAACAGTTCTTGTAGCTGAGGAAGACCAGGTAAAAAGCAAATCAATATATTTTGAAAATTATCTTTGTAACCTTTAAATGAAGTAATAAAATGTACTTACGGAGAGAATGATGAGTCTTAGATCAAGCGCCTGGCAACTGAAAATTAATATACTTTGAATACAGATTAGTTCCAGTTTTGTAGCTGAATTTTTGTCAAACCCTAAATTCCAGTGGATGTAGGGTATATGCATGTGACACAAATTTTAAGGTTCCTCAATTTGAGAAGTATATCTTGATGTTGAAAACCCTCGAAATGTTGAGGTTCCTCTTCAGTTCAGTTTTCCACTTTACTTGAATTATGTATAGGACACATTTTTGTTGTTGTTGCATATATTTTCTTGATGAAAACCCAGAACACTAAGAATTTGCAGATTCCCTACTGTATTATTACAGTCAAGCTCTTTGTTGTTTAGTTCAGAATTTTTTACAGTTATATTGATGCAGTTACTCAGAAGACATTACATGCAATGTTGTCAGCAGGAGAGTCCAGATCTCTGGACTGTAAGTTGCGTTTATTTCTATATGATCAAATTAAAAACATGTACCTAAATGTTATACAGACATGACCAAAATTTTGATGTGGAGGATTTCTGTTGGCATGACATCAGAAAATGCACTAAGTCTAGTAACAGTACTAGAGACATGCCTCCACTTGTGTTATAACTTGTGTTAAACGAGGCATTAGAGTTAGTGGATGATAGTCTTAACAGAAGGATGAGTATCAAAAGATGGCAATTTTATAGCAGCTTTGGAAAATTACTTCTTTTTTATTTCAATGTCCCTTGCCACTCTCATCTCTTCTTCTGGTTCTGTGTTGATTTAGGAGTGGTGTCATCTATGGAATGTCCAGTTCTACCCTTGGGAGGTCTATTATTTCTCAAGGTGTCTGGACACTCATCTTGGTTCTGTGTTTTGAGATTAATAAATAAATCATTAGTTGTGTGGTTACATTTGGGACTATGGTGGGCTGACCTGGGATGGATGCCAGGTGCCCCCTAAAGCCATTCTATTATTCCCCCTACTAAGCTGGATGGAGGGAGAGAAAATATAACAAAAGATTCATGGACTGAGATAAGGACAGGGGAGATTATTCACCAATTACTGTTACGAGCAAAACAGCCTTGACTTGGGGAAAGTGAATTTAATTTACTGCCAATCAAATCAGAGTAGGATAATGAGAAGCAAACGCAAATCTTAAAACACCTCCCTCCCCCCCCCCCCCCCCCTTTCCCCAAGCTCAACTTTACTCTCGATTTCTCTACCTCCTCCTCCCAAGAGGTGCAGGGGGACAGGGAAGGGGGGTTACAGTCAGTTCATCACACAATGTCTCTGCTGCTCCTTCCTCCTCAGGAGGAGGACTCCTCACACTATTCCCCTGCTCCAGCATGTGGCCACCTCCCATGGGAGACAGTCCTCCATTAACTTCCCCAACATGGGTCCTTCCCACGGGCTGCAGTTCTTCAAGAACTGCTCCAGCGTGGGCCCCTTCCATGGGCTGCAGTCCTTCAGGCACAGACTGCTCCAGCGTGGGTCCCCCACGGCGTCACAAGTCCTGCCAGAAAACCTGCTCCAGCGTGGGCTCCTCTCTCCACGGGGCCACAGGTCCTGCCAGGAGCCTGCTCCAGCACAGGCTTCCCATGGGGTCACAGCCTCCTTTGGGCATCCCCCTGCTCTGGCGTGGGGTCCTCCCTGGGCTGCAGGTGGAGATCTGCTCCACCGTGGACCTCCCTGGACTGCAGGGGGACAGCCTGCCTCACCAGGGGCTTCCCCACGGGCTGCAGGGAAATCTCTGCTCCGGTGCCTGGAGCATCTCCTCCCCCTCCTTCTGCGCTGACTTGGGGGTCTGCAGGGCTGTTTCTCTCACATGTTCTCATTTCTCTCTCTGGCTGCAGTTGCGCCATGTTTCCCCCCTGCCCCTTCTTAAACACGCTATCCCAGATGTGCTACCACCGTTGCTGATGGGCTCAGCCTTGGCCAGCAGCGCATCTGTCTTGGAGATGGCCGGTACTGGCTCTATTGGACATGAAGGAAACTTCTAGCAGCTTCTCACAGAAGCCACCCCTGTAGGCCCCCTGCTACCAAAACCTTGCCATGCAAACACAATACAGGGACTAGTATGGCTCTGGTGAGTGTTATGCACACTCATCCTTCCTGTTCCCTAGATGCTGGACTTCATAGTACAAAGCTAATAATTGCCCCAAGACTTGTGGTGCATTATCAAAGTTCAGATATTTATTTGCAAGACTTTTTATAAGATCAACGTCCCAGAAGGGGAAAAATGTTGTTTAACCTAGAGCATAATTATCTCTTTTTAGAATAGTGAAATATGCTGTCAGGTCTACTACGTTTTCAGCCCAAGCACTGTTATTGCAAAGAGGCTAGTCTCCAGGGATTGCCTTTGATTAGTGTGCACATACATGCAATGAGACATAAGTATGACTCCTCAGAATTAAGTTCCAGGAAGAGAAAATAAGGTGGGGGAGAAGATTTAACTCTCCATACTTTATCCAAGTTTGATAATTACTTTCTTGGATTAATTTTTTTTAATCCATGTAGCTATTGATTTGGCAATAATTTGTGTTACATCACATAATTAGCCATGCTATACCATCTCGTTCTTCACTTTTGAATTATATTTCCCAAGGCTTTTTGTACTAAAACATTGCTGATTGCATATAAATTGGAATAATTAGTAGCTTTAGCAGTAGATGGCACTATAAGGTGTTATCTCAATTTATATGATTTTTCATTGAAGAGCGGAATTCTGTCCAGCTTTCAGAATGGAAAATATATTGTTACTGCACCTTAAACACCCTTATGGGGACATATGTTGATAGAAATACTTTTTAGAGCTAGTATAAATATTTTTTACCGATGGTTTCAGAAAAACAGATCTCTATGACTATTTCATTTGGAGGCAGAACAGGTGCTTTTTGATGAAGATGGGGAATAATGGTTTCTTGGGTTTAGAATAGGTAATTTACCTTTATAATTAATTGTTCCTGATACTGATTTCAAGCATTTATCCACACAAATGAAGCCCCTGCATGAAGAATCTAGAAATTGAATAGTTGTGATTGCTAAAATTAATTCTTCAATGGTGATATTATAAAAGTTGTATTTTCTGTTTCCAGTTATTAGCAAAATAGTAGTTAACCATTGAAAAGTTAATGGATTACAACAGTTGCCCTTGCAAGTATTTCATAATTGATCAGTTGTCATTATGATACAAGAAATGTGAGGTGCCAGATGCCTCATGGAAAAGTTTTTGTGATGTTAAGAACATCTTTTATGAACTTACTTTGGTGAGAATTCGTAATGGTGCTAGAGTATGACCTTGACAATGTGTAGTAATTGGTACTTTGTGCAATTAAACTGTAAAGTTGAAGTTATTCATATGAATATTGATGGGATGAAGAGATTTGCAGTCTGTTCTCTTGCAGCCTAGACAATCTAGAATGAATTTATGGGAGAAATAAGAGAATAATAATTGTATTTTTTTATGTTTGTTTGTCCCAGAGATATGTTTTGAAAGTTGAATGAAAAGACTTTACTAACCGTTTTATGTTCAATAGCTATCAATCTTTTCACCATGGAACTTTTTAATGGCTCACAATTGCTTTTTTGCGGAACATCAGTGCTCAAAATCATTACAATGTGTTAAGACCATTACCTTCTTTAACTTAAGAGATGATAAATAAGACTGCTTCCTGGAAAATATTTGGTATATTCTTATTACGCGATGAGAATACAGGGTTCAGCCATTATTTTTACTTGTACTTTCTCATGTTTTCATAAGCTGCCTTTTTCCCCAGGTCATGTTGTCCTTTGTGCTAAGTGAATTCAAGAGAAATTTCAATTTCCAACAAAATCTTTTAGAAAAAAAAAAACATTTTGTTCTGTACTGTGCTTTCAAAATATTAATATCACTGCTTCAACAATCAAATTCCTGTGAATGTCACTGCCATAAATAACCATATAATATCTCTTGGTGGTTCTTCTACATTTTCAGAAGGCATTAAACCCCCCCAAATTTGAAAGATAACAAACTGCCAGCGGAATTTAAAAGGAAAAAGTGCATAGGAAAACTATTAAGAAATCTCAGTGTACATCAAGCTTTCTTTTCCAGATAACAACTTATTTTACCTTTAGACTTCAGCTGAAAGAAGCAGAATTTCAGGCCCTTCTGCTTTTAGCACCTATAACCTTGAAACTGATGGTGGTTTTGTTGTTATTTAAAGGGTGACTAAAACAAGCCTTACATATTAAGCAAGGAATCAGAATTTGGAAAATTTTATTTTCTTGCCAATTATAATTAAAGATAGTAAAGGAAAATACAGCACTTTTGCAGTATCATAAATCACATAATTAACTAACATTAGAAGTTTGGTTTGACAGAGACTCCAAGGAACTTTCTTCTCCTGGGATGACTTTATGGTAAATGATGTCAATATTACCTTGTCCTAATAAGATGATTAAATATTTAAATTATTGACTCAGAACTTTTGTTTGTGTTTGCTCTAAGTTTGGATTTGTCTGTTATTTCACTTTCGAGTTGTGTTCCATGCTCCTTCTCCTTACACCTTAATGCAAGCCATTAAATTGTGAATGCAGAAGAACGTGACTTTCCTCAGTCCTGAAAAGATTTAGGGAAGTGGTTAATTTTATGCACAAATATAGACCTATTCTTTTTCAATAGGGCTGTTGCAGTAAGTGAAGTCCATCATAGATGTTTTTTACAATATTGGGAACTTCAGAAATGTGGGTCTGTCCCCCTCTTATTTCTCTTCAGGATGTGAATTCTCTGGTGATGGATTGTTCTAGGATAGACCCAAATAAGGACTTTCAGAAACTATTGCTCTTGTAATGTAAATAATGATAGTTCTCTGCTAATGAGATGATACTTTAAGGAAAATATGGAAATGTGGTAATTTTCACATTCTCATTAGTGGTTTGGAAGATGATAAATATTAATTTAAAGTGTCTTTTTTTCCTGGTAAAGTTAAGGAATGTGAAATTGGTTTCTAAAGATGGCTTTTATTTCTTTTCAGTTTTCTTACTATGGACCTACACTTCGATTCTGATGTTGCAGTTCACGTGCAGAATAAATGCTACCATAGATGGATTTTTAACCTATTTACATATTCATGTTTTTGTTTGTTTGTTTGCTTGTTTGGTTTGGCTTTTTTCTTGGGGTGGTGGTGGTAGGGGTGTGTGTGTTTGTTTCAGGACTTAATTTGGTCCATGGAGCAATGCATGGTTTGGACTAATCAGATGTGAGTGCAAAAAGCATCAATCTGTTTTTCACCCTTGCTATAAAGAACTGGGCAAACATCATTATTTTATTTTCTGCTTGTATGTGCCTGAAAACAGTAGTTCAGATGAAACAACTGTATCCATCGTCTGGAAAAGTAACTGTTTATATACTGAGACATTGTACTTGGCGTACATTATTGTGGCACATTAATGTAGTTTGCAATGTTTATCTCAGAAACAGGAGTGATGCTACCAATATATAATTTCCCCTTGTGGAGTTTTCATTCTTAGAAGACTATATTCTTTGATTCTATTACCTTAGTAGTGCTTTGTTTCTTTACAATGAAAACCAATAATTTTACTGAAGCAAGAGATGGAGCTACCTGACATGTAAAAGTACAAGGTTTTAAAGTTTGTTCTCTCATTTGGAATATTACTGTTTCACTTGGAGGAGGAGGATTGTCATTTTTGCACAGAACCCTTGTGTTCTCCATTTACTTTGGCTGCTCTATGGCCACACATCACAGTAAGTATTAGTCATTTTACTTCTATTATTAGATGAAAGAGGTAGTAATTAACATCCAGACAGTACAAGAATCAGCTGTAGGCAATCCTTTCATTAGTTTTAGGGGTTTCCTTCCCATCAGTTTCAGTATTCAGTCAGAACCCTTTCTGTTTGCTGTCCTTCATTGAACACGACCCTAGGTGTCCCCCTTTCTTCATTTCAGTAATGATTTCTGGCAGAAATTTGAAAAACAGCCTATGCTATAGGTGACTGTTGTAGCATTTGGCCATCGGGGAGAATCTGAAGTGTCTTAAATGGAGAATAAAGAAGAACCGATTTAATACCTGTTGATTTCAGCTGAATCTGTGCTGATGCATGACTTGTTTTGGCCTCACTATTTTAATGTGCAGAATGTTTTCCCATATGAGACCGCAAGCAAGGCTTGTAGGTATTTTCCTACATCTCTTCCAAAACTTGAGTTTCAGTCATGTCAATTCTGCTTCTTCCCATCAGATTTTTGTGCTGATACCTCTGTTTATGTCTTGATGTATCACAAATACACATGGAGTCTTGCTGCCTTTAAGGCTCATAAGCTATGATGCACATGATCAGGGCTGCTATTCCATCAGGTCTGTTACCAAAGTATTTAACTGGTTTTAGGAGTGTGTTTAGTACTTTCACAGGCAATTCTTCTCTGGCTACTGAGGCATAATGTTGGAAGTGATATCAGAGCAGGGAAACATTTGAGGCATCAGGAGAAAGAATGCAGTTTTTTGCAGCTTGTTATATAAAGAAAGTGCAAACAGTATTCCATGAATAGAGCACCTGCATTAAAAAAAAGGGGAAGCCCACAAAAAAAGACCCCAAACCAAAACAAAAAAACCCAAACAAACAACTCCCCCACAAAACCAACCAACCAACCAAACAAACAAAAAAAACCCCCAAACCAACAGAAAACCACCCACCACAGTTATTTTTACAAACAAATATTTGAAAACTTAAAACTTAAGTTTTAACTTGATCCTGCCTAGAATTTCCTGCCCTCCTTATTAATTTTTCACTGAAATTTATTTGGGGCATTTTGTTTCTTTTACTCCCACACATTGACTTCTTTTCAGACTGGTAAATATGTAAACAATCTGGATCCTATTAGGTCATTAAATATGTAAATTGAATGCCTGTTCTGTGAGACTGAATGATTGACCGATACACTTCTTCATAAAGGGTTGGCACCATTCCTGGAACTGCTCAGTGATTTGATTGTACTCATTTGTGGAGTAAAGCACTATAAGACAGTATAAAACATGTCCCCTTGGAAATGAATTTGGTCTTGACTGTCTGGTCTATAGTCAGGCAAAACATCTCTGAAATCTGTACCATGTTGGCTCATCTTCCATATATATAAGTTGGATAACTGTTCTACAAATATGCTTTCCTCTACTGGTGCCTCATATTCTTACTGTATTTTTATTTTTTTTATTTGTCATTTCTGTAATATAGCAATGTCTTGTTTTCCACAATTATTCAAAATTAAAGTAAAAAAAACCCTACAAAACACAACATTGGTTATATGTAAGACCACACAGCCTGTTTGTATTATTTAGCCTTCTATGTAAAGAGAACACAGCGTTCTACAATTGAATGTCAGTTGTAAATACAGATGTATCCCTTTTCAGCCTCACTTCTGTTCAGAACCCTACCATACAAATAAGGATGAATTTTCTGCACTGGGAGAAGAATGCCTCATTCAGTTCTAATATCTACTTCAAGACATTGTGTATATGAGTGTATTCAAATGTACCTATGTACATATTTGTGTTTGCTTTAGAATTCCCTAAGACTGAACTTCGTTTATGTTAGCATCACTGGCTTTTCTGAATTACAAAAGCATCACTTTGCTTCAATAAAGTTGTTTGGGTTTTTTTTAATAATAATTTAGCCTGTGATAGAGGAATTCTTTCTTTACAGGAGCATATCCTAACTGTCCTTAATTGAACAATGAAATTTCAAAAGTAAATGTATATCTATCAGTGGATGACAAGCAGCTGTAACAAACAGCTCATGTAAGGTAGGAAATTACACTGCATTTCAGTGGTTGTTCAGGTAAATGCAACAGTAAAAAGTTCAAATGCTGTTAGAATTGGGCATACATATGTGAACATGCCCCCCACACAAAAAAAGCTGAGAATAAAGTTAGTCTACAGGTAACTTCCAGATGCAGCTGTTTGCCTCAGTTTTGCTTCCTGTTTTCACCAGAGAAGATTTCAGAAACTCAGTAAGAAATAATAAGGAGATTATAGTTAAACTTCAGAGGACTCATACTGACTGTTCACTTGCTTCATCCTTTAATGACTGTATCTTCAAAGAAGCAGTGGCATCTTCATCTCAGAAGAGGCTTTATGAAGTCACTTTTTAAGCAGGGCTCACTGTTTTTTGATATGCTGGTCAAGCAGTGATTCTAAATGCAGTCATTTAAGATTACAAGCCTCATATCAAACCATTTTGAAAGTCTTCCCATTGTCTTCAATGAGTTTTGGATTAAGCCATTTATCAGGCGTTCTTCATTCATCCGTAAATCATATTCCTGATTTCTGCCTTCTAGACTTTGCACTGTTATGTTCCTGCTTCTTTATCTTTTGCTCTGTGTCTGCCTTTTCCTCACATGCTTTTTTGTCTATCCTTTTCTTCTGCCAGCCTCTTGCCACTGCAGGCGCTTCCAAGGACAAGCTTAAAGAAGTAGAAGACTTCTCTTTTCCATTTTGCCAGCATTCCTCTACCTTATTTCAGACAGATCTGCTAGATAGCTAACTTTTAGATAGCTTGCCAACAAACTTTGAACCTGATCTTTCAGAAGTATGAGAGCTGGCATGCTGCTTGTTGCTAGATATCCTCGTATTGAACTGATGGCTTTGGCTTTGATCATACAGCAAGGACCATACAAACAGAGTGCCTGCAATGTATCTTTAGACTGGAACTTTAGATGTCAAACTCTCTTGCTTTCACTACACTTTCTGAGGCCTCTGTTCTCTGCTTTCAACAGACAGTGAAAAAGTAATTGCCCTTTCCCTAGTGTGGAATGTTTTACAAGAAATCAATGTCATTAAGTGATTGTTATCTTGGCATAGTGATGCTTTTCTGCGCGTTTCAAGATGCTGAATGTGTGTAGTTATGAACATAGGTATATATGTGCTCACTGTCTCTCAAGTACTTTAGCGCAAAGAGACACATAACACTGGAGTGTGTAAAATGACTAAGAAAAAGTGAGAGCTGTACAACTATTGTTTTATAGCAGTCCAATTTTCTACTGACTTATTATAACCCTATAACTAACTCATTAAGATCCTTTTTACCTTATAATAAAAACTATTTTTTTAACTATTTCACACAGTCTCAGAAGCGCATATCACTGCAGTTCCTGCTCTTGCAGTCACATAATGTATTAAAATATCTTATGCTTCTCTTATATATTTGGTAGTGCATTGTTTTCTTTTTGCTATTGTGTTTTTCATAGTGCACTTTTACAACTTGAACCCAAAGAAGCAGAATACTTAAAGTTGAATAAGGCCTAATAATTTTCTGCTTAACTGTAATTTATTCAGAGGAAAAGATTTTTAAAATAATAATAAAAAAAATAATGTCATGGAAGATGAAGAGGAGGAGCCTGTAACTTCTGTAAGCAGTTCTTTACAGTTTAATCTCTAGTACTGTAATGGGTGCTAGCACACAGGTTGAATTTGTCTTGGATGCAGCTCCTAGAAAACCTTGTCTGAAGTTCAAAAGGGTTGCATCTGGTGTGTTGTTTATACCATTTACTTTATTATTACCTCTCATTAAAAGTTAGATATACTTTATATGTGTTTAAGATAAATCTGAGAGATTTTTGAGCCAGGAAAGTAATCTTAAGCATTGTGTGGGGAAAAAAAAAAAAAAAAAAAAAAAATTTCTTTAAATCTCAGTCATTAATGGAGGTGGATTCCCCCCCCCCCCCCCCCCCCAAACCTGTTCTGCTTGACTGTTTGGGGGGAGGGGGGGCAGTAGGGTTTTTAGGCAGTTTGAGGATTTACTGATTGAAGAAGCTTAACTGTATATCTGGGAAGGGGTTTTATTAGTTATTACATAAAACAATAAAATATGCCTGTTCATAAGGTGATTTGTTCATGATACTAGCAAATATATTTAAGAATGATAGACTCCTAAATTATTCAGCCCTAGAGCATTAATACAGGTAAATATCATAAATAATTCTGTTAAATTTGTTACCAAGGTTGTGTAGCAGTATCAAGTTGCTATGGAAATGTGTGGTCCCTGCTCAGAGATGCCAGCTCGGCTAATACAATCTCTTCTAGTTGCACCACTTTAGCCACAACAAAATCAAGATGGGGAAGAAATATCAGTGATACATGTGGGATACAAATTGGGATTTTTGGAAAAGGACATGTAGAAACGATAAAATAGATACGTTTTGAGTTCTGTCAATTGTCCAAACTTTATTTCATATCCAGAGTATTTCACAGAATGGAAAAATATTCTTCATCTTGACAGTTTCAAAGACAAGAGTCATATTAAGGTGTGCATAGATTTTTATTGACCAAGTTGCCATGAATCAATTCACCTTACCAGTCTTTAGCAAATCTCCATTTACAATTTCTTTCTTGGATGTTGTTGTTATGGAATATATAACTCTCACTGTAGCAGAGTTTTGTCATCTCTTTAGGATTATTTTCTGAAGCATACAGTTACACCACAGTATTGAATAGTGAATAGACACTGACTGATGACATGTGCTATGACAGCTGTATAACACGATGTGTGCCACTCTAGTTTTGTAATGGACTTGCTATGCCATACTTCTTGAAAATAAAAGAAATATTGGTTAGAATCAATATGATGGCCTTAGTTCCCACAAGTAGCATGAGGAGTGTAAACTCTGATTTACAGAAGATCGTACTACTGAAATGTTTAGCTTGGCATAGAACAGCCTGTTCTTACTGCCCATTCAACCATCCTGCTGAAAGTTTCCACAATTGCTGTGCTTGCTAACAAACTTGTAGCAGATGTTGTTTGTTGAGACAGTGAGTATTGTATTTTCTTCCTGTATAAATAAGAAGAAATAAAGGCTTTAAAGCAGATGCTAGGTGTAGAAACACTGACTATTACATAGTTTATGCCCATTTCATTTGAAACAATCGTCTCCAGCTTCTAAGAGTGCGAGTACATTCTTAATTAGTCGAAATTTATCATTAGTTCAAGAGTGCTGTATCTTGACAACAGACTAGTACTAGAAAATATTTCATTCCTTCCATGCTTGGATCCTTACCATGTATAAAAATAAACTTTCTATTTCCTCCTTCCAAATACAAAATTAGCATGTGTTTTGCTGGTTTTATTGGTCGCAGGTAGTGTGTTAATAGTATGGCTGGCCAGGCAAACCAGTTTCTAATGACCAAGTGTTCTTGAAGAGAGGATCATGACAGCAGGATTGCAATCAAATAGTTTGAGTAATAGATCTGTTAGAGGAGAAAAGGTACTGTTGTTCAAGAATAATCTCAATAATTTTATTGTTCTCTTTAATTCTTGGCTTTCTCAGAATTTGGGAGATTTGGCTCTGGAGTTCATGTATGGGACTTAAGGGAGTCCAAGCCAATTTCACTTGGAGTACGTGATCAGTGTCTGTAAAGTCCTCCCTGATGCTTCATGATTATGGGATCAGATTAGAAACTAGAGTTAGTATCAATAAAGAATTCGGAACTTGTATTGATCACTGTGTTCCTCAAAACACAAGAGGCCTTCCTCTTCTGGCTGTATTATGTTGTCTTTAGTTTCTACATTACTTTCTCCAAGTATCCATAGTTTTTTCCAGAGAGCTATTTTTATCCCTGATTATCTTCTCATGATTCTTCTAAGCTCTTTGACTACTTACTGCAGTTTTCTTAAAGATGTAAAACAAATATGAGATGTTTGTTTGAAATTTGCATAAAGATGATGTTACAAAGCACAAGTTTTACATAATAATGAAATAGGCTGAAGGAAATAGCTGAATCGCAAGGATAGGGATATGTAGTGCAGGATAACATAAACTTGGTAGAACTCTACCAGGAACTGGGAGCTGAGAAATGTTGAACAAAGTAGGTAGGTAAGCCAACAATGGTGTATGTGTCATTAAAGAAATATGCCATTAAACTGCTACTAGAACTTCCTATTCTACCCCCTATTCTAACCTATTCCTGAGACTCTTGATCACAATTCAAACTTCAGGATTCTGCACCTGAAGGGGAAAATTTGAATTATGAATGCAGATTTACTCCCAGTATTTTCTTTGGGTCCATGGAAGACTCCAAATACACATGAAGGTTTGGCAAAGCTTGCAAACTTCATGAGAGCTAGTACTTTTTCTGTTGGAAACACTGGAATATATGGTTGCAGTACAGATGATCTGTGGCTTATTTTGAAGATTGTAGAGACTGACTTTATGTAAAACAGTGGAAAAAGAAGTGAATCATGCTATGTACAGTGCTTGCAGAAAATACAAAGATGTTCCTGAAACATTATTGTCACTTAAAAAAAAAAAAAAAAAAAAAAAAAAAAAAAAAAATTTAATCTAGATAGACTGTAAATGAAACTTAAAGGACTTTTTTCCCACCGTGGTTTTTGTCAAAAAAAAAGGAAAATAGCATACATAAAATTTTAGGAGTCTCCAAATGCTTATTTGTAATTTGAAATCTGAACAAGATGATGGACAAATTCAGATTGGATTTGATAATAACTATGGCTGTGATATTTTTTTTTTTTATTTTTTTTTTAAAGTACCCCCTCCTTGGTGCAAAGATATGTTTCAGTGCTGTTTTTTGCCTCTAAATTGAGGTTGTGGTTGGGGGGTAAGGGAGGCAAGGAGGGGAAAGAGGAAGATAATGGGAAGCTGTCTTTCTGTTTCTTAAAACACCCAGATGATTTGAAAGGAGCTACATTTCAGTGGATTGATGAGACTTGGCCAGGGATATCAACTACGGCTAAAAGTGCTCATTCTGTTATCAGTCAGAAAGAGAGACTGGATGCCAGCATTCAGAAGTAATTTTTCTTTCTTGATGTAAAGTAGTAGGTATGTGGCAATCTGTCAAGTGAAAGCCTGTGGAAATCAAGTAGTTGGGCTGACAGATATTATCAGAAAAAAGGTTATTTAGTAAAAGAAATGCATGAAGATGTAAGATACAAAAATTATCACGTAATCCTATTGTTGTAGCAGATCATGTAAAACAGCCTGTGTAGTATCTGAGGCTATAGCAACAGCAAGAAAGTGTGTTTTTATTTCCACTCTTCAGTAATAAATAGTGATTAAAGTCAAGCAATGCTAGCGTTTTTTGTTGATGACTGCTTGCACCAAACATAAAGAGGAAAGCACTAGAAGGTTGCTAGGCTAAACCTGATTCAGAAGAAAACATTTGCTTCCTAGAAAGTTGTTTTAAATGAATGATACAAAAAAGGGTGAGGATATATCAGACCTGCAGAAAGCTGATGGACAGCTGATGTGGTGACAGGCCAGAGAGATGGCTCTATCAGGAGATTGCAAGACTGAAACTTGGAAACGACCAAGGTGGTTTCTATGACAAATACCTTTCCATAGCATATTCTTTGCATTTTATTAACTGCTATTTTTCTCAACTGTTATAATGCCACATGTAACCTTTGCAATTTAATTAAATAAATGCTTTTTGCAGTTCATATGAGAGAGTGTCTTCTGTATAGTGGGAAAATGGAATCAGGACTACCTTACTGGAAAATGGAGTATTCTATCACCATGAGCTGAGTGATGTATGTAGCAGTAGGAGGGGAGAAATAAGGATAGGAAAAAAATTACATGTTGCACCACCCAGCTGTAGCTTGAGCTTTTGATAATCCAACTACATAGTGCAACTACGTTGCAACTGGCTGATACCTTCTGCATCTGTAGCTGTACTTTCAAATTGATGCCAAGAAAGAACATTTTAAGGTTTTGTGGGAGAAATTTAAAGTTTGTAATGGAAATATGAAAGTAAGAAGAGAGAATGTGAAACAACTTGACCCTAAAGAAGTTGTCAGCCTATTACAGTAGAACTGGGAAACATTTTAATCTAGAAGTTGTAAGTAGCAGCTGTTGTGCACTTAAAAATTAAATACATAAGATAAGCCATTTCAAGTGCTACTTTAACGTACTGATTTTGGTAATACTAATGATTGCTATTGCTGATAGCTTATGAAATTAGGTCAAACTAATAAAAAATACAGATTTTTAAAAAAAGCTTTTGGAAGCAGAATTCTAAAACATTTTAAAGGAAAAATAAATTCCTTCACACACCCTCCCCCACTCTGTTGATTTCTGATGCAGAATGAAAGCAAAGTTCAAAAAAAACCTCAAAAGTTTTTTTGAAAAAAATAGAATCTTTGAATTCTAGTGTGAGGCCAGCAAGTCTTGCATCCTTTGTGAGATAATTAACTCTCTAATACCTGAAATTAATATAATACTTTGCAAAGTATGCATTACAAGAACAGATGGGGGTGATTAAATGGTGGCTTATTATTCAGTCCCTTAACACCAAATACCATTGTTTGATATCCATTTAGTAATGTTGGAGCTGTTGTGTTTGTATGTGTTCAAATTTTAATTACAATCATTTCCCATGTCTGATATTTTCTTTCATTTTTAATACATCTGATTAGTGCTTCAGGGTCTACTACCTCACTTTCACCATACAAATGAGGTTTAAATTCTTCAAGGGTTACAATTTTCATTTTTTGATTGTTGAGGGACTCGGTTCTTTTTTATTGTGTTCATTAGAGTATATTGCTTTAAATCTTATTTACTAAAGATTTTTTTTCTTTAAGATAGTGAGGGGTATACGTGTTCGAATGCTATGCAGCATTACATACTACCTGCTTCAAAGGTCTGCTTTAGAAAATGTGTGATATTGAGTATCTGATTTGCTGACTCACAAGCTAATACTTGTGTTTGATTTCTAAAGGTTACTATTCTGGGTGCCTCTCTCTAGCTACTAAGCTTATGCTATTTTGCAAGGTATATAGATTTTCAAAAAATCTAGGACCTTTGAGATGAATCTGTGAGGATATAATCTTAAAGGGGATGTTTGGGAGTTCTATATTCATAGGCTGATGTATTAAGTTATATTAATCATTAATTAAATGTTAGTGACATTGGTATGTGGTGGCATGGCCATCATGGCTTCGGGAAGGCATGTTACCTGCTCTGCAGCTTCTAACAAAACCTTTAGCAGAGGGACAAGTTAACAGCTGTCCAGAGGCTAATCTCTTGACAATCTCTAAATTCAACTGACTGCATAAGTTGGAGCGATTTGGCTCTCAACAAATTATTTTCACTAATCATTTCAGAAAATCTGAAGATACTGCTTCATTAGTGTTGGTGTGTGTGTCTTTCCATGTGTCTTTATAGATGTACACCAGATTTCAGAAGAGGTCAGTGCTTTGTGGCTGTGTTTAGAGCCACATGTTCTACGTCAACTGCCTAAGATGTTTAACTTGGGCAGTGGACCTTGTGGTTAACATTGCAAGGAGAAACTCAGGATTGGATTTGGGCAACTTAGTTTACTTAGTAGTTCTCAATATTCTGCTTTCCCAGCATCTAATTGCATGGACACTGATGATTATCGGTCCATTGTTTTAGGTCTCTGAATGCTATACAGTTCATCTCTAGTCTTTCCAGAATAGAGCTCTTGCAAAGTTTTTCTGTCTAATCCAGCCAAAATCCATAAGTACCAGAGAGATTCTTCAGATAATTCTTGTGTATTGATATACTTATCTGATTAAACAGATTCCAGTTAAGCATAAAATGAGCAATTTTTTTATTAAAAAAAACCCAAAAAACTAAGTAAACTTAGGATGTTATCAATTTTGAAAGCTTTAATTAAGGCTCATTTTTAATTGTTGCAGTAAGGAGTAGCTGAGAAATTAAAAGTGGTAGCAAACTGGTGAAATGGCCAACATTTTGTAAATGGGCTTCATTTGAGCAACACTACTTGTAATGTATTTAGTACTAAAACTTCAGAACAATGGTAATGAAATAAGGATTGCTGTTTGTATCTATTTACATTTCATAAAATATTAAAATACTACTGTGTTGTTATGCTAACATAGTTTTGTTTGGCTATATAGGTACCTTTGATTATTTCTGTAATGAGTTGCTCAATAGTTGAATACAGTTTTCAAATGGGAGCAAGTGTAATCGCCAAGCTACTTGACAGTGCCTACTTGACAATGCATATTTTGCCTTAAGTATGATCAAAGTGTATTCATTATAAGTAATAACCTTTCCTGTAGAAAAAAGATTTAGAACAGTTTGAACAGAATTGGTGAAAAGAAAAAAAAAGTATGATGGTTCTTCATCAGTAATACCTTTCAACTCAACACTACCCTCCCTGCCCCTGAGTCCCATTAAATAAATGGTAGCCATTTGTTGACCAAATACCTAATGAATAGCACTGATCAGGAACAGTTTAATTTAGAAAGCTAGAAAACAATTCCTACACTTCTCCTTGTGGACGCTGTCAGTTATCATAAATCAGCAAGACATATCATGACCAGAAAAATGTCCTCTAGCACATATCTTATGAATTGAACTGGGGACAACGAAATGCCCTTTCTATGCAACCTTTCACTGCAGAGCATGTCAGCAGCTGGAAAAATGCCAAGTTTGTGGAGAAATCCCAAACTCAGAGAATCAAAATTGGCAGTAAAAAGCCACGTAGGCAGCCTTTATAAAGCACAGGAGTGTACAGTATAGGGAGATGGTAAGTGAAAGTAGAAGTGTGACTAAATTATGGCATTTTATTTTCTTATTTTAATGTCCCATTTTTTCAGCAATCTGCATCACATAATTCCCTCTTTCCCCTTTCTTGCCCCCCCTCCAGTTTTAACAGCTTACTGTGCAAGGCCAAATGTTTTCAGTGAGCCATCAGTGTTATGTCTTTTTGTCACATTGCTATACCTTATCTTGTTTTATTTTGTTTGGGTTTTTTTTGGGTTTTGTTTTTGTTGTTTTTTTTTGGGGGGGGGGGGGGGTTTTGGGTTTTTTTTTTTTTATTAAGAACAACTTTTCTGCTGAATCACATGCCATACTGTAAATTGTTTGTGGTTTCTATTGGTTAGAATTTACACTCAGGGTGAATTTCCATTGACATTTTTAACATTTTCTGCTGTTTTTTCTGTGCTTACAGGTGGAGTGTCCTCTCAAACCACATTCCTTGCACTGTGTGAAAATTCTGGGAAAGCATAAAAGCCTCTTTTGAGCAGGCGGAAGATCTTGGCCTGATGCATGCACTGTAGTAGATGGCTGTACTGGATGGCCCAAATAGAGGAACTCTGCCAAAGCCCAAAACTGGAAGGTGAGCTTTCAGCTCACCTCAGGGTGGGAAAGATACATTGTAGGCAAGATCAGAACATACAGACCTATGGTAGCTACTGTAATGTAATCAAATAAGGAAAAAGTTGGCTTAGCATGGCCTCTGTCCCATTTACTATAAGTGTGGGATTGTTGATATTCTGTTTCTTAAGGGTGAGATTTTGAAGACCCTAATGCCTCATGATTTAATTACATGGAACCTGGAATTGGAATCAGAATTTCCAGCATTCTTTAGAGAGAGAAAATTAAAGGGTCAAACTTTGAAAAAGTCCTCAAGATATCCATGCTCTGTCTCCCTCCTACTCTTAAGATGCTTAATGACAACAAGCTGAGCTTACTTGATAATCTGCCGATTTATTTAGGTGCTAAAATAAGAGCTAAACTCCTTTGAAAATCTGGCCCTAATACCAGCACTGTGAGAGCTACTTATGTATTTAAAAAGGCTTAAAAGTCTAAGAATAGAGAGTTGCAGATTCTTTTGAAAGGAAGTGGTAGAAACCATGATATTTGCCCTGTTGAGTGATGTGCTTAGCTTAGTTTTAAAGGGAGGAAAATTTGCTGGACACTCTAGTGCTTATATAGTATCTGTGCAATTTAGAGTTTCTTTCTGGACTTCCTACAATTTCTGCAGGTGAATGTTTAGGAATTTCCTACTCATAGGCTCAGTTCTGTGCTACAAGCACAGATAATGTACTTGTGCTCATTTTTTTGCAGAACACTTAGCACTGGAAGATATGAATTATTTTCTGGTTTGCCTTGACACAATTGTTCAAATTGTTCAATGCTGCTGAACATTGGTCATCTTATTGATCACACCTGCATATCTCTTAGGGTAATTATGTCTTAACCTGACAAAAAATGAAAAGGAATTATGTGAAATTTATTAGTGAAACCTATTTTAAGTGAGAAGTGATCCAAGGCTTTTAGCTGTTAAATATCTGCATATATACTGTTTTCTTTGTAAGACTTCATTTTGAATCTTGCAGCTAGATACTCTTTTTTAAAAATACATGTTTCTGTTGGTTAGGTCTGTTAGTTCCGGTGTAGTTGGTTCTAATTTGCATTGTTCTCAAAGGCAAATCTAGCCTACTAATTGTTGTAGTAGTCTCAGCTACACTTGCAAAAACAGTGACAGTACCTTCTGAATTGGCGTATATTGAGTATGCCTCGCAATGCCTCAGAGAAACCTACAAGTTAGTCAATATTTTAATCATATTTACTAAAACTCATGCCACAATAAATTGAAAGAAGTACCGGTTCATGATATAAGACAAATATGCTGCCCTCTACAAGGACAACACCTCAAATGTGAGTTTGTTGTGATACCTCCTTGAACTTGAAGTGCACTAAATGGGAGAGAACACACACAAATTTTGAAATGTTTAACCAATCTTTATTAAACAAGAAAAAAAAAGATATTAGGCAGAGTTGGCTGGAGAACAGTAGTTGTGTTTTGTGGAAGAATTTATTTCCAAATGTATTTTCTCTGAGAGACCCCAGTATTTTGAAACTCTCTGGGAAAGAAAATGGTGTTCTGGTTTGAAGCTGCTCACCTGGCAGCCTGCCTAGGAGCTGTCGATGTCAGGAGCTCATGCTTAGTCTTCTAGGTCATCCAGGCTTTCAGCCCACCAGGTGAGCTGCCAGGAGCTAAACAAGCAAGCTAGCAAGAAGAACGGAAAAAGGTTTCCCATAGAAACATGGTTTGGCGTGTGAATCTGGAAATGTTGCTTTGGATTTGTCGAACACTGCCAAAATTAAATTGTTTCATGCGACATTTCAATTTAAATAAGTCAGCAAATGCCATGGAGTAATATTTTCTTTTTTATAGCCATCTCTAATTTTAGTTTCATCTTGGACTAGGGAAGGTTATAGAAGTGATATAGTAGTTACAGCATTGATGCAGTTTAGGCCTGGACATAGTAGCTTTTGATTTGTGGATTACCTCCACTTTAAGAAGTGGTCCAGGAAAAGTGCTTGCTGTTTACACATTGTAGTTTTACAGCACATACATAGAGGCATAGTAGTAAAACCAAATCCTCATCTGTGTTTACATCTTAATTTTTACAATAAAACTGTGCATCTTTTGTACTGAGTGCAGAGTAATTTGTACAGATACATGGAGGCTGAATGCATGGAAGATCACCACTATTCTCTCTATTAAGTGATGTCCAAGATTTTGGCAACTCATTAATGGAAGGAAAGCTGAAACTTGGTAATGAGTTTGTAGGAGCCTGAAGACAGCTTTTATCTCTTGCATGACAGTTTCTCCTAGGTCAATGCTTAAATTACCTCCTATCCTCTGTCTAAGCAAAGCACTGATAGGATGATGGAGAAAAAGAGAGTACCAAAGATGACAGGCAAGCAGGCAAAAGAATATTGCTGGAGGTGAATGAAATTGTAACAGAAATGGGAATTTGTTACTTTAAAATAGTCACTTTGTTTAAAACTCTGAGATGTGAGGAAATAGTGTTAGAGGGAATAAAAAGGACTGACTCAGTATGGTATGGTCAGATGCAAATGAGCAAGGAAGTAAATGATAAAGTTATATATTTGCTCCATACTCCTTGTTACTAATCACTGTGCATATCTGCGTGTATTTTTGCATTAAGGTAGCTAGTTGACACAATATGCATTTAGAGAGGGCAAAGGGACATAAACTATTTGCAATAAGACTGTAAATCCAGACTGGGTTCTTAGGCATTATTACCAAATTGTTTAGACTGCTGGGCAAATATTCAAACTGCAGATCATTAAAAGACTATGTGGTAAAGTATTTTTCAGTAAGGTAAGCCTGAAAAATGGAAAAGCAGTAGAGGCTGAGGTATTTTTTTATCATCACATACACAGAGTTTGGAGGTTTATAAAGCATTGAGGGGTTGAGCTAATGGTGACTGCATTCAGAAAATAAAGGAAAATATCAATTCCCTCAGCTGCAATTTCAAGACCTTCTGCTAATATTAGAATATATTTACACATTCTAGGAAGATTAAAACTATAAAAATGAAGTTAATCAGTTTGCATTAATCATAGAGAGAAACTCCATTGACAATTGTAAGAATGAAAATACGCATCACAATCCATAATTGGTATGGTTTAACTTACTTTGCAGAGTTGACCTTTGATTTAATGTATCAGTTAATTAGGTAAAATAATTACAATTTTGTGTTAAATAGCTATTCTAGGCATATGGTAGATGTTAATGGGAAAATATGAAGATGAGTAACCATACTGCAGACAGTACTGCTGTTCAGTACTAATATGAGATATAATGTTAGCCAGTTACTTTACTGGACCCCAAAGTATTGTCATTACTTAATTTTCTCCTTTCAAGCTTGTAGAAATTTTGTCTCATCGAGTATGACAGGATTCTATGATGCACATTATAAAAATAAATGTCTAAGAACTAAGCTACAGTCAAGTGTATAAAAGGAGCAAATTTTTTTGTGTTGGTCTTAGTAATATTAGTTGATTGAACAGGAGCAGACCTTTGGAAAAAAAAAATGCAGATTCATTAGCATCACCACATGGTATACATGATAGAATTTTGCTGAAAGGGAACAGAACTGAGAAAACATTTATTCCCTTTGGGCAGCTTATGCTTGAAAGCAGAAAATTAGGAAATCATGTACCTTCAAGATCTAGGGTATCTTGACTTCTAAAAGGAGTATATCTACTTCTGGTGTCATAATTCCATGCTTTGTCAAAACAGAAAGCTGCAACTCCTTTTAATGCTTTCTTGTTGCCTGCTGAAGCCTCATTAAATGGTCAGCTATTTGGATCTAATTTCCCAGAATGAAATCCTGACTCTGTTGGTATTAATTTGCAAGACAATCATCTCTTAGAAGGGACAGTGTTTCTTCTCCCCAAATATTCAGCAACTTTAATATATTTCCACATCACTTCTAAAGCCATTTCAATATCAGAAACTTTTGCTTCTGATTTTTACATGGATAGATCACAAAGAGCCAGTACAACTTTCAAAGGAAGCATAATTTGCAGGGGTAGCTGCTCTGCAAGGTGTGCAATCCCCACTCAGTAACCAGTTTTCTTGTGTAGGACGTGTTTCCCCTATTGATCCTTTTCACTCTTAGCTGAGTTTCTCATCTCCTTTCTCAGGGCCCTGAGCAGAGTTTCTGTACACCTTATTGGTGGTGCTTTCCTTCTGAGATCTCATTACCATGTCCAGAGGAAGGAGAATTGTGTTTAGATGAAACACTTTTTAATATTTTCCTTAGATTCATAACTCCTTAGTGCTGAAGAAATGTTACCTGTGTGAATTTGACAAGAGTAGTCTGCCTGGTAAATGTGCAAAATACTCTTTGTGATAAGTAAATGATCACTTGGCTTATAGCACTGATTGGAATATCTTTTGTACAGTTGTGCCTCTCACACCGTTTATTTTGTTAGCATGAGTGTTGGGGGTCATATATCTAACAAGTTTGTGTTACCTCATATCTAGTTCTAGTTCTTTTTTTTTTTTTCCTGATCAAAAGCAGTAGCTGCAAAGAGTATTATTTTTATTAAGATTAATTCTGTCTGCCAAGACATTGTATTTGCAAATTCTGTAGATCTTACAAGTTCTCAACCTGCCAAGTTCTTTGCAAGCCTTTTGAATTCAAATCTGATAAGCACAAAAGTATAGCCCCAACTTTAAAGTACAGCAAAAAGTGTTTATTTTGACAGGATTATATATAACTACGGTGGCTTACACTAATAGTGTAAGACATCTAGGCACACTGTATAGATTTACTAGCCCAGAGGTCTTGAGAATGGAGTTCTCGGGTGTATTCGGGTGTCTAATGGCATATTCTTTATGTTACTGCACAGGTGTGTTTTGCATGGAACAGTAGGTGACTTCTTTTTACTATATTAAGACAGGTAAATTGAAGGTATATTCTAATCCAGATAAGAGAAAAAGTACTCCCCCACCCCCCCACCCCACCCCACTTTAGGAATCTCTTCCAAGGTAGCAATAAAAATTATTTCTTTTAATAGAGATAGTTCATGAAATACCTTAATAGATTAACAGGGTTTTAGTATTGTAAATAATTGGTAGTGAAGCCAGGAAAAGCATGCATGCTTTATTTCAGGCACATTTCAGAAAAAGGAAGAAAGCAAATAAATAATTGTCATAGTATAAAGGAGGCTGTAGAATTTTATTAAATTATATATATTATATATGTATATGTTAAAAATGAGGATTTTCTCTGTTGTCAGTACTTCATAAAGCTTCAATTTGACTGAAGTTCTTTTCAATCTTTTCCTCAGTTTAAGCTAAATGTTGCTATGCTTAACAGACAATCTTTTTTAAAAAAAGTCTTTCCTCTTTCTGCAGTAATACTATCAGTGGTAACTGCTTAAAATAAAGGTGGTAACTGATCTAGAAATAAAGATCAAAGTGTAGAAATTATTTTAAACGTAATGGTTCACATTCTCAGGATTTCTCTTCGTGATTGCATTTTTTTTAATAAAAGTAAATTACAATTATGACAGAATGCTATATGATTTCAAGATTTGGGATTTAAAAGCATATCAACTAATATAAAACTTTGATAAAATTCAGAGCTGAAAACCAAATTAGATTCTTACTCTATTTTCCAGCACAATCTGGATTTGTTTATTCAAATCTGATACCATGAAAAATGTCAGCATGGTCTGGTGAACCATGAAGTAATATTTCACGTGAAGATTTATCTTTGTAACTCATCACAAGGCACTGATATTCTTGAATGTGCTTTCAACCTTGAATTGTTATGCATTGTAATATAATGAAATTAAAAGACATACCACTAGAATTTTCCTGGTTCCCCCCCCCCCCCCCCCCCCCCAAACAGAAAGTGTGGCCACATGGGGGTAAAACTGAAATTCTTTTCTTTTCCTTTTGATGAGATGTAAACAATATATTGTATTTCAGGTCAAATCATATCAAATGAAACATTTCATTGAACCAAATCAAGAAGAATTTCATTATGGATCTGTCTGAACCTAATTAGTGCCTGCCTAATGAGGAGGCACCAAAGTACCTCATGGGAGTTGTATAGGTGTGTCATGCCCTCCTTTCCCATGCTTTTCCTGGCTGGCCTACATTTCTTAAGTATACTGCATTTTCTCCTTTGGCTAACAGCATTAGCAGATCACACACATAATTGTGTGCCCCAGAGAGAGCAGGTTTCAATGGAAAGAACAGTTCTGTTAACTGTTGACCAGGGGAGAGCAGTACATGTTGCAAGCCAGCAGCTCTGCTCTTAAACTATCTCCTTTAGACCTTAAACTCTAGTTTCTGATTTTGGAGAACTTCTGTATGAATGCTACAATTGCATGCAAGAGCAGTTGTAAGGCTGTTGCTGTTCTGTGCTTAATTAAAATAGTGACCATTTTGGTGAATTACCGTATTCTTCCTTGCATAGAAACTATAACACTGATCTTACTTGCTATTTTTAACCTGCTAGAAATTCTGTTGATTTTGATACATCTAGTTCTTGTTGACTCATTGGATCAGAAGTTGGACCTTGATGAAGCCTCAGCTTGAATTGGTGTGCAGTTCTGGGGCCCACAACTTAAGAATGCGAAGGTCCCTGAATGCGTCCAGAGGAGGGCAACAAAGCTGGTGAATGGGCTGGAAGGCATGTCCTATGAGGAGCAGCTAAGGACTTTGGCCTTGTCTAGCTTGGAGAAAAGGAGGCTGAGGGGCGACCTCACTGCTCTCTACAGCTTCCCGAGGAGGGGAAGTGGAGAGGGAGGTGCTGATCTCTTCTCCCTGGTATCCAGTGATAGGACGCGTGGGAATGGTTCAAAGCTGCACCAGGGGAGGTTTAGACTGGACGTTAGGAAGCATTTCTTTACCAGAGGGTGGTCAAACACTGCAACAGGCTTCCTAGAGAGGTGGTCAATGCCCCAAGCCTGTCAGTATTTAGGAGGTATTTGGATAACGCCCTTCACAGCATGCTTTAACTTGGTCAGCCCTGAATTGGTCAGGCAGTTGGACTAGATGATCGTTGTAGGTCTCCTCCAACTGAAACAGTCTATTCTATAGTAGTGTAAACAAATTTATTATTTCAGAGTTTTAAAAAAATTATGAAATAAAATGCTCCCCCCCCCTTCCCCCCCTTCTGAAGGTTTCTTTACCCCCACAACATAAAACTTCAGAGGTAACAATAGGCTGATAGGGTTCTGTCAGGCTTCTTGAATTGCCCCTAAATAGAAATCTCCACCTGGAAAAGAGGAGCTATTCAGCTACATTTGACTTGCTTGTAGTTGTGCTTAGTCCAACTTACCAATATTGGATTGCAGTGTGGATAAGAGGTAATTGTTCAACTGAAATCTGACCATAGTGGCAACATTTGTTATCATATTGGTGAAGTGTTTGAGAACAGCTTGAAAAATAGCATTGTAAGGCATATTGATGTTTTGGAAGCTCATGACTAGGAAAAGTTATGATTTTCAAAGTTTTAAAACTCTCTCTCTCTCTTTTTTTAATCTCATTCTAATTTGTCTCCACAAATTAGAGCAACGCAGTGAAAATAATCACAATATATCTTATCAGACAAAGGAGGTAAAAGAAGCATGTGCCAGATGATTCAATGAACAAGGAGATGTAGTGGCCAGATGGGAATGTTTAAGTAATGAATGACTTGGGGGTAGCAGGAGGGAAGCAGACATACTGTACAGATATTTGTTGGTCGTGAATAGATTGAAGTGTTGCAGGCTGAAATTATTCATTTCAGTCATTTTATTGAGCAGCCGGAGGTGGTATCCTGAAAAAGATGATAAACATCACACATGTAGAGCTTCTTCAGACGTTATGCGAGTACTGCAAAACTGCCACAAAATTTTACCACCCAAATCACAAAATATGCCCAGCTGTTCCTTGCCAGCATGACTAATAGGGAAAAAACACAGGTGGCGTAGTTACAGAAAACAAAATAAACACGCATTCCCTAGCGTAGTGGGCAAGAGATATACAAAACAGAACTTCAATGTTACTATATTAGTGACACTGATGTGTTTTTCTTTGCACTAACTTCTGATTCTCCATATAGTTTGTTGTCTGGGTACTGGGAAACGGAAGTACAGCAAATAATAATAGCTTTCATTATGAGTAAATATTAGAGCTGGGAAAATAATTTTGAAAGAAAATATCAACATTTGTTTGAATTTCTAAGTAGCTTTGCCTTGATCGTACTTGCATTCTTTTTCTTCACTTGCAGAATGATCAAGTTTTAATGGAAAGGATATCCTCAGAGGTGAATTACAGGGTTGTTTGAACAAGTGTCTGAGTTTGGCACAGAAATACTATCTTCATAGTAAAGATGGTGTAGTACCATCTCTTCTCTTTTTCAAACATGAACAACTGTGAGCACTGTTTCTTTTTGGAACTAGGTGTAGCTGAGTTGGACTCAAAGTAGAGCACACACAGCTTTTAGGTAGTTTGAAATCTAGGTGTCGCACAAAAAAATCATGATGGAATGAATGTGAATATGTGGAGTTTTTTCAGTTGGGTACTTTTCTGGAGAATCTGATATTCTTGAGTCTTGGGTTTTTTTGCACCACAACTGAAATTCTCCTGAGATTTTAAAACTAGAAAGAAAAAACCAAAATCTTTAAGATTACTGTTAAGCAATATGTACTAGTTAAATTCCTAATAACCAGCAAGATATGATTTATCTGAAAAGCACAGTTTAAGTGCTATTTTTAGCTCATCTTAAAAAGCTAAGATGTTGAGACAAATCTGAAGCACTCCATGATGTAAATGAACAATAACTAAAAAAGCCAGATAAACATGGGGCCTCATTTAAAAACACTTGGGGCACCTACAACCTCTCTGGGCAACCTGTTCCAGTATTTCACCACCCTCACCATAAAAGTTTTTTTCCTCATATCTAGCCAAAATCTTTTAGTTAAAACCATTACTCCTTGCCCTATCACTACAGGCCCTACTAAAAATTCTGTCCCCATCTTTCTTACAAGCCCCCTTTAAGGACTGAAAAGCCACAACAAGGTCTCCCCAGAGCCTTCTCTTCTCCAGGCTGAACAACCCCAACTCTCTCAGCCTGTCCTTATAGGAGAGGTGTTCCATCCCTCTGATCATTTTTGTGTCCCTCCTCCAGACCCGCTCCAACAGGTCCGTGTCTTTCCTGTGCTGAGGACTCCAGAGCTGGATGCAGTACTGCAGGTGAGGTCTCATGACAGTGAAGTACAGGGGCAGAATTCCTTCCCTTGACCTGCTGGTCACACTTCTTTTGATGCAGCCCAGGATACGGTTGGCTTTTTGGGCTGTGAGTGCACATTGCCAGCTCTTATCTTGTTTTTCCAGTACCTCCAAGTCCTTCTCCACAGGGCTGCTCTCAATCCATTCTCTGCCCAGTCTGTATTGATACTGGGGGTTGCCCCGACCCAGGTGCAAGACCTTACACTTGGCCTGGTTGAACATCTCAAGTTTATCCAGGTCTCTCTGAATGGCATCTTATCCCTCAGGCGTGTCAATTGCACCACTCAGCTTGGTGTCATCTGCAAATGTGTTGAGGGTACACTCAATCCCGCTGTCTATGTCACTGATGACAATATTAAACAGTACTGGTCCCAATACAGTCGTTCTGTGTATTCCTCCAATAGAAGCATGCATGTGCTGGACAGAAATGCAATGGAGATTAACATGCAAATTTCTCACCAAATTTTCTTCTGAGAGAACATTGGATTGATGGATCATAAAGATCAAAGGTGCCTCATATGGTTAGCTTAAGTAAACCACATTTCTTAGTATTACTAAACAAAATTATATGTCTACAACTGTAGCTCAGTCTAATTTGGTCCCCTAATGCAAATGGAGACTTTCAACTGGACATACCAACTAGGCTTCTGCATGAGTAAAGAGCATGACTTAAAGTCATTTGTCCAAATCTGTAACAGGATATATTAACTCCTGTGCCACCAGGCTGGAGAATGTCACTGGTGGGAAGAGGAAATTAAAACACAGGAAACAATCTGCTTTTTTCCAAGCCTTCCTGTGTAGATTTTTTTTCCACATGGTCAAATATCACCCTTTTGCTGGAATTATTTGCATAGTTGTATTCAAGTGCATTTTTACCAGAGTTTGACTCTTCACATACCAGGTTTCTCTTCTCTTTCCCCTACTTCGATCCCTCCCAAGAATCAAGCAGAGAAATCCTGTTTGAGAAGAATTCTGTGGTGTTACTTTCCTGCTGTCTAGATCATACTTCTTAGGTGAGAAAAAAAAATGACTTGGGAGAAATACATGCATTATTCAATTCAAAAATCAGCATAAAATGCCCACACTACATTACTATCAGCTACTGGTACTTTCAGCCATTGATCTGATGAAATAAGTAGTCTTCCTGGTTTAGATCAAGATTCACTAATCCTAGACAGATAGAATGCAGGTGTTTTAGAGAAAATATCAATAAAACGGAAACATTACAAAGATTTCTAGCTGGATCCTGATTCTTTGACTGTTTACCTTTTTTCTTTCTCATGGTGTGGTATTGATGCTAATATTTCAGCACTTACAAGTCTCTTTGTTCAATGTAATTGTCCTGATACATGTGATTCTTTGTTAGAAGGATTTTGCTGCTTTCCAATCCCTATTTTTCTAACATTAAGAGATTTTTATCAATGTTTAAAGTATTTCTTACTACACTTCAGATTTTCTGAGTCATAAATCTTAGTAAACTCATGCAATGTTTATTTTTAAAGAAACCAGACTGAGTCTGCAAAAATACTTATAATTGTCAGCTGCATTGATTTCCTAGGAATGAAAGAGCTTGCTATTCTCTAAATTTAAAAAAAAAAAACAACAACCAAAACCAAAAAAAACCAAGCACAAAACCCCCAAAACCAAACAAGCAAACTTCAGTCACTACATTTTTAATAATTTAGAAGTGGATGTGGCTTTCTATAGCTAAAATGTAAGAGATTTTTCTTCACTGAAACAGTAGAGAGCTGAAAGTATAAATTATAGGTATAGAAGGACAATAATGGATTAATGATGCTATGGTTAATTTTAAGGAATACATATGAGAACAAGATAGTGACAGAAAATCACTGAAATACTGGGAAACATAATTTAAAGTATAAAAATAGGGAAAAACTATGTATATGATGGATAAGTGACATGCTTTTGGGGAAGCCTAGAAATTTGTATTTTGGGCAATCTGAAATAAGATTTGAAAAGATCTGAGACTAGTAAACTTGGGCTATAAAATAAATTAATTAGATTAGAGATTAAGGGGTGATCACACAAAGAGACTAATGAAGAATGGAATTTGTAACTAGGCCAGATATTCACATTGGGACGTCTAGGCTATGGACAAGTTTTAAGCTCAGAACAGCTGCAAAGAGTGGGGGATAGGTATCCTAATAGTATAGGGCCTAATCTCTCACCTGAGACAGCTCTGATTCCAGACTTATTTGGTAAAAAAAAATTTGTAGGAAATTGTCTTGGAACACATAAAACATTGCAGATCTCCACTTGAGGTGGCTAGAGAATAGCATCATTAACCATATCAGAAGTAATTTTTGCAATTAAGTATAACATTCTCCAAAATTTCATTTGAAACACCTTTAGTTGAAGGTAACATCTGTCATATAATTCATTTAAATATGTTTGCTATTTTTTTGGAACGGATATTACTTATTTTAGTATGACCTTGAGAAACAAAGATATGAGCAAACAAAGGGGGATTAAATTTTCTCTTTAGGGATAAAAGATCTATCTAGATTGGAATAAAATAGCTAGGAAAAGCCTATTTTATCTCTGCATTCACTAAAATTATTTTAATTTTGTCTGGAGCTCTCTCATGTCAGGTACTAACCAACAGAAATAAAACAATGAGAATAATAAATAAGTTTAAATGAGAAGAAATTTAATGGGAATTGAAAGATGAAGTTTCAGAGACATACAAGCAGGCTAAGAGTGAAAATGATTGATTAAAAGGGAAGTTTTATGACCCATCACTTTGAAGTGAAGCAATGTAGGTGTTCTTATCACCAGGCTGATGTTCTGATATTGACATGATTTTAATAATTAACTTATATCAACAATTTTCTATTCCAGTATGGTCAGGATTTAACTTCTTTCTGTTGATAAATAAAGTAACCGTGGCAAAATAGGATACATGTCTAAGTGCCTTCCATTCCAGATTTTTGTAATTATTATTTCTCTCTTGTCTAACTGGGAGCCCTTTGTTACATGCAAATTAGGTCAGAAAAAGAAATATTAAGTGGAATTAAAATAGGTGGCTGGAGGAAAACATATAAAAAGAGAATGAATGGTAAAAAGATAGATTAAAAGAAAAGCATTCATAGCTACCATAAGAATCCAAGCAAAACCTATTGAGGCAGATCTCTTGAAGGAAAGCAAAAGGAGACATTTATATGAAGATTAAAACTGCCCATGAGTAAAAGAGTTTTGTGCCTTGGAATTAGTGATGAAAGGAGGGCAAGGAACTCTGTTTGGTATGCAATAACAGTTCAAACAGTCTTCTACATTAATCTTCTGTGTCAGGTAGTTTCCTGATATTGCATCTCCAGAGCAGTCCTCTGCAGCATGAAAATATATACTCAGAAGAAAAACTGCAACACAAAAAGGAACAGATCAGAAGGAGGGGAAGCCTTAAAAAATCAAAACCCCCAAATACATGTGTGAAAGAAGTATATAAGGCAGTAAATAATGAAAGGGAAAATCAGGCCCCTCTTAGACTGATTTTGAAAAATATTTTCCCTTAATTTGAGTAAAGCCTTCCTCCAAAGCCTAAGGGAAGATTAAAAAAAATAGATATGAGATCAATATTTAATTTCACAGAAGGATATACATAGGCACAAGAAGCCTCTTCTTTAAGTCAGTTTGCAAAGCAGGAAAAAAAATAAAAATCTATCATTGAAAAATATATATATATTTCCTGTGTCCTTCAGGGCAAAAAAAGGGAATTCTATTGTGCAGTTCTGCTTCTATTCAATTAAAATACTTTTTAGTGATTTTGATTAACAAAATTGAAGTAAAACTCAGACCATTTTGCCTGCTCCCCAAGGACAGTCTGGTATGGCTGCATACATTTATGACAGTATTTCTCATCTATATATGGATCAGGTGGAATTTCTTCCATTTAAGTATAGTCCTTGTTCAGAAAATGGTTTCTTTCTTAATTTTATGGCAAGATATGCAAATGTTTTCCTTTAGTTTCAACAAAAACTCATGTTTAAAGATCATTCAGTATGCAATACAGGGAAATAGTTATGGTTAAATTACTCTACAGAATGTTCTACTATTACATAAGAAAAATATTTTAAAATGGACCTGGGCAATATATTTATAAAGCCACTTAATGTAAGAACGCAGCTATACGAGAGCAGCTGAAAATATTTTGAACTTGGGTCCAGTTATTGAATATTTTTTTGCTGAGACAAAAAGAAATATACATACTTGAAATGCTGGAGTGAAATTAATAAAAGTTGAGGTGATAAGGGAGTAGAGTCCCAGAAACACTGCTGCAGGAGAAGGCGATAGAACTGCTGTACTGCCTTTTTCCCTTCTTCCACAACCGAATGGCTGAGGCATTGCCCAGGATGCAGAGGGGCAATTGCTTTACCTCAATGTCTTGTTGTCCTTCCCCTTACAGAAATTACTCTAACTGTGAGTGTGGAGTATGGACTGAGACACATAGAAATATCTAGCAACTGGATCCTTGTTGTGAAAGAATCTGTGATAAAGAGGATATTTGAACCATGATCTGACATGTTGCACAAAAATGTCCCCTAGCCCCTGGCCAAATTCCCTCTTCTTTTCTTTTTGTTTTCATCAATAAATATTTTATAAGTACTTAGTATGCTGCAAGCATGTAACAATGTAAGAAGAATATAAGAAAGTGATAATCTGGGGAGAAAAAAGAAAATATTATCTTCTGAATTTTGAGATGATCCAGCTTCTTCAATTTCTTTTGTTCAGAAGCACGTTGAAGAATCATTTATTAATATGCAAGTCCTAACCAAAAACGTATAATTACTTTTAACGCTGTGAGTGAGATTGTACTATGAATACAAAAGACAAACAAACAAAATGTTGTATTCCCTGTTTTAGTTCCACTGGAAAAAGAAGATGATGTTGGAGTTTTGCACCTCAATGATTTAGCTCAAATCCAAAGAACATCTCAGGAGCTAGTGGAAGTCATAGCTGTTGAATGAAAAGTGCTGAGCTGCCACGTAGTTCTCAAGATAGTTTAAGCCTTGTTCAGCTAAGTGATAGTATATATAATGATAGAACTTTGCATCTACTACTCTCCATCTGGCAACTTCTGCTTGAGTCTTGCAGGACTAGGCATCTCCTTAAGCAGCAAAAATACATAAAATTAATACACTATATACTTTCCCATCCATTCCTTCTGGAGCTGGAAGAAAATCTTTTGTGGTTCTCAGCATCTTGCAGAACTTGGCCTTGAATGCAGAATGTGGCCCTTTGGTGTCTTACTGAAATAATGTAGAGCGTGAGTTTGATAAATACGCTGAACTGGACTGTATACCTACTGAAGGATATTTTGCATACTCCTGCCAAAAAATGTCATCTATAAATAGAACTGCTTTAAAATATTGCAGGCATCTGGTTTTGTAGAAGATCTTTGTGCCTCTCTGGTTTCTTGTATGTTAAAAAGTCAATTATTGCAAACTATCTCTGTAAATTCTGGATCATCACCCATTTTTCCTCAAGTAAAAATACCCTTGTTCAGAGACTGCTTAGTGTATAATCTGGTTACTCTATATTTGTAATGCTTTTGTGAGATTTGAAGTATCTGTTACCATACCATTAATTATTATTACTGTGTCATAAGTTGTTTATTGTCTATAGAAGATGCTCCCAGTTTTGTGTATGAATGGGATTGAGTTGTTCTCCAGAATAAGAGCAGCTTTCATATCTGGTAATTGTATTAATGAGTCTATATCAGGAATTTACTGAAGGGGTCACTGAATCTGTGTATAAAGTTTAACAGTCAAGGTGGTAATAATCAGACGTCATGTAGGATAAAAGCATTCTTTGAGATCATGATAGCTTTGGACTTGAGAGAAAAGTTTAGTGGTACAGCATAATTTTCTCACAGTGCTGAGAGTTTTTCCCTTGGTCACTGCAAGATGGTCTCTTTGCAGGTTAAGTACAATGATATGCTTAAAAATATAGCAGTTCTTTTGGAAAAGATACCTGTTTTCTCCACTGAAGGAGGGAGGTAATCTGTAGGGATTGGCGCTCGGAAGATCTCGCGATGTACGGAAAGAGAAGGGTTAAGGGAGGCGGGATGACCGACAGGCAGTATATAAGGGCGTGACGCAGTTGAATAAACGCCATTTGCAGCATCCTCATATTGGTGTCAGTGCTCTGTGGCCCAGGGTATGGTGGACCCTGTGCCGAGTCCCACGGGGTGATCAGACGAATGTCTACAGTAATCTCATAAATATGTTTCTGTATTTCAGCTAGAAAAAGTTTATTCTCCTAGACATGTAACCCTCAGTTACAGCTATTGTCAAATGAAATAAACTTACTGAGAAGAACAGATAGTAAACCAAAGTGGCTTTCACTGCCAGTGGCATTCTTTTTGGAGTTCACTTTTAAAATAGTTGGCAGTGTTTGTAATTGTGGAAATACAAATAGTGATTACAGTATTTAGTAAATACAATGTACATACAATAAGCAATACCAATAAGTATTTTTACTGCATAAATATCAGATAATAAGAATTAAAGCTTATATCTAAATGCTTGTTTCTTGCAAAAGACATTTATCTCAGATGTATTGATCTGAGCTGATACTACATTGCAGCTCCTAAAAAAATTTTGTAATACATTGACATTTCAAATTGCCGCCTTTCTCAACTGTTACATCATATTATGGGTAGTGAACAAAGTAATAAAATTTGATTTTAGGGTTTTTTTTTCTGTTTGTCAGATGCTTTTTTTTCTTTTTTTTTTCTTTCTTTTTTTTTTTTTTTTGAAGCAATTTGTGGATATGTTGCCTTTCTTTTGGATAATGTTTCATACTTGCTTTTAGAGTTTTGCTTTTCAACTTTCAAAATACTAGTATTATTGAGGTATATACATATTTCTTATGGGTGGCTCACTGCTCCAGTTTACTGCTCATTAGTGGATATGAAGAGGAAATAGGTTTTAATTTCTCTTAGTCTATCTTACTTTCGGTACCTCAGTTTATCTTTTGGCCAAATAGAGACAAATTAATTATCCTTCTTGTAAAGTGCTTTATGAAATACTGATGACCAGTATTAGTGATTAGAATTAATAATTGCTAACACTATTATTGTTGTATTTTTCTTTGCTTCTGTTAGCAATGAGAACATTTTCTTTTGTTTCGATGTTTAGTACTGAAGGCTGAATTATGAAGTTTTCTAAAATGAGCAGTCAGGTCCAAGTTTTCTAGAAGCTATGTTTCCTCTAAAAGTTATTTGGTATATGGAGTGCTTCTACTTTTCCATTTCTGTTCCCTGCAGCACTTTATAGTAGACATTAATTCTCAGTTTTGGAGCTCCCTTCAGTCACCCACATACTTCTGGTATCTGCCCACTGTTAATGAATATGAATGAAATGAAAAGCAATCCCTCATAACTTAAAAAAATTATCGTAGAGTCTGATAGAAATGGGCAGGTTTACATAAAACACTGTAAATTATATTTTTTTAAGAACCCTCCCTGTAATTCTTTGAAGAACAGATGTCAAAATGTGCTGCTGTAATTTCTCTGAGAAAGGAAATTGTATTAAATTAGAGGCATAAAAATCACACAAGAGGCAAATACTTAAATTCTTAAATTAAATTTTATACAGTACTGTGCATATGAATAGAGCTGCTTGAATTATTCATTGTGCATAACTCATTGACCAAATTTAAGCCTTTTATGTTGAGGCACATCATGATTTTGATAGCTTTATTTTTTGATTATTTATAGTGCTTCAATGAAGTCTTTGTAAGAAAAAATGTACAGTACATCTTGCTCTGAAATATACTTGGCCAAAATGATGGTATAGAACTCTGATGTGTTTTAGAGGTCCATTATGAATCCCTTTTCATAGGAAAAAAAAAAATCTTCACGTGCATCATATCCGATAATGGAAAAATTTGCATAATGACCAACAGCTCATCTACATCTGCTCTTGGGTTAAAACATTTACACACAGGTATACAAAGAGAATGGATTTCAGGCTTAGCTGAAATGCAGAGCAAATATGGACAATATGATTTAATTAGTTTTGAAAAGAATAAAGTGATTGTGGATTCTCAACAGTTGATAATTGATGGCTACTTTTTGAATTTTCTTACTCTGTTTAAGAAAATTACTGTAGAACAATAAAGTGGACTCTGATAGCAAGTGAGAGTGCATAAGGCCAATGTGAATGTAAACTGAAAATCTTTATTAAAATACTGTCACCACTGTAAATCTATGTGTGTGAGAATCCACCTGGAATCAGTTTGCATTAAAGCTTTAGCTTGCCCTAGTGAAGGCAGGTGGAAAGTACAAATACATCCCTTCTGACGATAATGCTGACACTACTTGTTTGCTTTAGCAATAACATCTAATTCTTTTCTAGGCAGAGTGTATATATATATATATATATATAGTTATGTACCTGTAAGTACAAATAATAATGAAATAAAATAATGAAAAGAAGCATCTTAATGCAGGTGTCTCCAAATGTGCCATATATAAACAAAACCGCTAAAGTATTTTCTTAGTCTGTTTACTTCATTTGGGTTGATGACCTTGTGTACTGAGATTTAACAATAATTAGATTAGTTTCCCAAATTGCAGTCTCTAATGTTCAAAGCCGATGTGTAGACTGAAGGAAAACCAAAAGCTCCAAACAGTTCAGAAACAAAATATTAAGTGAGAAATTAAACCATGGCAGGTCTGAAAATTCTAGCACCAATATCCACTATTACCAAACACAATATATGTAGATTATATTAATGAGGTCTGTGAAATTGTCTCAGTGTACTATAATGTATCAAAATAAAATGTGGATAGAAGATTGTTTATAAGACTTGTAGTGTTTCATTGTGATGGCATTAAGTTATTGCAGGGCTTAATGCTTAGATGTCAATGTGTCGCCCATTCAGCAGTTAAATACGTTGTTGGCAAATATTTTGTGGTCACTAAGACTTGAAACACTCTCTGAGCTTGTGTTGGCCCGATACTGAAGTCAGTTCCCATAGCAGAAGTGGAAGTCAGTAGTTCGCTTTGTCACATTAAATAAGAAGTTGGGATAGTTGTCACGATGCTGACACATCATCAGGACAGAGATGAAACAATCCACTCAACATCAGTGTAACTAATCACAGTTCAGCGTGGTTGGGTTCAGGATTTTAATCATAGCTGGCTGACATGATAGCCACGCAACAACCTTTGGTCCCTGCCGGAGAGTCGGTATTACAGCAGCTCTGCTGATGAGTTGAGGAACATGCTGATTTTCTGCCAGGTGCAGAAATCTTTCAATAGGAACAGGTCTTAGGCAGCAGCTATGTACAACTCTGGATTAGAGCTGGTAACTCCAAAGAGCCTTTAATTTAACAACGAGCAAATTAACGATCACTGAATGAAAGGGAGCACGTTGTGTGTCTGTCTTCAGTGAGTACATAACATTGGCTCATCCTAAACAAAGTATTCCTAGAGCTCAAACATTTGGTTAGACTGGTTACCCTTCTAAGTACTACTGAATTTCAGTCCTTTTCCTCTTAGACATGAGGAAATAGCATGTTTTCATATGGGACTGTTAAATATAAATATATACTTTTTCATCTTTAGTGAGAGCCTGTGGGTTCATCCCACCAGTATAAGTGGACAAGCAGAAAAATTCAGTGTTTTTTTTGTCCTACTGCTGTTGTGGTCAGTGATCTTTCTTTGAGAGACCAAATAAAACTACTTTTACAAAAGGGAAAATAGAAGCTGTTGTTGAGGAGGCTGTGACTTAGCTCTTTGCAGTGACTGGCATCCCAGATGTCTCTGGAGTAAGTTTACTTTTTGCAGGTATGAATAAGGGTTGCTACCTGAGGAACTTAAGGCATGTAACATTAACAGGCATTTTAACTGTTTGGGTCTTTTTATTACAAATAGACATATTTGCCAGCTTCACAACCTTTTTCTCCGTCCCAGTCTCCTAGAGGATTTGCCGCAGACATCTTTTCCTTACTGTTGTGGAGTATCTTAGGTTTGGCCCACTGCCAGGAAGCTGCGGCTTATCATTTGTGGTTTGTCTCAGCCTAGTTCTTTTCTACTTTTCTATAACAGTATTGAGATCTCAGTGAATGCTCTCTTTCTTGCTCTCTCTCTCGTGCTTTGTTCACTCTTGAGCTTTTGCTTGCTTTTTCTCTCTCCTCATGGCAAAAGCCTAGATCACAAAGATGTTTTAATACTAGAGTATTATTTTTTAAAAGTAAGACTTGCTGGAATCAGACAGCTGCTGTGCTGCTGACCAGACTGGACCTTGCTAATCATTTGGTACTTGGAGCTCATGTCACAGTTAACATGGAGCTGGGTCAAACTCCTTGCCAATGCATTTGGAAAGTGTTGACAATAAAACTTCATTTTTATTTTTTTTTTTCCAAGTCCACTTGGAAATCTTGTTGATTAGCTATTACATTATCAACAATCTTTAATAAAGCTAAGTTTAAGTTAAGCTTAACAAAATGCTATTGGCTAGTGGTTGAAAACATCTACATGGTGCAATGAGACACGGCAAAAAATAAGGGTGGGGGGACATGTAAGGGGATGCCCCTTACAAGAGGAGGTGTGATGTATATGACAGTAAACGAGGGCAGACATTTATGGAAATTATCTAAAAAGTTTATTAAATGTGCATTAAGCTTACAGTATATTTTTATTCTTAGTCCATGTTTCTTTTGGAGATTTCTTCACTCTCATGATATTCTTTCTGTCTTTTTCATACATTGTGAACAACTGAATGAATTACAGAATGATTGAGGCTGGAAGGGACTTCTGGAGGTCATCTTGTCCAACCCCCCTGCTCAAGCAGGGCCACCTAGAACAGGCTGTCCAGGACCACGTCCAGATGGCTTTTGATACTGTAAAATATATAAATAACATTAATATGTTTTAATTTACATTCTCTGGAAAAAAAAGATATAATTATTCCTTTTAAAACAACTTTGAATTCAATAAACTTTCATTTTATACTGAATTTTGGAACGAAGCAAAGAAATAAAAAATAGAAGCAGACAATAGAAACAAGAAAAAAGTGTTCTGGACAGTTGGATAAGCTTTACCTGATTGTTGAGCAAAGGTTATTTTCCTTTTTGGCTCTTGAAGATCCAGGTGGAATGTAGTTCTCATGGATATTGGCAGAAGATTTTTATCTCTGGGTTCACTAACGTCCATCTTTGCCATCAGTATATTACCGCTTTCAATTTGAAGTGCCTCTGATTCATGAAAATATTCAGGATTATCATTGGTAGTGATAGAAATTCACATTTATTCCTCTCTCAACATGTTTAATAATCCATATGCAAAAGACATCTTTAACATCTGTCTTTACAGGGCAGTTTGATTGTTTTGCTTTGGTATGCCTTAGCTTTATTATAGCGAAGAATAACGCTAAGGGTGGTTTCAGAGATCAGGTAAAATCTTAGGAGAGTGGGAAAGCAGAGGCAAGGACATTCCACACTTACTGTGATATATGACAAAACAGGAACAGCCCAAATCAGTGAGATTCAGGGACATGTTGTTTTAGTTACTGTATAAGCAGAGATCATGAATCTCTGTCTCAAGAAGCATAAAGGCTGAGAAAATAAGGTATAGAAAGGGATTCACAATAATAAATGATTATTAGTGTAAATCTAAAATATTTTTACATTTTATATTGCTGATTCCATTAAAAAATGTATCATGTAGAATAGTCTGCAACATAAATGGTGTTTGATAGGGCCATTGCTGTTCAAAATCTGCCGTTGTTGGTTGGAGATGTTTGACGCTAAGCTACACTGGCAGACTGGGCTGTCTGGCATCTTCATTTTGTTGCAAGATGCCCACAGCCTTGAGAAACATGGACATCCTCAGATTGTGGGATGCTGAGCCAGGAACTGAGGAAAATTGATTTTATTTTTTTTTAACTGAAAGAAAAAAAATCCCAATGCTCACCAGTTTTTCATTGTATGTCTAGACCACATAAGATGACAAAAAATTCCTACAAAAACATCTTATATAGTAGTCATATATTCTCTGTGCTAAACTACTTTGGAGACTAACATGTCTCTTTTTATGGGCTTAAAGAAAAAACAGTGTTCTAGGAGACAATTTAGGATTAGCGATAACATGAGTGAAACCCTTCAAAATGGAATGGAAAATTGTTTTTTAAATTTAATTCTTATTTGAAATAAATGTCTTCTTAGCCTAGAACATCCTAGAGTCTTCAAGATGGCAGACTCAGAAATGGGCACTGATATGTAGGACTATTCCATGGAAATAATTAAAAATTTTAATTCAGAATAAAGGCTTATGAACTAAAGTAATTTAAGCTCCATGGCAGTCCCTTTGAAACCAATACATGAGTTGAAGCACTTGGCAAGGATCTAAGTGTCAAACTAAGTGCTGTTGGTGTTATCTTATTCTAAAAGTGGTAGCTTTAGCTAAAAATATTCCTAAACAGAACAGAAGTGCAAGGCTTTCAGGAGCATGTTGTTGTTTGGAGTCTTCATAGACAACATAGTGGTTCCTTTTTATTTTCCCCTATTTTTTTTTAGTGGTTCATTTCATTATAAATACATTTAATTTTGTGAGGCATGTTCTGATTTTAATTGGTATTTAACATGGTAGTTAAAGCAAGGAAGTTACTGTATTTTTTATTTTATTAGCATAGAATTACTGTACTGTTAAATCCAGAATAAATAGTGCCCATAGTTACAGTGTTAATTATTTTACACTGGAATTTGCTATTTTACACTGGAATTTGCTATTTTACACTCACCAGTAAATTAATTTGGCTCAGCTGATACGTATTAAATCCAGATCCTTATGAAATATGTTTGCTTAAAACCTTGTTTCAGTATTTTGGAGAGTATATTGCTGGCAAATGTAATTAGTTTATGTAACTGAATTAATACCTACCCAAGTATTAAGCACAGTTGGCCCTTTTCATCTGTTGAAAGAGAGTCCAGTAGAAATTAGAAATTACAATTGTCTTTTTCCCCATAAAAGACCATTTTACTGGATTGACCATATTTACTAGATTCCTCCTTAGGAAAAGTAAGCTTTATCATTAAAAAAAAGAGAAAAAAAGTGTGTTTGTCTGTAGTTTGTCTACACAGATTTACTCTGTGGATTGCTGTAGAATTGAGAGAAGCATCTCTGAAACTGTTATGTTTCCACATAGAATGCAAATGCAGATACATTTGTGAGAGCGTGTGTGTGTCCATACACACTCCTGCTACTATTATATGCAAGTGGTTTTACCCAGCTTTGTGCATTTTGAAATGTTGGCCAGTTCCTCTAAGTGACCTCAGTCTCCTGAATGAATTTTTTTTTATACCTCACTGTTCAGCATCTCATTCCCAGGAAATCTCCTTCCTGCCTTTTCAGTTCCTTTGTTGTTTCGTTTAGACATACTAGTGGAATTTGGTACTATTAATTGTATGACTGTGATTACCTTTTAGAGTGGCAGACTGCTGTTTGTTCTTTATTCTGGATCAAAGCATATTTTACACACCAGAAAAGTTAGGCTTTGTGTGTTATCTATAATGGCCTTCTCAGTCTTTCTACAACAGAAATAGACTTGTAGATGGTTACATCCCCCTGCTAATGAAAGTGCAATAAATGTTACAGTCTTTTGTTTGTCCTTTGGCATCATGAACACATTTTGCTTGTCAACTCATGCATTTTTTTCATATTTTTAGAGCTTTTTTCCCTCTTTCTGATGAACAGGAAATAGAATAAATTGAATTAATGGGGTTTTTATTCAATGATATACATTTTCAGTTTAAAGTGATGCTTTAAAATGGAACCCAAATATAGTTATAAGAAAAAAGTTCAAAATTATGACAAAGTAATTGAATGTGAATCAAGTTCTTGGCTTTTTTACAACTGAAAAGTTTTAAAGACTTTTTTCTTTTTCAACTTATTAAGAGACAAAGCTTACGAAATTCTTACAGAAGCGAATACTAGGAATATTTCATCTCTGCTATTTTGATAGTTGACATCTTTATATTTCCAAAAAAATAGCACAATAAATCAGTCACTTTTTGTATTATACTTAGGAGAGCATTTTGCATAAATTTGTTCATATGAAGAAAATTCTTTAGCCAAATTATCAGGTCCATAGTTGTGCCCCCTCCCCCTTCTGATTATTTTCATTCTATCCAGGATTTTCCCTCCTCCTTCCTTATTTTGTCATAAATTGTGTAGCAGAGAGCTGAAGAAGTTAAAACAAACCTTAGTAAATCACTGATTGATTTTTCCAACTGTATTGATTGATTGCCTCTAAACGAACAAACAAAACCCAAAACATCAAACAAAAAAACAAACCAGTGTGCACTGAAACCCCATTTTTATATCTGTTAGGAACATAGTATTTATGAGTATGAAAAAAGCCTTTTACTTTCTCAACTCAGAGTCATTTTCCCACAGTCCTCCTATGGATCCTTGTAGGTTTATCTGTAAAGAAGCTGTTACTCTATTCAGATATGATATATTTTAATACACATCGCATTCTGGCACGTACAGTACTTAGGTGGAAAATTTGAGCTCAAAAGCAATTTGAGATGATGCATGAAGCCTGCCAGTCCTGCTGTGTCGTTTATTGTATCTGGAAGTTGGTTGAGGGGGAAGCAAACAAAAGGCCAAAGAAGTTAGTGGGAAAAGAGGACTTGAGAGGGCATGGAAACAAGGAATGCAAATATATGGCTGGAAAGTCACATAGCAAAAGAAGACTGAGGAAGAGAAGTATCATTTCAACCATACAGTTTCTGACATTTGAATAGGCAAAATCACAGCACTGAGTCTATCTGTATTTCAGGGACTTCCCATTCATAATAATGGGAAATGGTACCAAAGGGTATAGAGGAAACTGAAGGTGTTGGGCAGAGTATAATTGGTCTCTTAATAATAACATAATAAATGTGAAGTAAGACAGAGAATTAATATTAGAAGGGGGAGTGTTGGACCCATCCGGATACAAAGTGAGCCAATGGATCTTATAAATGTATGTAATCACTCAGGAAAATCCACAACTGGAGTACAACGGAAAGGAGGAAAAACCGTACTTAATGAAGAACTGATTTATTAGAAAACACCCTTTTTTACAGTATGTCTGCATGCTACCAGCAGAAGCGTAAAGCAGAGATTCAGCCCAGGAAAGCTGGGACTGCTTGTAGCTATAGACACAGTGACGTGGTGGAGCTTGTAACAGGCTCCTTTCCCATACTGCCAGCGGGGAGGTTTCAGACCACTGGGACAGCACTGCTACCTGAGCATGGGAAATGATGCTAAATATCACCCTTGGTCTCTGTCCAGATTGCTTGGGAACATTATATATACACATATGTTATTAAAAAACCAAAACCCAGTGAAACCAACCAAACAAAAAAATCCCCAAATATCCACCAAAATAAACCACCTATAAATATTTGGACACTATTAGGTTATGAATTGTCCAAGATCCACAGCTATGCATGAGCCTGCCAGTAGCAATAAAAGAGTGACACTTCCTTTTGAAAACTTGAAGATTATTTTCTATGATTTCTTCTCAGGTTGGAATTGATAACTCTCCTCTTTTCTCAAACATTAGGTCATGTTTTCTCAAACAGCAGTGGTTTTGAAAGACTATTTTTTTCCTAAGATGCACTAAAATAACATTGCAGCAAAATAAAAAAACCCAAATAGCAATATGACAGTTCTCTTCCCTATACATATTAATTGGTTTTCCCTGAGCTCCTGCAATGTGGGAGGTTGTTCTTACTGTTCAGTGGCTCTGATCTTTCCTGAATGACTAGGAAATTTGCTTTTATCTGTCACATTGACAGCTATAACAGCTGACCTGTGTGTCTCCCAATATTTGAATAAGAGAAGGATGTTGTCACAAATGGATACACACAGAGAAAAATAGGTCAAGACAATATTCTGCACCACCTCAGATGCCAGAGTTAATTCGTTCCTGTTCCCTTTTGAGGGGAGTAAGATGGGGAAGTATTTTCCTTCTTTGAGGCATAACCTGTTAGTTCATTTAACTTTTTAAGAAATGTTTTCATTAAAATATATAACGGGCCTTTGCTCATTTTTAGTGGGGGGTAGGGGGGGGCATGGTGGTGGCAGTTTGCCATTATTCTGTCAGTCATACTCCTCCTCAACAAATGAGATGCATTTATTTATATAACCTGTGTCTTTGTTTCTCTTTAACATGGACCCATCTCTAGTCATTAGCTTCACTGCATTGCTATTTATAACACTGAATACAAGAATCTCTTCAATGTTTCCTGTGTAAATTCCAAATTTATATATTAGATTAAAAACCCCCAAGCTCCCAAAATAAAAACCCAAAACCGTATGTCAGACTAGTAACAGGCACAGAAGGTCAGCATAGAGACAGGTTGGAAATAAAGTAGGTGTTTTGTTTTTAGATGTCAAAAACCAGAACATCTAAGAAGCCTAAATCTTAATTGACTCTGAAAAGTGTTGTGGGAATAATTGGAGGTTTTAATGCTTTTAATTCTAAATAAGCCTTTAATTTTGGAAGGAGCAGCTATTATGCCAGAAGTCACCCTTCAAGAAGATTATTGTGAGAAATTCTTGTTCGTATTGCAGTAGCACCAAGACTCTATAGCTTATGGATAACTTTTGAGAAGTGCTGTAGAAATTTTGGATTATAATGATACTGGTTTAGTATTTAGTATCTATTTGAGGACTTATCTAGCAGTTTCATGAATGCATCTCAGGAAGACTTATAGGGCATATGTTTTTCTTATGGAGAAACTGAGTTTCAGAGAGGTGCAGGTCCTGTAACATTTGCCAGTGCCAAAACCAGGAGTTAAAGCATTGGATCAGCACAGTCATCGGTCCATGACAGCACCACGCCTTGAAAGATAAACACATTAAAAACTAGGTGAATAAACAAGGAAAGAGAGAGACTGGAAGAGTTGAATGTTATATTTTAGGATGCTTTGAAGTGAACCGTTTGAAGCCAGTTAGTAATGCAACACCTCAATCCCAGCATGTCATATATCCTTCTATCCAGCTAGTCCATGCAGACTGTCAGTTTGTTACAGCTCTACTACAGTTTGGTCTGGAGAGACCTAGTCCTTCAGCTCTGGAGGCCTGTGAATCAGTCCCCTCTGTGATTGGCCAACATATCATTTTCACAGTAATCATAATCACAACTTGCCATCAGTTGTCAGAAGAAATAGCAATGTTAGCAGAGTTTTTCATAAAGCACACCAACGTACACAAAGGTTGTGTGAGCGTGGGGAGAGGCAGAGCTTTTCTTTCGTCACACTATGTCTGCAGGTGATCCAGTGAGAATCTTGTTTATTTTATTAATCAGTACAGGGGCAGTGCACTGTAAATTCGTCTAACCAGAATTTGATTTGAGCAGAATAGCGGATTTGTTTAATGGAGATAAACTATAGAAACCAATGGTAGAATAACTGAGTCTTGAAGGGGATTACCTTATTGTTAAACCCTACAGCATAGAGTAGATTATAATCATTTTGCAAAACAGCTTCTATCGGTCTAGATTTTTGTAGTGAGGATATGATGACCATACATAAATGCTTGTGAAAGCATCTCATCCACCAGCACTGGCAGTTGCAAACTGCTTATTTGTTGCAGCAAGCTGTGATGTTGCAAAATCACTGAAGCTGGGAAAGTCTTTTTGTGAGTGCTCTATAATGCAGCTGAAGGATTCATTCTCTGGCCTTTTAGGAGTAAACAAGTATGGCAGAACATTTTAAGTATTCATTGAAAATGGTTTTGTGCTGTTACATATGTCCCCTTCCCTGGGGGTTCCTATTTGCTGTAACTTTTCAAGTTTTGTTTTTGTCAAGCCTAGATGGTATCTCTGTGATACTTGAACAGCTGAGGGGATGCCACAGCCAAATATTTCTTATTGTGAGGTTGAAGATGATGATGCATCAAATTTGTGAGTTAATTTGTAAATAGCGATGTCATTCTATACTCAGTGACAAATTAGTAGGTCTAGCTGTTGTGTAATTCGTTCATATGATAACTAATGTTCTTAATGAACATTTTTTTTTTGTCCTGCCTCATACCAATATAAAAAAAATCTGAATCAGTCATACTTTCAGCTGAGATGAAGTATATACACAGTCCAAGATAGGTTTTGCATAGATTCCGTAAGTCCCTTTTCACATACTATTGAAAAGGAGCTAGTATAAAATTACGATTTCCCCTCCTGTCCCCAACCTTCTCCTTTCTGGACGTGACCCAAAGCTTGCAAAAGTCAGTGAAAGGATGCCAGTGTCTTATGGAGTCTTTTTCATCAGGCAACCTTTTCATTAAATCATATCTGTCCAACTATAAATAACTTCTAACTTTTTAAATTTTATGTTGCTTGAATTTTAACATGGCAAAGATCTGGTACCAGATTTCTCATCAAGTAGTCTGATTTATCTGGCTGGCAACAAACCATTAACTCTGTGCACTGGTATGTCAATTCCATATAAATTCATACCCTCAATTAGCTGATGCACAAAAGCAAGCTTTTTAAGACTTACAAGAAGCAAAAGTTTAATTTCACAGTACCATCTTCTTAATTCCTCGCACAGTCTTTTCAATGAATGCTAGCTTCACAAAGCAACAGATTAACTAAAAAAAATTGCAAAATGGGTTCTCCATCAGCAACACCAATAAGTATCTCTCTTGTCAAATGAGTTCTGTTGAGTCTTTGTATAATATTACACTTTGTAATGTTTCTTTAACATAACATGTTTCAGTTATATAACTGACACCCTACTTCCATACCTTACTCAGTCAAAGTCACCTGTCCCCATGTATAATGAGAAGTCTTGTGCAGAGGGCTAGTTAAAAGGTGCCAAAACAGTTCAGGTTTGCTTTCAGTGCAATTCAGTTGTTAGTAGGGACTGAGAAAGCAGTGAAATTCTAATGGCTTCAGTGCATGCATTCATTCTTCACAAATATTTCATCTTTTTATTAGGCTGTTTACAACTTTGCATAATTACTTCTATGACTACTGTGTTTGTCTATATATGTTTGTCATACTTTATATTGATTTATGCTTTGAAAAATGTTGAGAACACTCAATTTTTCTTTAAATAAGTAGCATTTTTGTTGCTTTAAAAATGAGCCTTAAAGTCAGTTTGTTTATGGATTTATAGTCAAAATTGATCTCACTTGGGTTTTATTTCTTTCCAACATAATATGAAGAATTATTTTCATGCAAAAATTCCTGCAGTCAGCAACAAACATTTTGCTTAACCTATTACTAAAAGATTGTGTTTAACAAACTTTTAAAACCCTGTCAGGATTGTACTTATTTTTTAAATAGATCAAAGAACATTGTATAGCCCACTCTGCATATGGAAGATAATGCACCTAGATGATGCCTTAATCTAGAGAGATTAGCCTGGATTATACCTGGCTACCTGGATCATAATTCTCCAAAGAACTGTGCATATGCTCAACTCAAGATGCACAGGAATGCATTTATTATGACTACACTTATGGCTAGAATGAAGCACAATGAACAGAGTGGTCTTATGTATTATTATAATACATAAAAACACATTATTATCTCTTTCAGACTTTTTTCTTGCATAATAAGAATGATTTATTCAAATTTTTACTCTGTTCTATATAAGCAATTAAAAGGAATTCCTGGAGGTACAAAATTAAACTTACATTTAAGTATCCTGTGGATTGCTGGTGTCTCCCAGGAGGTGAGCTGAGAAGAAACTGGATCACCATTTGTTTGCATCACTGTTACAGAATATTAATCAAATGCTTTCAGGCCAGCAAGGAATTAGTTTTCACTGTGATACATAACTTGCCTTCTCAGTTTTTCCTCTTTTTTCACCTTCAGTGATAGTTTATAGTATGGACTGTAAATAGGGAAAGAGGGGCACTAATACTAAAAATCTTGACAGCAAAGAAAGCCAAGGGGATGCTGGCTTCCATCAACAAGGGCATGACCAGCAGAGATAAAGAAGTCATTATCTCACTCTACTCAGTGTTTGTCAGGCCACACCTGGAATACTGTGTTCAGTTTTGGTCCCTGTTATACAAAAAAAGCTGTGGACAGGCTAAGAAGGGTCCAGAGAAGGGCCACAAAGGTGATCAAAGGACTGGGAAGCCTGCCATATTATGAAAGGTGAGAGAACAGCCTTTGTTCAGCCTTGAGAAAAGAAGGCTTAGGGAAGACCTTATCACCATGTTCCAGTATTTAAAGGGTGGCTACAAAGAAGGTGGAGACTCCCTTTTTACAAGGAGTCACGTGGAGAAGACAAAGGGTAATGGGTACAAGTTACTCTTGGGGAGATTCCGATTGGATACACGAGGAAAATTTTTCACAATGAGAACAATCAGCCATTGGAATAATCTCCCCAGAGAAGTAGTGGATTCCCCAACATTGGACACTTTTAGATTCAGCTGGACAGGGTGCTGGGCCATCTTGTCTAGACCATAATTTGCCAAGAAAGGCTGGACCAGATGATCCTTGAGGTCCCTTCCAACTTGGTGTTCTATGACTCTACAATTAAAAATCTCTGTTGCCTTATTGGTATGTTTTTTCTCATGAAGTCAATATTACATTGTGGGGGGTGGGGGAGGAATGTTTTTGTGAATCACTTTCGAAGATCAGCTAGAAATGCTGCCTGGCAGTTTCTAGATTCTTGGCATGTCCTGGGATATCGATACACTTGATCCCTCCTGTTTCCTTTCTGTGGCATGTTAGTTCTGGCTCCTGTTGCTCCACTGGCTCTGAAGCTTCTGTATTGGTTTTGTTTGGCAAGGTTTTGGTAGCGGGGGGGGGGGTTACAGGGGTGGCTTCTGTAAGAAACTGCTGGAAGCTTCCCCTGTGTTCGAGAGAGAGCGAGCCCATACCAGCCGGCTCTAAGACGGACCCGCCGCTGGCCAAGGCCGAGCCAATCAGTGATAGTGGTAACGCCTCTGTGATAACATTTTTAAGAAGGAAAAAAAAGTTGGGACGGGGAGAAACTGCCGCCGGAGTGAGGAGTGAGAACATGTAAGAGAAACAAGCCTGCGGACACCAAGGTCAGTGCAGAAGGAGGGGGAGGAGATGCTCCAGGCGCCGGAGCGAAGATTCCCCTGCAGCCCGTGGTGAAGACCCTGGTGAGGCAGGCTGTCCCCCTGCAGCCCAGGGAGCTCCACGGGGGAGCAGATCTCCACCTGCAGCCCGGGGAGGACCCCACGCCGGAGCAGGTGGGTTCCCAAAGGAGGCTGTGACCCCGTGGGAACCCCCCGCTGGAGCAGGCTCCTGGCAGGACCTGCGGATCTGTGGAGAGAGGAGCCCACGGAGCAGGTTTTCTGGCAGGACTTGTGACCCCGTGGGGGACCCGCGCTGGAGCAGTGTGCTCCTGAAGGACTGCACACGGTGGAATGGACCCACGCTGGAGCAGTTCGTGAAGAACTGCAGCCCGTGGGAATGGCCCACGTTGGAGAAGTTCGTGGAGGACTGTCTCCCGTGGGTGGGACCCCACGCTGGAGCAGGGGAAGAGTGTGACCAGCTCTCCCCCTGAGGAGGTGAAGTGGCAGAAAATAACGTGTGATGACCATAAACCCCATCCCTGTCCCCCTGTGCCGCTGGGGGGGCTTGGTGGTGAAATCCGGGAGGGTAGTTGTGCCCGGGAAGAACGGAGGGGTGGTGGGAAGGTGTTCTGAGATTTCGTTTTACTTCTCATTACCTTGCTCTGGTTGATTTGTAATAAATTGAGTATGTTTTGCAAATTGAGTCTGTTTTGCCCGCGACGGTAATAGTGAATGATCTCTCCTGTCCTTATCTCGACCCGCGAGCCTTTTGTTATATTTTCTCTCCCCTATCCAGCTGAGGATGGGGGAGTGATAGAACGGCTTTGGTGGGCACCTGGTGTTCAGCCAGGGTTAACCCATCACAGTCTTATAGAAGTGTTTTCATGCTTTGGGGTAAGGCAAATCTTCTGGACTCTTGCAGTTGCATAGAGTTGTAGAGGACTACATGGTACTCACTTCCAGACCACTAGGATTATAAATGAAATGCAGGGTTTTATTTGCACCTGATAATATTGCATCTCAGTTGCTGCTTGTTCTTGCATTCCAGCAAGCATTCAGAATCACATAAAGCAAGCTACTGGCCTGGAAGATAACATGTCATGCCTGTAACTTTCACTTAAGTATCCTTTGCAGCATAAACCCTTTAAAATAAGACAAAATTAAACATCATACTCAGTTTACAAAGGCTTCAATCACTGTAGATGTGGGGTCAAGTAAAGTTCAGTTTGAAACAAATTAAGGAAAAAAGAAAGACAAAAAGAGCCTTAAAGAAGGGTCAGAGACTAAGCACTTATTTGAAAAGCATACAGTTATCTGAAGAACAACATAGCTAATTCATTTACCAAGGGAGGAGGGGGGGGGGGGGGAGAAGGCAGGGGCTGGGGGTGGGGGAAGATGTCTCTACAATTGAAATATACTTCATGGACAGGGTGGGACTGGTACAATTGTTCCATTAAGTGCAGGTATTTTTCTGGCTTAAGCCTCTGAAATCAATGCCACTAATCTCATAAATGAAGCAAGATTTGACTTTGAGGGAATTAATGCAGCCCAGATGAGACTGGATATAGATTTAATGAAGGAATATATTTATATTATATATCTAAAATGATTTGACAAACTAGTCTAAAAATAATAACATTGCAACCCAGAACAAGAAAAACTGGATTAATGTTAACAGGCTTTATTTAAACTCAATGAAATCCACAAGAGAGACTTTGTTACATGGAGGATTATCACATAAAACAGGAATCTGTATAAAACTCCAAGATTTTTGAGACAAAGTCTTTAACTAAGAGAAAGATATTCTAGAGGGAAACGTACTAATTTAGTACTCAGCAAGCTTTTTAGTTAGAGCAAAGAAGTGCTGATACAGTTTCACAAATCAAATTGCATTCTATACACTGCATAAACAATAACATCATCTTTTTAGGTCAAATGACCCTTCATTTCCCTCTTTGGAAGACTTTCTTTTCTCAGTTGCTGAAAGATACCTATGCTTTAACCATTCTGTTCCAATATCCTTTGGGAAAGGGTAGCATTTGGTCAGGATGAGTCCTGACTAAACAAATATGAGGAAGGAGATTTGATGCCCAGTTAATGATGACTGGAACACCTCAGGACAAGAAAGAGACAAGTAGCATGAGCTACTGAAAACTTACTGAAGTAAGTTTTCCTCAGTTTGAACCATCTGCAGAGGCAAAGAAAAACCTTCAAAATCACTGAAATTGAAATGTATCCTGACTTGAATAAATAACATATACCACTACCATACTCCTGGGAAATCAGAATTAGTATTTTTTTAACAGGTCCTTGGCCCAGGCAATTCTATTGCTCATCATTTCTTTGATGCTGTTTTTGTGAGTGTGGGTTTTTGGACTAAAGGAAAAAGGTGGCAGATTATTTGGGATCTCTATCAAAAAGCATTGAACACAGGTTTCAGAGTGTTATTGCAAACTGGCTGGCAGTAATCTGCAAAGGAACCAGCTCTGTATCACTCTTTGGAGCCATTCTCTGAAGAAATGTATGTGCCTTTATTATGGTAGTGCTATAGGCCAACTAGACTGAGAAGGATCTTTCGCTCATTGGAGCCTAAAAGGCAGCCTAAAAGACCGAACTTGACATGGAAAATCTAAGTATTCTTATTGTGACTCCCTTGTACATGTGCAAACTGTTGACAAATTTCACCTCTATTTTCATGCTTTCAAAACAAGAATAATCAAAGAGAACTCAGAGGACAGTGACAATTCCTTAATACTTGTTCAGTTGATTTAATGAGTAAAAGGAGGTATTATTCGTATGCACTCTTTTATGATTTAATTCATGGGACTGCCCACATGGAACCTTTTTCCAGATGAAGGGATATCATAGCTTAAAAAAAAATAAAATAAAAAATTAAAGAATCATAGCAATAAAAGAATATTTCTGCAACTGAAGCAGAAGTGTTACTCTGAAAGGTAATTGTATGAATGAGTTTCAAAGTCCTTGTTGTCCTATATTTACATCATAAGTTTTCTAGAGAGAGTCTTCAGTCCCCTGCTGTGTATTGTAAAACTTGATGTTCTGTTCTTTGGAAACAAGAGCAATTAAGATGTAGATTATACAAAGCATTTCTGGTTGTACTGTCATTAAAAATGATCTCTCTGGTCCCGTTATGGCACTGCTGGGAACATTCAAGGGCTGCTGCAGTGACACCAGAAAACAATCTTAATGCTGCCCATCTCAGCCACTGTTAGAGGGTTACAAGGTACTTCTGGTCTATACTAATTTTCTCCTTCTTATTGAGAAGTTAAAAAATTTTAAATCTACTGTGTTTATTATTGTAGATAATATCATTTCAGAATGAAAATTGTATTTTATGGCTTAATTGTTTTAAAGCATAAGGTAGACAAAGCAATGAAATAGTATAAGTAGCTTTAATATCGTCTGGCACCTGTATGTTTCACGTGTTTTATAAAGAAGCCTTATGTATAACAGGTACCTACAGTCCTTGTCTCTATAAATACACCTCAAAGTGGTTTTACCTGATGTTTTTGGATGAAAGTGATTTCTTTATTTCATTTTGTTGTTTGCTCATAGATTTGAGGCACTATGTGAAGTCTGTCTCCTTTTACTAGAAGTGATCCCTAAGAAAAATATAGATGAAAGCCAGTCTGAGATTGAAGTTCTGTTCCCCACTTAGACCTGTGAAACCACAGAGCAGATGATGGAAACTCGTGTTAATGTTTTCAAAGGAGCTTTACAGAGTAAGTGCTCTGTGCCATTTTGCTTCTCTCAGCATCCACAGCTGATGGAGCAACTTGTTACAATAGAATGGATATTCACACCATCAGATTTAAGGCATCTAACACGTTCCTAAAGCAGGTGCCTAGGCTGTGAATATAGCAAAGAATGTTTTGTGTGCTAACTGATTGTATCAGGAAATATGTTCCTAGCTCAGGTACCTAGGTTAGAAATTAGTGTGCATAAGCATACTGTCCTGCTGTGTTACTTTCTTACTAAAAATATGTAGCCACATTACAGTACTCCCTTTTTGGATTTCATGCTGCTTATGTGACATACTTAACGTTCATCAACCCTTTTCCATTGAAAGTGTTTCTCCAAAATGGAAAGAGAAACAAAGGAAGAAAATATTCCATGTAAAAATGGAGGAAATTTCAATTTTTGTTTTTCAATGTTTAGGTGTTTTGCTATTTGTCATGTAATACCTGGCAGGTAGGTTAAAATCCTCTCTCAGAGAATAGAAACTGGAAGCAAGAAAGAAGACATTGCTAGGCTACAATCCGACTCTCCAGCTTGTAACAATCTGCACCTGGCTCGGACAAATGGTCATAGAATCATGGAATCGTTCAGGTTGGAAAAGACCTTTAAAATCATCAAGTCCAACCATAAACCTAACACTGCCAAATCCACCACTAAACCATGTCCCTAAGTGCCACATCTACCCATCTTTTAAATACCTCCAGGGATGGTGACTCAACCACTTCGCTGGGAAGCCTGTGCCAGTGCTTGACAACCCTTCTGGTGAAAGGATTTTTCCTAATATCCAGTCTAAACTTCCCCTGGCACAACTTGAAGCCATTTTATCTTGTCCTATCGCTTGTTACTTGGGAGAAGAGACTGACACACCTTGCTACAACCTCCATTTAGGTAGTTGTAGAGAGCGATCAGGTCTCCCCTCAGCCTCCTTTTCTCCAGGCCAAACAGCCCCAGTTCCCTCAGCCGCTCCTCATAAGACTTGTGCTCTAGACCCTTCACCAGCTTCGTTGCCCTTTTTCGGACACACTCCAGCACCTCAATGTCTTCCCTGTAGTAAGGGGCCTAAAACTGGACACAGTATTTGAGGTGTGGCCTCACCAGTGCCAAGTACAGGGGGACAATGTCTTCCCTGTTCCTGCTGGCCACACTATTTCTGATACAAGCCAGGATGCTGTTGGCCGCCTTGGCCACCTGGGCACACTGCTGGCTCATATTCAGCCGGCTGTTGACCAGGTCCTTTTCTGCCAGGCAGCTTTCCAATCACTCTTCCCCAAGTCTGTAGCATTGGATGGGGTTGTTGCGACCTTTGTTGAACCTCATACAACTCGCCTCAGCCCATCGATCCAGCCTGTCCGGATCCCTCTGTAGAGCCTTCCTACCCTCAAGCAGATCAACACTCCTGCCCAACTTGGGGTCATCTACAAACTTACTGAGGGTGCACTCAATGCCCACACCCAGACCGTTGATAATGGTACTAAACAGAACTGGCCCCAGTACTGAGCCCCGGGGAACACCACTTGTGACCGGCCACCAACTGGATGTAACTCCATTCACCACAACTCTTTGGGCCCAGCCAGCCAGCCAGGTTTTTACCCAGCAAAGAGTACGCCTGTCCAAGCCATGAGCAGCCAGTTTCCCAGGAGAATACTGTGGGAAATGGTGTCAAAGGCTTTACTAGAGTCTAGTGTTTTAGGGTGGTTTCGAGGATTCCTGAGAAGGCGAACACACACACTGACTATAAGGGGAAAAAGCAAGCATTTATTAACTACAGACATGCATTATGCTAAGGGTATCTTGTAAAGCAAATTAACATACTGACGCGAGGACTGCGAGGAAGATGGACCGTCCATACATTCTTGTGCCGTCTTGTGCTGTGAGCTCAGCCCAGCAATCGGTAGGTACCAGCTTTACGTGGGTGTCACCACGGAGGCAACGGTGGCCTCGCTGTAGACCAGCCCAATACTCTTCAGAAAAATCCCAGTATTTATACATTTGTGGAGGAACGGGTTTCAGCACACGTGGCCAGCGGGTGCCAAAACACGCCTCCGTTGTAACATAGGGAGCCTATGACGCATGCGCTCGCTGGCCAGGCGCGCTGCACGAGCCATAGCCATCCTGTCTGTTGGTTCATGGGCTTTGTACATGCGGCATATTGCCATCATCCAGCGGTCACGCACCCATCATGCACACAGCTGTGCTGTGCAACAAACAGCCCGCTGCCCATCCTCTCTTATCTCCGTGGTCAGCATTCCAAGCAACAGGCAACAAACCATCCATTTTCTGTGCTGACTGCGTTTTCCTCAGCTATCTACCTCTCCCCCAGTGTTCATCCACGGACCAAAACCCCATCTTTTAACCCATCCGTATACATCTAGGTAGACAGCATCCACAGCCTTTCCTTCATCCACTAAGCAGGTCACCTTGTCGTAGAAGATCAGGTTAGTCAAGCAGGACCTGAATTTCACAAACCCATGCTGACTGGGCCTGATCACCTGGTTGTGCTGGTCATTACACTGAATCACTGAATCTGACTCTCTTTCCTATCTGGTTGCAGTCTTTCCTGTATGATCAGATTCACTTCCCACAGCAGCTAAATAAAAGGATACTTCTCCCTGGTAACTAGTTGTTATGTTAGGCATCCTATTCCAGTAGTTTATTATTTTCTATTGACATATAATTAAAAAAAAAAAACCAAACCAAAACAAAAAAACCAAACAAACAGACACAAACAAAAGCTGAGAGTCCAAAACTTGATATAAAATTTTGGTCATAATGAAAGAACCTTTAACATTTATATAGTGTCAAATAGCTGAGCATGTTTCTTTGCTTTTTATCTCATTTAGACAGAGCCCAAAGCATTTTACATATCTGTTATGAAAACAAGTAAACATCAAGCCATGATGTAAAAATTGTTGCATCTCTCACATTGGTGGAACGGCAGCTGAGTTGTGGTGGCTGTGATGCTACAGAAATAATTTCAGACATTTCTCAGGTGTCAGGTATCTCTTCAGAGCAAAATGAATGCTCAGTAAGGAGTTAGAGAGGTGTCTTGGGCATATACAGGCTTGTGAATAAGAATAAGAAGTTGCAGGGTGTTTTTCATAGGGCAGTAGGTTGCTATTCAGAAGACCTAGCTCTACCATGAGTGTTTATGTATGTAATGCATGGCTGATAAATTTACAGTGGCTTTCTAAAAACTATAGGCACGTGTTTCTTAATATTTCACAATCCTTCCTCCTCTCAGTGGCATCGATGGGACTCACGATTCCCAAACTGAGAAAGGGGACTTTGTGAACTAAACTACCTTTGCATCCTGCCCTGTTTCATGTTAATCGAAACCATTAGAACGGTGACAACCATGGGTTACAGTATTGCGCCCTCTTCTGGCGACAACATTATTTGAGTTCTATTTCTGCCCTTAAAATTTCACATTTACATTCAGAAAGCTTGCAAATATCCTCGGATTCCATTATCCCTTGATAAACAGAGAAATCAATTCTATCAGTCATTTCTAGACTTAACTTAGACTTAACTACAAATTGCCATAATCCAAGATGCTGTCAGATACTTCAGAGGTTAAAATTCTAATGATGAAGCAGCAAGGTATCCCAAATGAAGAATTTCTTTCTTCTCAATTTCCCTTCTAGTAATGTAACTACTTGTTTGCTAGGCTGTTTTCCAAGTTTTCTTGTGCTATGTGAACTTGTGGTCAAACATATGGGTGTCTGTCAATATCAGCACATTTGGATTTTCTTCATTCATATAATGTAAATCCATATTTTTGCTAATACTGTTGGGTTTTGTATAGCTGAAGACTTTAATTTATGTTAAGAGCTATTCAAAGGCTCTCAGAAGAGGAGTAATTGTGTTTTATTTGATGTTGAGGAAATCAAAAAGACAGCAAAAATATATTACATGGTTATATTTAAAGTGTAATAGTGCCGGGAAAAAAATTACATAGCTATCTACAAAGCTACAGGTAAAATAGTGTGTGTCTCAAAGCTATTTTGACGAATAGCTCTACAATTCCAAAAGGCAGTTCATCAAAAGGTTCTATGATAGCATTGTTCACCCTTTAAGTTCCCTAAAATTTGTTACCGATGTCTTTCATCTGAATATTTAGAATCACAATAGCAGGTTGTTTCATTACTACCCGTACATAAAAGACTTTCCCTTTGCTCTATTGGCATGTTTAGTCACCTGAATATAGAAACCTTTCTTCCCTACAGAGAATCTGACATACTCTGAGTGCTGTGTTGTAAACTTCTTCCTAGGAATGTTTCGGATATAAAGTATTACTTCTGGGAATCAAACAATAGTCTGTGAATTAGCCTTCAGTCACGTTCCAGTGTCGTTCCTACAGGAGCTGGCACCCCAGGCTCAGTCCTCAGGGACAGCAACATATGCTGATGCCATAGGCAGGGAGAAACATGGATCTGATACTTACTTATGGGTATATTATAGAAATTATAAATAGCATCTTATCTGGCTCATATGTTTCTCCCTTCCCCAGTTTCTGTTTGATTACCTTCACTTTTCCAGTTTTCTCTCTGAGTCAAATGTTTTTTCCACAAACATTCTTGAAACTGAACCACAGTGCACTATTGTTTTCTTTCAGTCAATCAAACTATCTTAACTGGTGTAAAAGTTTCAAAACAGCATCCCTCCTTTCTTTTCTTTAAGTCCCCAGTGTGTCCTAACATCACAGCTGTTTCTTTTAGACTTCTTTTTGTTTTGTTCAGATGCTCTGACTTTCATCTTCACTTTGGATACTGACACTTTTTTCTCAACTTTGACTTTCCTAAAAACATCATCCCCTCTCTGTTTCTCCCAAATGCAATTCACCAGTCAGATTGCCCTTTACAGTTCTAATTCCATTCAACAAGTTCATCAAGGTCATCTTATCAAGCCTTTATTTTCCTGTACAGTTTTCATGCATCCTCACATCACAAATGCCACACTTTATTGATGTCTGTCAGCACAAATATTACCAACTTCTCTTTCCTCCCTTCACCCCCATTTTCAAGCAATTTTATGAAGTGCAGAATGATTTGCTTAGCCCAGCTTGGCTAATCACATTCAATCATTCCTAAAAGCCTGTGTCTTGCACAAGAAATGTGAGAATTATGAGAGCAGGAATTCTAGAAGGCAACTGCTAGGATGAACCATGTGGTGTAGTAGTCACAAGAAATTTAAGAGACAACATTTCCCAAATTATCCCCTGGATTTCCCAATGTTGCCTGTTTATTGTGTATATCTTATGTTCTACTGCTGCCACTCCAGGGACTTTCTATATTGTACTACAGAGTGTTGGAGTGAGCTAGGTACCTAGTCATAACTGCAAAGAGCTGTTTGTTGGGATTCAGTGGGACTGTTCCCATAGCTTCTGCATAAACCTCAGCAGTTGCTTTTTTTCTGAGCATATTACTGAATACTTCCCCAGCATGCATAGCTCTCTGAAAGAACATCCCATAATGCTGCAAGTAGGTGTAGTAGGTGTTCATTTGCAATTGTGCACATTCTTCTTCAACTAAAATCTGTACTTCAAATCTATCTGCTAATGAGCAGAGCCGATATGTGTTGAATTTATATTCTTTCTGACACCCATCATTTCTCTTTCACTGTGTTGCAAAGTTGTTTTGAAACACCACCATCAGAAATATACTAAATGGACTTGCTGTCATTCATTGTTTTAAAAGCCCCTATGAATAAGACAGTTTTCTTCCCAACAAATATGTGTACTAGTGGTCAAACGACCTGCAAACACAACCCAACTCTCATTACAGTTAATGGGAATCAGGTTTCAGACTTGTCTGACAACTGACAGGACACCACTTAGTAAGAAAGTTTGCTTAGGGAGAAAGGAAGTTACCATCAGTTCTAAGATGCTTTAAATAATTTTTTCCTCTTTTTGTTTCCGCTATCTTTTATTTCTCCAAAACTTATTAAAAAAGGCCATCTAAAGTATAACATTTGAAGAATTTCCCCTTCCCAAAGCACTTTTTTTAGGTATTCCTTCTCCTTTTCCTCAGCCCCCAGAAACAAACTTAAGCTTTTGCTAGGCATCATACTGTAGCTCTTAAATTTTTCAAATGGAAAAATATTCTGGTTTAGCAGTTCAGCACAACATTTTGGGTGATACATTGCCTAAAATGGAAGGCTGAAATTTTTGGTTACTTTATCATGATGCTACTCTTCATAGCCCTAGTGCAGAAGATATTGTAATGCTTTTCTTTTCTTTCTATTTTTTTTTTTCTTCTGCTTATTTATTGTTTCTTACCTTGGTTATGTCCAGTTCAACATTAAATAAGCAATGCTATTAAATTCTAATCACTTGGTTGAACAAAAACCTGCTTCATAAATCATTCTTTAATAACCTGTCTAAAATTTCTTTAGGGTGTTGCGGCTGCATTGCAATGTTGCTTAGCCAGTCAGACTCTAATTATAGAAATTATACATCCAGCAGTTAAACCAGTAAACAAGACTACTCAGATTGGTGTAGTAATCCTATGTCAGTTAGGATCTTTCATGTTGATTCTGGATTTCTGTCATTCTCTAATCCTGCTGTGTCCTGAAATATCTACTATTACATATCACCTCTGTACTTCTTGGACTTCACATAGAGAGCTGTTTTAACTGCTGTTTATAGGTTGCCTCACTAGATTATTTCTTTAGAAGTACACATAAGTGATTTAGCAATTAACTCAAAAAACATTATTAAAAATATTCTGTAGCATGAGACAGTACCATTGAATGCAGTACAGAAGAAAGAAAAAGATCATACTCATAATATTTTCTGGGTCATTATTTTAGTTTCCTGGTTATATTATGTAAAAGCTAAATAATACAAGAAATACTACTAGCACTGTTGTTTTAGAACAAGAAGTAAAATTAGAGTAGCTATAAGGTTCTTGTCAAATGATTTCTGTGCCATCCATCAACTAGCCACTCTCCCTTCTCCATTTTTTTTTAAACAGTAGTTATTTCTATCACAAAGTTTGGCAGCGTTACAGTTGGACCCCAGGAACTGGTTGAAATGTGAAGGGATCATGTAGTTTACCAAATGTAAAGTGTTAATTATTTTTCAACTTCTTTTTGTTAGTACCAAAATTTCCTTTTAGCAACATAAGATGTGCACACTAAGATGATGATAGGAAAGAGTTGCAGGAGGAGGGATCTATGGAAGAGAGCAAAAAGGCTTAACTAAGTATTTGCAGTATAAAGTTAAAACCATTGATCTTGTTTTTCTCTCTTCTGCTATTTTTTAATTCCTTTTTTTTTGTCCATTTTTCTTTATGACATGGTGTTGTGACCTGAGTGTTGGGGCAAAACTTCAGTATCAACCCATCAGTTATAGCCTACCTACAATAAATCTAATAAAACTGTTACCAGTTTTCTGAGATGCAAAAAGCTATCTAACAGAATGAGTAGATGGCTGGCAGAAACATGGCTCAGTCTGACTTTTGTAGAAGCCATCATACTTAAAGATCCTTACTATTCTCAATGCATTTAATTTAATAATCCAACTCAGGATTTGTATCTGGGGGGCTGACAAATGGGACAGCTTATCTGCCACATTCTCCAAGACTTTGAAACAAAAATGTGGGCAGGCTGCTTCCTCGGTAATTTTGTTGAACAGAAGAGCCTTGCATCTGTCCTTATGGACTGCTACTGAGCCATATTTTGTAGGGTCAAGAACCTTCATATTTGTTTGTTTGTTGGGGTTTTTTTAACAGTTCTCTGTACACTTCTTTACCTCAAAGGCAGTAATCAAGTTTGTCTCAAATTAACATCTGTGCCTACCCAGAATTTTCTAAGTTGTCATGTTTATAGATTAACAGCCTTGAACTGGATGAACTCAAGATAGTCGCCATTTGGCAGATAAAACAATAAAATGCTTCCCAGTGACAATCCAGTATTACCAATGAGTGTTAGTTTCAGACACTACATTGACACAAAACTGCTTTTACTCAGACATGCAGCTAAATCAAATTTTTATCATCTGGAGTTATTGTATAAAAAGATCAAAGAAGGGCCTATGTTTTTGTTTAAGCAGCTAAGTGGGAGAGAAGGCTTTTTCTGAGCCTCATTCATGCACCAAGCACTTCCATGCACACATGAACCTCCCCTGACCCTAGTGAGATGTAGCAAATCCTAAAGGTCCCAATATTGTCATTGTCTCTGTGGGCTGGTGGCCTCCCACTGCCAATACACTCAGCCATATGGAAATTAAGGGGTAGACGGGGTCTGCTGCCATAGGGGTGGACTCAAACTGATTTGCTCCACTGGCTGCTCATCCTGATTTAAGTCCTGGTAGAGGAGGAATTGCTAACAGTTTACTTTTATGTCAGCATAATGAAATAAAAGCTGTTTGAAGGGTAATAGCTGGAACCATAGTTAAGAACTTGTCACAGAAGCAGTTCAAGAAAGATAAAGGCAATACTAATTATTTTACAAGTAATTTCACCGAATATGATGCCATGAAAAAGAATCACGGTTAGCAGTCATCTAATTCCCCAGAAAATTGGAGCCAGTCCAGTTTATGCTGGTCTGTGAATTTGTTTACTACAAATTTCTTCAATGCCTGATAGTTCATTCATTCAAAACTTTGCAGAAAATGATACAGCAGTTCTTAAAATGTTTTTGAAAACTTACGTATTGGTTAACTTTTATGAAGCCATTTAGCAGCCCTTACAGCATTCTGATAAAAATTAAACAAGGATGATACCACAAGCTGCTTATTAGCAGTGTAAGTTTTTCAAAGGAAGGAGTTCTTCCTTCTTACAGGAAGATGAGACCACATCTTTGTTAGGGCCCCTAAGCGCTACTGCAGCGTACGTGAAATAGATACTGAGAGACACTGAAGTCATGTCATTTCTGTGAGCTTTGAATCCATTCCTAGATGTAGGTTCCTCGCAAGGAGCGAATATAGTGTTTACAGACTAGTTTAATTCAGCCCAAGTTGCATAATTCAAATCAAAGTACAAAAAAGTCAGGTGCTCAGCAGTTTCTCGTTGCTCACAGGATCTTTTTTCATAATACCTGCTAGCTTGCCTGTTGTGAGGTAAGCTTAGTAATTTCTGCCTGCTGACTTCTACCACAGGTAGGCAGGGAAAGGCACCACCACTACCTTCATGAACTTGCAAGATCACTCAGAAAACATCATTTAAGCACTCACAAAAGAAAGGAAGGGTTTCAGTTAAATGGTTCTTCTTGCCTTTGCTCTGACAGTCTTTGCGTTGGCTTGCTGACGACTTGCAAGATGTGAATTCATAGGTTGTACTGACATAAATGCAAATGTTTATCTTTTTATTCATTGCAAATATTTATGTAAGAGGCTACCTTTTGCTGCAAAGTTCTACTTGGACCGATGGTGTAACAAGTTTATAGTAAGTTAACAAGTTCATCTGATGAGCATAAAGCACCAGAATAGCTTTAAATAATGTAACACTCAATCAGATTTTTTTTTTTTTTTTTTTTTTAAACTTTGTTACGGGTAAACTGAAACAGATACTGTGTGAAGTCTAATGTATTCCAGTCCAATGAGCATTTGCTTCTTATAATGCATTTTAGCAAATGATGCGTTACTAGATTTCAGTTGAAATATGACCTTGGGCAGATTGGGCACCATTGCATAAAATCCTAGAAGTCTACACTAGGTACACAGAAATCAGCATGGGGGTTTTTTTGTTGGTTTTTCCCTTTCAGCTTGGGCTATTTAAGAAGCATAGTTAACACCATATGCATTAAATCTATCTCATTAATGATAAACTACTATTAAACCAATATTTTGCTTGAAGAGTCATGGGAGGATTGTACACCGATGCTCAGATTGTGAAAACCTCTACACCACGCATTTCTATGTACAGCTCCTGGCTCAGCATGTCTGCTCAGGGGTCCTGGCTACAAAGGTTTCCAGAGGTTTTCTCTCTTTCTACAGTTCCACACACAGCGATCAGGTCTCTTTTCTGTTGAAAAAATGGATCAGTAGTATTATGTTTTGTTGATACCCAGAAATGAGTTGACTGTGTCTTTTCTGGAAGACACAGTTTGTATCAGGTCTCCTGACTGCATGTTTCCTCTTGCTCCCCTTCCTTTTCTACTCCACATTCGTGGGGAGTAACTGCAAACACAGTAAGGCACAGGCTGCAACCAGCAATGAACAAGCCTTTCAAGTTCCTTCCATTAATTATCCATTTCAGTAGATTTTCCTGCTTGGTGACTCATTTCCTTTCAGAAGTTGTGTGCTGGTATGATTGACACCTCATTTTATACCGAGAAGTATAATTTTGCTTGCAGCTCAGTTTTGTGGGAATCTGAGAGAGAATTTCTTCCACCCCGTGGTCCTTGTTCAGCTTATTAATTAGCAAGAGCTAAGAGGTTTGTGGTAGGTGGATATAAGCAAATGACATAGAAAGCAAGTTGTCTCTCTGCTACTGCTCCACAAAGCAACTCAGTCCTGCAGAATCAACACTCCTGCTCTCATGATGTGAACTAGAGCAATCCATCTAATGCAGTTACAGTATAAATAAATAGCTGCTTAAAAATCTGGCCAAATGCACTTCCTCCAGTACCAATACATTGTTGGCCAGTTTTCTAAGATCTTCTACAGCATTTTTACTTGTATCCATCAGGGCTTTTTTCACTATGGCATTTTGGTATTTGACAAGTGCTTGGGTATTCAAGTTAAAAGGAAAATGAGGGGGAAAGAAAAGACTATTGATTTGTCTAATAACAAGTCAATTACACTTAATATGTGCTCTTCCTCAGGTGAGTATAAAAGGATAATAAATCCTAATTTAAAAGAGAGTGATTAATTCAGCCTTGTTCCATGCTGTCATTTTTGGTATGCAAAACAACTATGAAGTGATCTAATAGCAATTTACACCCACTTCTTGCGTGCTCCAAATGCTGATGCTAGCTATGTTGAGCAATACTAGTTATTTTAAAATAGCTAATTGTTTTTAATTAATATAACTGCTTTTATGTAAAGAGAAATACATAGTAACTCAGAATTTTGCCATTTCTTGTATAGCTGCACACACACACAAGCATTTTGCATGTACATTGAGTGGTGTCTCTGATTGTATACATAGTTATATGCATTTACTAATCCACTGAATAAGTGGAAGTTTAAGCTAAATGAAGAGATCAAAGACAGATTTGGACTAATGTACGATTCATGAGAAACAGAATTATAAGAAGGAAAATAATGAACACTCATGTAATTACAGACATGTATAAACTAAGTGGATACATACTGGGAATATAAAAATGCCATGCCATCATTTATACCTATTTTCTAATGTGTGGTTCTGTTGGAAAAAGTTGATTAATTAATGCAGAAGCTAGAGACTCAGTATTTTTAGTGAGGTAGGTTCGTTTCATTTTAACAAAAGTAGCTGATTCATTCTTGTATTTGCTTTTAGGTTGGTTTATTTTGTTCATTTGTCTTGGTTGTCTTTTGGGTTTTTTTTTTTTTTTTTTGTCTCCCAATTAAGTTTTTGCTTGCTTCAACAGAAATCTGACTTCCAAAATAATTTTTACCAATTTCTATGTTTAGATACTTAGTAAAGTATATCAAATGCATTCTGGCACTTTGTAGACATTCCTCATTAACATGGACCAGGTTGAGAAAAAAAAAAAAATTCCAACTAAGTTTTTATTTTTACATTAGTGCCAGCTAAAAAGCCTCAAATATATTTTCTGCCTTTCAAAGAAGTGGCAAAGATGCATGCTTTCTGTTTGGCTTCATTCTTGCTGCACATCAAAATTTTGTTCATTAAATTTTCCCTAATGATGAAAAGAAGAATCTCTGAGGGACTGCTTTCCAAATGCAGAACATTATTTTGGGGTTCAGTGGCTTCATTTGTTTTAGTGGAGACAAAAATAGGTAGGAGAAGGAAGTTAGACAGGGAAATACTTTCAGCGTCTGTGGGAATTTAGTCTTGACCATCTGCCCTCCTGAGAAAGTATTGAGCTACAAGAAGCAATTTCCTATATTTTAGAAGATACTAAGATTTATTAGTATACATATTTAATTAGGGATTCTTCAGTGTTGATGAGGGTTACTGATTTTGTTGGGTTTTCAGGGGTTCTAAGAGAACTATGTTTCCATCCCAAGTGGGGAAGGGGAGAACGGAGAACTTACAAAATGTGTTCCACTATTTCTTCATACTTTTAGTTTTTCTGCTTAAATACACTAACTTATTTTTTGTCCCTCTTCCATTTTCTGGATGTTTGAATCCAGTCTTACACTTCTCAGTATGTTCTGCTGTTTGTTCTTTCCTTCTTCCATGTGCATTATGCTGCAGTTTTCCCCCATCTTCCTTTTCCTCTTGTGATATTCCCCATGCTGCTTCCTCATCCCTCTTTTCCTTTGTTCTGTCTCCCCAATGTCTTTCTCCAATTTGTCTTTCTCACTTCTGTGTCATTATTGTGCTCATCTTTCTAAGTCAATTGCTTCTCTGTATCTTATGTTGATGTTTTCAGAAACAAAAATATTTTTTTATGTTAAATAGAGGTGTTCCTTCTTCAAGTATTCATGAAAAATTATTCCAGGTATAAAATACACTACACAAAACAAATGCTCCTTTAATTCGGAGCTGAATAAGCTTCCCTTGTTGTTCAACTGCAAAACTATTTTCATTATATCACAAATGGGCGATGTTGTGACATGGAACATACTCTATGACATATGAATTATGCAATGAAGAAGGTACTCCTAATAATTTTAGAAATGCTTTGGTGGTTTTTTTTTTATTTTTATATCATAAGTTAATATGATTCTTAATAATATTAGAAGACAATACATTTTTTTTTTAAAAAAAAAACCCTTAACTTTAACTTTTCTTTTTTCTTTCCTGGGTATGTCAATAAATAGGTTTTTTCCTTTCAGCAGGGAAAAAAAAGTAACATTTTGATATTTTAATTTTTTTCTTCAAAATTAAATTTTGACAGTTGACACAGCTTGCAAAAGATTTCCGTATAAATGAGCATGTGTTCCCAGATTGTAAGCAGTCCTAGCAAAGGTTTTTTGGAAGTTCTGGTAGTAGTTCAACAGTTATTGGGGTCAAAGTTAACAGGTACTTAGAAATACTGAATATCTTGCTTAACTAGAATTAAAAATAACAGTTCTATTTTGCAACCTAAAATTAATTGGTTTGTTGTTTGTTTTTTTTTAATCTTGACTACCACTATCACAGTTTTTATATTCTGGAAGGAATTAAAATGATCATCCCAATACATTTGAAGTCCTTGAAACATTTTAACAGCTGTTATGGTGTACTCAACAGAAGAGGCCCGTTTACTACTGCTACAGGAACAAAAAATAACAACCTGTGTTGTAAAATATGATAGGTTTTAAGAGATTGTGATTTCCCCTCCTCTTGCGTTTTCTGAACTCTGGAGCTTGTGTGCTATTTCTGAAGCTGCAGAGGAAAGTGAAAGGATTCTGGCAGAATGTAAATCATGAAATCATTAACATTTCAGCCCAATTTCTTTCCAGCAATGTGTAATCTTAGCAGAGATGATTGATGGGATTGGGGATTCACAAGATAGATATTACGGGTCATTCCCCCGTATTTCCTCATTTTCTTTCCCCTTTTGCTAATCCTAGTTTCAGATAACATCATTCAATCAATTTCACTGCTGATCTAGAGCTGTATTCTTCTAATATCAGCTATTATATCAGATATATCTCTGGGTAGATATATGTTTCTACCTTACTGCTTTTGTGCATGTCCCCTTTATTTTTGTTTATGCTTCATTATAATATATGGCAGAAATATTTACATTAATATCTCATTGCTTTAGTCCTTGAAACTGTACGCTCTTTTTTTTTCCTGTTCCCTTGATATAAAATCCCTCCTTAGTAGAAGCAGCATTTAAACCATAATGAGTATCTATCTGCACTATGTGGAAAATGAAGGGAAGGAAATGATATCTTTTTCTTCCCCTCCCTGTTGGGGGTCTCATATGACATGATAAAAATATATTCTAATAAAGTGCTCTCAATGTTCAATTTTTTGTTTTCATGGGGGGGAGGAGGAAGTGGAGGGGAATGGGGGATATGGGACATTGCATTGTCATATATTTCTTCCATGTCTATTCAATTCTAAAAAAATAAAACAAAAGAGGATTCTTAAGATTTTTTGTTTGTATGAAATATAATTTGGAAACAAAATAATTGGTTGACATTGAAAAGTATGTAGTATGTGCTAGCAGTGGGTCTAGGACAGCAAAGTGTATGAAGGGCATCCTGTAAGAAAGCATTTTGCTAGATACCAAGGCTGTGTCTGTTAGAGGCAACCATTTATGTGCAGAATGCTCCAGTCTGCTTGCTATGGGTGCTACCTCATTTGTCAGACTATTGTAATGGAAGCTTCCTATGGATACATAATAGCTGTGCTGTATATGGAGAAAAGAGTTTTTCAGTTGTTCCATTCCAAAGGCCTGCATGAAAACTACAGAAGGAAACTGAACGAGAATTGGTTTATATGCATGTTAAGTATCTCTGCAGAGTGTAGCTATGAAGGTGCAGAAGTTATAGAGTGTATGGGCCAAATAAGGGGTAATCTTAATGTACCTTTGATGTTGACTCTTGGCTCTGATTTAAATCTCAGTTCCTTAGTTTCTCTGCATTTTATTGTAGCCCTACATGCTAATTAATTAAAATAAATAATTTATCTACTGTGGTTTTATATTATCACTTTAGTATTTAATGAGATTCATTGGCTCATATTAAATGCTATTTCAAGAATGCTTCCAAGAACAAAAGAATATATTCACAATATTATGAGAAGAGTTTGTAGCTAGGCATATCTTTCCTACAGCTTTTTGTATGCAGGTACGAAACTATCAGTTTAATCTTCGGTGGTTTTTTTGACGGAGGAAAAATTGGTCATGCAGCTGTGGTTATTATTTTTTTGTTTAAGAGGTGAAAGGTGTATTGAGATGGAAGAAAATGAGATTTGGATTTAATGTTGCATGTGAAGAATGGCATGTCTCAATGAACCAACAATTCTAGATGACTAGACCTTAGTGGTGCTTTGTTATTGACAGCTGCTAGCATCCCTGTCCAACAGGACAGCATTACATACATACCCTGGCTCTCTTACAAAGCCAGCTTGTTGATCAGTGGTGTCAGGATGACACTGCTGACTACAAAGTCTATTGTGACTTCATACACAAAGTCATACACTTAGTCTAGATGCCATATTCTACAAGGGAAATAAAATACCCCAAAACTGCAGAAATTTCTTGAAGAACTTGACTTTCCTGCATTTCAGTCCCACCTCATTCAATAAAGTATTTCTCAAAAGCTAAAGTCTTATGCCAAAGTGTTCTATTGTACTGAGACCAGCATCTTCTATTAAGCTGCTGAATATTTGGTAGATGGGGGCAGTCTGATATGACAGTAGTAACATGTTATTATGAAAATATACATTTTATTATTATTACTACTACTAGTAGTAGTATGAAAAATGTTCAAGCGTTAGTCCTGTTTAACATACATATGTCTGTATTATAAATACACAGTAGTCAAGTAGAAAATAGTATAAACTTGTTACGCCCATACCATTCCATTCTCCCTCTTCAGTGGATATCTATGACTAGATGTGAAACTGGCAGGAAGTTATTTTGAATTTTTTTTCCCCAGCAAAAGCTTCAGCAAAGGGATTTTTTTTTACTATCAGAACAATCTGCTGGAAGATATCTGTATTTTATGTCGTATTTTACTTGACTGCAATATTAACAGCTTGTTTTAATATCAGTGCAGCAGAATATGCAGCAGAACAATATGTCATTCCAAAGAAAGCCAGGAAAGGACATCAGATTGGGATTTCTCTGCTCTGAGTTTTCTGATTGAGAATCAGGATGGAGTGGGAAGTTCTTCCCTGTTTGATTTTGGGGTTTGTATTCAGGAGAGGAATTCCCAACTCCTTTAGCTGAAGCAGTGGATCTCTTGGGCAAGTTGGTAGTTTGTTTGTTAGGAAGAGTCACTTCAGAATTGCTTCAGGCAGCAGCTTGGTTTGATGGATCTTTCTCTTCCACCGAACTGCCTCCAGACTGAAAAACAGTTGAAGAATATCATTCCCTGGTTTTAACAAATTGCTCCCAAATCAACTTTAGAACTGTAGATGCCTTATAATAGACACCTGACATTTTTATGAAAGTGAAAAAAATCAGCTTCCCTTTCCACTCTGCAGAAATGTCATATTTTAAGCTTTTGGACCCTGAGCTCAGATTCTTCCAGGGTTCACTGCACATCAGTGTGTATCGGTGCCCCTCACTCAAAAGGCTTTTGTAGTTATAACTATCTTGACAGAGGTATAGATGTATGCTAATGTGCTTTAGCTACAGGAAAATGTACAAAGCTATAAGGAAAAAAATAGTTTATTGTTAGAAAGTAAAGCATGTACTGATATCAAACTAGAGTTGTGCAAATCAATCCTCTTTCTAGTGAGAACAGAGAGATTAGACTGGAGAAATAGGATGGCCTGAAGCCAAGTTACAAAAGTCAGAGAAGCTAAGAAAGATTGATCTTGCGTTATTTCTGAAAGGATTAGATTTTAATTTAGTAACTAAGAAAGTGCCTGCAACTTTTAAGGCTTTTTTAAGTATCATTCCAAGATATTTTGCATTCATTTTTTTACGACATTAACCTTTTATAGTGCAGAGTGGGAAGAGAGTTTGTAGACTTTGGGCTGAGAACCAGTATCTGAATTTGATTCCCACCTTAGCCCAGGTGACAAAACCCATGTCCACAGAAGGAGGATAGGAGTTGGATGAACTCCCCATAAAGGGGACAGTAACTGTCAAGATGCTGCGCTTGACTCTCCAGGGAGCCTTATCCCGGTCACCAACCTTACCCCAGTCACCACCACAGGGAGAGCCACACCACTGCAGGTTCATGACTATTTATGCTTGCTGTTAGCGTGGAGCTGGCTTGCACAGTGACCCCTGCCCATTGCAGAGGAGATTGACTCTTAGGGATAATATTACAGACTGTTTAGGTCAAAGAAGCTCGGACTACTGTAAAGACTCTGGATCCACATTTACAGAGCCATCCATATCTTTGGTGTGGTGAACTTGACTTAGAAACTGGCTTTCACGTTGGTGCGTATTTGAGAAATCAGCTTGTGCCAAATGTGGTGGTGGTGTGGGGTCGTTTTGTTTTTTGGTTTTTCTTCCCTCTGAATTGACTTTTAAAATGTGGTTTGTCATATCTCTGGACCTCATTTCTATCTCTGTAAAGTAGGGAAAATATTGCAGCAACCCAGCAGGGATAAGGTTTGAGAGAGGCCCCTGTAACAAGCTGAATCATACAATTATTTACCAGTATTATTAACATTAGAGCTATTACCATGGCTTCTGAAAGAGAAACAGTGAGAGACTGGATTTGTGTACCTGGCTCTTGCTCCCCCACTTTGATGAGGTTCTCTAGGAAAGAAGGTTACAGACCAGTCAAGCCTCACATGTGTGCAAAGATATGATCAAGATCTTTCAATGCTCTGAGACTATATTGTATCTTTAGCTTGTTTTAGATGTGTTCATCTTTAGTAGTACTCCAAAGTTCAAAACTGACAGCAATACAGCCTTATAAAAAATAAGAACAATCACGCAGAGGAATGAAGCAAATACTTTCCAGCATGGGAGCATGGCTGATAGATACCATGTAGTTTGGTAACACTGAAGATCTGTTTAAACAAGGTAGGATCTACCTTTTTTCAAGACGCTTTCCTTCACCTAAATATGCAATGAGTGTTTGATGAAGTGGCACAGTCCGTGCTCTTCATTTTCCCCTGCTGGGTGGTGTTGCAGAACCTGTAACATCCCATGCTGGAGTTTTCTTTCCAACTGGCTTTCTGGTTTTGTTTTTGGGTGTGTGTGCAGTTTTGAAACTGATACCTTTTAGCTAGAATATGAGAATGAGTAGTGATATCAGGTCTCTTAGTGATCCTGCTGAGGTAATGCAGGCTGGTTGGAAGACTGTGGTATTAAAAATAATAAAACCAACAATAACAAACCGCTTCTTACAACATTCATCCTCCCTGTTTTTTAGAAAGCAGCATATGCCTGGATTCATTTATCAGTAGAGTATTCGTTATTCTCTAAGGGATGGCAGGCTGCTGTCTCACCCTCCCAGCTGGGTACCACTCTGCGCTGTGGTTGAGCTCACAGCGCGGCTGTCGCGTTGGGTTGTGCTGCCAGCCTTGCCTGGGGGGCAGAAGGAGCAGGGCAGCCTTTTTGTGCCCTGTCACACTCCCAGAAGGGAGCAGCGTTTTTCTTTCATTAGCTGACTGTTCTGTGCCTTCGTTCCTTTCTCCGGTCTAAAATTTTACAGATACAGCCTGGGAAAAATAAATTATTAATAAATGCAAATTAAATCCCAAGTACTGTTGTTGGGGCAGAAATATATTACAGAAAGCTTGCAAGCCACTGGAGGTTTTAACTAAAGATATTACTGAAAGTCATTATCAAATATAAATACGTAGGCCTGAAGAGGAGCCCATTAGTATCTAGATTTAGTTTTCCAGAGTATTTGCTTATTGTAGTCCACATTATGCTGACTTTATAGACTGGCAAGCAGTTGATCACTTATTTCCCAAATGGATTTACCTCAAACTACTTCAGCCGTGTTTGTTTGGAATTGTGAATTTTGCAGACATCACTACCTGATGTGTAATCAATTTAAATTGCTTCAATCTTACAAAACACAGAGCTTTTACCTAGCCCTTCCTTTCCTTTCTCTTCCCTTCCCTTTTTCCTTCCTTCTCTTTTTGCTTCCTTATTATGCAATATCTGAGAAGCTCTCAGCCTTTTGAATGCATTCATGGGCAAGAAGCTACCTGCAGTCCCAGGCATCTGTGCTGAGATTTGACATAAAGAGGTGAGGTTTTTGAACACACCTACTGAAACAGGGAGGTAGGGAGGTTAATATAAGAACTGAGTATTCAAATAGGAGTGGGTTTTTTTCACAGGTCTGCAGCTGCCAATATAATCTTTCCCAAAAAGCATCAGGGGCTCTTTAAAAGTTTCTCTAGTGATTATCTGAAAGCAATTTATTCTTTTCTGGGTGGACATGTTTGAAGGTTGCAAGCAGCACAGGATGTTGCATTCAATAACACATTTCAATAAGTAGAGAGTCTTTGAAAATCTTTCTTAATTAATATGTAGAAAAGATTTTTTTTTTTTTTTTTATTGGCAGTAGTATAATCACCAACCCTAACAACTAGTCTGCTATTGGGTATTTCCTAGTATGCTGTAGTTTTGTTATCAGAAAGCTAAGGTAATATGGTCTGTTAACTTGATGACATTTATAAATGACTCTACTGAGAAAGAGTGCAAGAAAATAAAATGTCAGTTCTTCAAAACCTAATGATGGTTTTAAAAAAAGAAAAAAAATCATTCCCAAACATGCCTTTAGGTCTTTCCGTACATCTAGCTCTGTATAATGAATGCACCTGACTTGGTGTGTATCCATAATATGCAGGACATGCACAAAAATAAATTACATTCTAATATTAATTTGTTTTGTTTTGAAAATACATCTCTTTTTATTATGTATAGTTTTTCTTCTTATCTGTCTAACCACTATCACTAAATTCAAATATTCAGGACAAGGTACTCAGGTGGTGTCAATCAGCACAACTCCATTGACTTTGGTTCTGCCAATTTAAACCAGCTGAGGTTATGGCTCCTACAGTATTCTTTAAAAAATGATAGCGAAATGTTTCCTTTGTGTTAGCTTGAAGGGCCACACCACATTTTATTTTTCTGAAAGTGATTATAATAGAGCATGTGTCACCTAAAACTACTTATATCACCAGTTAGGATTCTGAGCTGGTGCGATAGGCCATATTGGGAAAAGCTTTAAGAAGTGCCTATGAGACTGGGGAAACTGATTTCCACTTCAAAATTGATGCTAGCCCTGAGACGTTTAGTTTCAGCTGAAATAATGACACAATGTTATTTTGAAAATTTGCTCTGCACTCCCATTAGAACTCTCATTTAAGACTTTAGTAGGAGGTTTGTAAAACAGCTAAAGCACCATATAGCCTTGGTGAACCTCAAATTTGGAGAGATATAATGACTCACTAACTTCTAGCTCATGGGAAAACCCAGCATACGCTTTTTCAACATGCTTTGCCTCTCACATCATTCCTTTTTTTTCTAAAGAAAGAGTGGAGAATCTGGTGGTTCATTTCTCTTCCTCTCCTGCTTTTTACAGTTCGTGTGAGCTCTGGCATTGAACCCAGACAAGAAAAGGTCGTCACTGTAGGAATGAACTGCACATGGGACTGTATTTCTTTTAAACAGATGGCAGCCATATACTGTTGCAAAAAGACAAAGCTGTCTTGGTGCCTCCATGTGCAAATGTGCTGATTAGGGCATTCTTCTGGCACTTGAGAGAAGGAGATATGGTTTCCTTCAAGCTGAGGAGGAAAAGAGGCCTCGTTTCCCACCCCCTGACGCTGTGCTTCAGCCAGAAAGCTGTGATGGGGAAGATAAACGCAGGCATTGCTACTGCTACTATCTTTGCTTGAAAAGAAAGGACTGATCCTTCATCTTCTTAAGCAAAACAAACAACGACCATGCAGTTTTAGGTAGACGCTTGTTCTGAAGAGAGGATTTTCGAGTCAGGATCCTAAGCAGAGAGCAAAGCCTGCATGCAGCCCCCGGTGAGGCCCTTCAGTTTCGGCGAGAGGATGCGTCTTTATCCGCAGTCTGGGGGAAGGCTTTACAGTTCCCGGGTTTGGATTTTGCTCTAGCAGGAAGATTCCTAAAATGTGAGGTGTTGCACCACCTGACTTCAGACACACTGGTCATTCTTCATGTGTCTGGGCTTTACTATTTCCTTGAGATGAAAAAAATGCCAAAATTTTCAGTAGTTATTTATCAAACTAATAAGGCAAAGCAGCTGGGCTAAACTGCCATGCAACATAAAGAAAAGGAAAGGTTTTCCAATTGAAATGACCTTTTGATTTAGGGCTAAGGGCAGCTGCCTGTTTTCTGAATGTGGTAAAAAAAAGACATTAGCCAAGAGTCCATTCCTCAAAAGTAAAACCAGCAGGGGAGTAATTTGCATTAGACCATCAAATAGATTATGAAGGGCCATCCTTAAGATCCACACCTTTTCTTTTTTTCTTTTTTTTTTTTTTTTAACTGCGTCATAATCATAAAACCAGCATACAAAATTTCTGAGATGCCCCGTATAGATTTGATTCACCAAGGTCTTACTCTATCTAATCTGACAAGAGTCCAAATGTTTTATGCATAATAAATAAAGGCATTTGTGACATAACACAGCCGGTGTTCCCATGCCCTGTGATATTTTTCTGGGCCACTTGGGATGTTGAAGGTTTTTTGATTTTTATTGTTTTGGGGTTTTTTCCTGAGATACTTGTGCTCAGGTGGCTGAAGAAAAATGTAATTATCTGACATGACAAGCAGCAGCTAGTTTGAATCCAAAATGAAATGTCAGTCAAAATAAGACAATGATGTGGAATGGTAGTATCCTCACTATGACTAAGGTTTGAACTGAATGTTCATTATGAACTACTGCTGATTGGTACAAACCTGTCAGGACACAAAAGGGAACCTTTACAATCCTAGCACTCGGATAGGTAGGCAACATCCTCTTGCAAGTAGTAAAGGTAGTCCCTCAGATGCTACCAAGATGAAGGAAGCACAACGACTTAGTGAAATTTTCAGGTTCTGTTTAGGTTAAAGATAGTATTCTGGATGTGATAAAATTCTTGTTCAGTAGCCACATAATGTTATATAGGTATGTGCTATGTTGGAACCTTGTTTGAATGAGCACCCTGCAGGGCAGCTAAGAGTTTAATGTTGGGAAGGATTTTTGTGTTGGCTCTTCCAAAAGAGATATTTGACTTAGTGAAGATCTTGGAAGTTCTAGCAGCCTAAAAAAAAATTGCACTCTTACCCTGATCACAGGAATCTTTCAGTGTTAAATATAGCATTGTGTAGCTACAGATTTTTTTCAAATGTTTTCAGTACCTTTTTATTATTATCTGACTGCACATCATTAAGTCACTTTGCATCCTTTATGTAAACACAGAACAGATCTGAAAGAAACATTGTGATTGCTTGTGTCTTACCTCCCATTCATAAAAGTGTGTGTGACTGAGCAACAGACAATCCGGACCCATCGTATTTTCCCAGCAGGCTTGGAAACCACAAGGTACCATGTATGGTGCTGTGTCTTACAATTATTGTCTACAAAGTAAGCATGTAATAAATCTTCATACATCTTCCATAGCTGATTATTATTGTAATCAGGAAGAAATCTTCCTCCAGCATCATAGTCATAATGTTTTCTGTTGTAGCATTAAATTGCTAGAATTTAAATTACATTGCAGTTACCATTAGAAAAAACGATTCTAGCTTTAATATGCAGTAGGTTGAGGCACTAATGGTGAGCTCTTTGGTATGGGCTGGAAGAGATTCCAGAACAATGCCTTTGTGATGAGAGTGTTTGCCTCCTCAGACCATCATCTGGGCGGCATCTCACCAGGGTGATTATGCTTATCAATACATTTTCATCAAAGCCAATAGAAAGATGGCCTAACAAGCAATGGTTGCTAGAGATATATGGCATAGTAAAGCACTTTAGTTCAGATTTGCATCATTAATCCCGTTCCTTATTGTTCTTTGGTAAATTCATAGATTCAGATATACCAAGATATCTAAGCATTTGTATTTAATTCAGTGGGAGTTAGGTGCTTAAGCTATGTTATCTGTGAGAATCTGGAACTTGCCGCCTTGGTGCTTTGTTCTCCTAGTAGGAGAAAAGTAGGACAATAATTCCCTCCCTGTGGGAGATGGGGGAGAACAAATGTGTTAGCCATCATAAGGTGCTCAAAGGCTGTAGAGGTTGAGAGGTATTCAAGGTAGAGAAATAAAATTAATAAGCTGTTTAATGACAAGTTATGTCTTGGTTGCAGCTATTCAGTACAACTCGGAATAGGTTTTTTATCTGGACTGTGGGATCACTGTAGTAGTAGAGCTTGTGCTCACTTGGAAACTTTCCCTGCCCATGTACCACCCTAACAAAAGCTTACTAGAAAATTCAGGTTTCAGGCTGGAGGTGTTCAAGAGCCTCTTTGGACTTACTAGCTGCATGTGTTTTGGAGCCAAACATTTAAAATAATTTCTCCCACTTAACTGAAACAACCTGGGAATAATTGCCACATTTGGTGGCCACATCCACTCTCTCATTTTTTCCTGTAGCCAAAACAGGACTGCTGAAGGATGTATGCAGCCTTTCTTATTCCATCTAATCAGGAATGTTCCCACTTGCTTTTGATAATATTGTCACCCTTGGTAGTGGTGATGACATTTTCTTGGAGATACGCCCTGTGATTAGGTCCATTTGGACCCATTATCAAGGTTTAAGGGGTTATACAATCTACTTTCCTTCTTGTTATATTCCCCTGTTACATATTAACCATCTGGCTTGGTAGATGCTGCCTCCTAACAGTTTTTCATAACTGTGCCAAATTTCTGTTCCCATGGAAACTGTTTTAAGAGTGCTTTAAAATTTGAGAGGTGTACCATTTGCTATCTAGAATGGGCCATATTTCCTTTTTCTTTAGTCTTTGTTTTTTCTTTCGTCATTACTAGTTGGAGTTGCCACCTGTCCTGAAAAAGAGGAGAGTCATGAGTTTTGGACACTAGTCTTGTATCTCAATTTGCACTTTTCTGTATTGTGAAGAACAACCCTTAAAGGGTTTAAAGCTGCTTTAGTGCACCATTTAAGAGACAGCAAGGAAACTGCAGACATTAATAGAAGGTAGAAGAACAACTTCAGAGATGTGTAGGTTTAAGTTTTTTAAAGGGAATTTTGGAAAACACTAAAAAATGCTTTTACCATCCATGTTTAAATAGGCTTATTAAATATGAAAGGAATTGTTCTGATTGTATCTCAAAGTATGTGCAGTGTCTATACATGTATACTGCTTAAAGGAGTTATGTAGGCCCATTTCACACAAAGCTTTTGAAAGCTGTTCAGCTTTGAAAGGTGTTACCTAGCAGTTCCATAGAAGAAATAAATGTTTGTTTTCCATTCACGGGAAACCGATCTGCTGCACTTGTTAAATATTTTCTGGAAAGAGATTAAATGTCACAGTTGCTGAGGTCTAGTCAACCATTGCACTAAACCAATGTATTACTTAATAATCCCATCCTAGATTCCACTCAAGCAGCCACTGGTTTGGGACTAAAGAACAGAAAAAACCATACAAAATTCAAAGATGTCTTTCACTCATGAAGAGAACAAAGTTTTTGAACATTTCTGTGTTTATGTGTTGCCATAAGATGCTATTTGTGGTATGTCATAAAAATGTCATCTGTCTTCTACTGTCTGTTGGCACATTTTCTGTGAATTATTTACATACATGTGGGCTTCAGAGCAGACTGTATGAGGATTAGGAGGGCAGGGGTAGCCTGTCATGACAGTATCTCTATTTGGACTTACTATTAAAAGATTTACTATATGGTATATTTCCTAACCAACATAGAAAAATGCTGCTCACTGCCAGAACAAAGGTTTGCTCAAGGTGCTTAATGGGCAGAATTACTAATTTCCAGACCATTGGCTTACCTGAGTTTCTGTCATAGAATCCTTGTTTCAGAAAAGCACTTAATCAGGGAGTTGAACTAGAGCCCAATTAAAAGGTGGTGTGGGGCTTATGTATGTGCTTAAATATTTTCCTGAACAGTGATGAAATTAGGAATCATAAGCCTTTTGTTAAAGCTCCAATTCCATGAGCAATCTGTGCTTATGTACTACTTTTCATTAAGAGCACAACATGGGAAATGATAGGCATATAGGCTTTGTAAAGGTTTCAAAAGCTGATTTACTCTTCGCTTTAGCTAGCAAAAGTTAGACAAAACAAAGTGCTTCTACATCTTTTTTTTTGCCTTTAGATCTTTCAATTAGATCTGAGGTTTTCTCTAAGAATCCTGGGATCACTCCCCTTCTCTCTTGCATGGTTTCTTTTACAGTTAAATTTCTGCTCTCTTCTGTGCTCTTCTGCCATAAAATGGCTAAGAAACCTGCCTAATATAAACTGCAGTTTATGGAGAGATTCTGAGACCAGCCTCACTGTAGTTACATTTCCCCTCAAGCGAGTAGTGTTTAATTCCCTCTTCTAAAAGATCAGAATTTAAACGTGCTTTATGCTGGACTCTCTCTTGAGAGTGTTACCCCTTAAATAAATGATCACAAAAGTGGGGAGATGTTCTATTGTTTAGCACAAGGTACAAATAAAAAGGCAGAAGAGAAGGCAGTCAAGATGTAAGCTCAAAATGGAGTTTGCATACTGAAACAGAGTCTCTGATCTCAAACAACAATAAGTTGTACCAGGATTTCTCAAATCATCACATTAGTACATCAAACTAAAGGTCAACAACTGCAGTTTAATCTGTGGTGAAGTCAGGGTCTGGTATAAATCTGAAGGGCAACACAATATAATTAATTATTAACCTTTAAAAAATTTGTGTGAACAGGGAAAAATAAGATGATTCCAACAACCCCTGGGTAAAATTAGGGTTTTTCATGCCCACCACAAAATGTGAAGAATACTTAAGTCTAGGCAGAATGTAAAATCAAACATTTTTCAATGTTCAATTTACATTTAGAAACAGGGACAAAATTTATGTGAAACTATTTATTAGACAACCGATACAAATCCCTTGGAAAGGCCCCACTAGCTTCATGGAGCTTTATATCAGACTCTAAATACGTCTAATTAACTGAATGAGACAGCAACTCTTAAATAACAGGTGCAAACAATTAAATAATCACTCAGGTTATTGTGCAAGATAAGATTTAGATAAGGTACAGCCTGACTCTTTGCAGTTTTATTGAGGAAAAGAATGAGAAAGGGATGGATCCTTAGAAATGCAGTATATGCCCTTTTTAACTAAGTGAGGGGAACATATGACAATAACACTTGTTATCTCAATGAACGGATGGAGGGCAGGAGAGGACTCAGGGTCCAAGGGGACTACTAGATGCACAACTTGTACTTCTACATCTTTTTTCTACCATGTCATATAGAAATTCCAAGCAGGTCTTATATGGCTGTTCAGATTTAGGAGGAAGAGAGAAAATGAAGCACAATAAAGTCCCAAACTAGAAAAAAGAAAAAAAAAAATCTCACTAAAAGTACAGGAAAAACAAGTGTAGGAAGAAAACTGCAGTTGGTGAACTTCAGTCATGAGTCAAGATTTGTTATATAGTGTGATGTGCATCACTAGACTGTATCGTCTCTGAGCTGTTCACGTGGGAAGTGCCCAAGAGTAGGGAGCAGCATCTAAATGAAAGTTAATTGATGGACTCGTTATATGGCAAAAATCAGCAGCATGCAGCTGAAAGAACAGAAAACCTTTCATTCTAAATTTAAATTTCAGTTTACAGACTTTATAGAGCCTTTCTTATGCTGCAGCAGTATCTGCTTTAGAAAAAAATTAAAGCTGCAAAAATGTAATAAAAATAGTTGATATGAAAATAGTTGAGAAATTCTTGGTAATATAGAAATGCACAGGAGGATCACCCAAGTGTGAAAAGGAAATTAAGAATAAAAGCTGGGGGAAGGACAAGTAGTTCCAGCTAAGGTTAAACTAGAGAAGATGGAGTAGAATGGGAGAATGTATTGTAATCACTATGACTTGGGTAGGTAGATTGGTGGCAGAGAGAAAAAACAAAACTACAGTATATATTTTAGTATCAAAAATGTCTGCAGAAAGCTTCCTTTCAGAACTGACTGCCGTTCTCATCCGTTCCTATCCTTATGTGCTGTTTTGATACAGTAATCAATGCCCGGCATATGGTACTATTCATATTGTACAGCACAAGTGCCCCTCACTTGTGTATCAAGGCATATATTCCTAATGATAAGGCCAATCTTTGTGGACTATAGGGACCTTTGTGTTCCACTCTCAAAAAGAGAATTGAGCATATTGCAACAGCATTAATGTATGGGACAATAGTTAGGTTAGCATTGAGGAAAGGATGTCCTGAGGAACATGCATGTGAGATGTGGTGCCAGAACAGTAAGGCTGCCTGAGTGTGTTTCAACTTCAGTGACAATCGCTGGATTTCCAAAGCAACACAATCTCTGACCTGATTCAGGCTCTGCTTGTAGAAATAAAAGAAGTTCCTAAGTTATTAGTACATGGGTAGGGACACCACTTCATGTTGTGGGCAGGTTCTTCTCATTTTTTAGCACACTTTTACAAAACAGTTCAATTTTCACTAAAATGATCAGTTGTTCCATCTCAGCTGTGTGCTATATTATGGAATGGGAACTAGGATACTGGGAATGAAGACTTCTCTCCTCCCCATGGGCACCATACACACCAGTACTCTCCTGGTTCCCTGCAGTGGAGCAGACATGCAATATGAGCTTATGTGATGAGTAGAAATCTGACTGTTCTTGAGCCTGCTTCCTTGACTTTTGGAAATTTAGGGCTGATTTACATAGTCTGCCTCCTCCTTTCTATATCAGCCTTAACAAGACTCCAATGCAAAGGCAGCCTGCTGCTCGTGGAGCAGTGGTAGTGATTGTGGCACTGTGGAGTGGAAGGCACCTTTCGTAATGGTGGAAGGTTGGTAGAACCTGGCAGGATGCTCTGTGCTGAGAAAGTAATAGAGTAAATCACTGAAGCCAACACTACTGGACATGTTGGGTATCTACTATCAGGGTTCACACTCCAAGGCTGAAAAGACTTGCAAACGTTTAACTTTGCAGAACGACTTGTCCTGCTGTTGGCACGGACTGGCCATTTAAATACATGTAATTCTTTGAAGGATCAGGGCCTTAATTCCCAACAATGAAACTGCTGCCAGAGGAAACAACTGTGCAGTATTCAGAGATTAAGATTCAGAAGGTGCCATGCCAGTAGGGGAGGAAAAATAAAGGGATTCAGAGCTACTTAAAATGTCTTCTCTTTCCATTTGAAGCACGCTTCATCCTGTTTGTGTTTGGATGTATTTTACAAAATTGCAGATCTGGCCAAAGAGCTGAATTCCAATATGTACAAGATATGAATCAGAGCTTTAACCCATTCCTGATGTATAAGTGCTGTAAATATGCCAGCATATTTACCTCCCACATATTTTTTCATTTGTACATGTTTCGTGTAATAATCAGAATTGTAGCAATTAAAGATATCCTTTAAAAATAGTAGATTTTCTCATTAAAAGTATCATTCCCCCGTACGGATAGTCATAAACATAATTTAGGAGCAAATGCTGGGAAATGTTGTTATTCTATAGAAAAAGAATGCATTATCCTACTGAAATTACATAATCATGAGTGCAAGTGTGTGACAAATGACTTGGAATAAATTGTGGGTAGAAACCACTTCCAAATAAAAAATAACCACTCATGAGTAGTGTATCTAATTGCTTATCTGCCCTACCAATCCCTATGGAATAAATTGATAGGAAAGAATTAAGTATTTGCACCAGCTGCTCTGAATTCAGAAGATAAAAAGGAAGGCTGAAAATGAGATAGAAGATAAAAACTGAAGTGCAATGAAAATACAAAAACATTTGTTCATGATATATTGTTTTGGTGACTTGATTGTGGCATAACTGCCCCCTTAGGGTGACGATGAGTATAGCTGTAGTGGACAATTCTAAACAAAGTTGAAACTACTTAGTAGTACCTAAGTCTGGATAGGAAAGTGATTTAAAAAAAAAATAAAAAAAAAAAAATTAAATTTAAAGAAATGAAGCAACATCTTTTTTGTGCCAAAAAGGATTTTTATGAAAGACTTTTCCAAGTAGATTCTTCAGTGGGTCACAGCAAGGTGATTCTTTGTGTTCCAAATATGTTTTTCAATTTTTTTTGTTTACAGAGGCATCCAGCTACCAAAAATCCAAAAGCAAAGTGTCCTACTTGTCGCTCCTGCCTTAGAAATGAAAGTTAAGTAAGTAGAAGTACCCTCTTCCATTATCACTCCATCTACCTTGTCAGACAGCTTTTTCCTCAGGAATGTGACTGATGACATGAAGATGACTCTAGAATAGGGCAAAAGGATGTTTTAGATACTGAAACAATTAGAATGAACAGCTTAATTTCCAGGCATAAACTTCATACAGTGCTTGAGTAGGGAGCTCTGATTGTAATGGTAGGAACAGAAGAAACCTCAGATTCCGGTCCAGAGGATAATACTGATCCCAGGTGAGTGCCCAGCCAACTGAGTCTTCTGTGCCAGCTGGACAATTCCAGTAATGGCCATTTCCCAAAAAGTGATACAGTCATCTGCCAAGGTTCAGCCTTTGGCTATCTCCCTGTGGGGCCAGCCAATTTTTGCACCTGGTCACCACATGGTAGTATTGGAATTGATAGAACAAGCTAATAGTAGTCGCCTGCCCACAGATGATTGTCATCTTCCGTAGTTTGTTAAATTCAGTTCCTAAAGGTTAAACCCATAAGCCTTCTATAGCAGTATCTAGAAACTGAGAAGAGTTTAATGACTTCCTTGTATATCAATTGTCCAAGATGAAAGAATCATCGATAAATATGAGCAAAAAGAAGGAAAAAAATTATCCATTTCTGTCATTTTTGTCATTCTGTCTTTACCCATTTCCTTGGAGAAAGGAATTCTGGGTACAACATATCATTGAAACACGTAACTTCCTTGGGACTCTAAAAAAAAAAAAAATCTGCAAAGGAGAGAGCTGTACAAAACTCTAAGGTGATGCTGACTTCCCCCCTGCCCTGCCTTTGATTTCAGTACAATGAGTTTCCAGGACCCTGGGTTTTGACTTGAGTTTGGAGGTTGCATGAACATAAAATCACAATGCAAAACCGATTTGACTACTGAGTGTCACCTGGATTAATTTCAGAACCTGGTGAAATGGCAAATTTAGGATGTTTTTGCAGCCAAGGTTGTAAAATGAGACAGCTTTATTTGTAACTGGATATTATGTTGAAATCCCTGTAAAATCGAGAGAGTGGCAGGGAGGTGTCTTTATGTGGTTTCATGTATTATTGTCCACATGGTGGATTTTTATTACTGATGTCAGAATAGTTTAGGACATCTCATGTTTTCAAATGAGATCAATAGACGGAACATACTGGCATGGTCTAGGAATGGTGCTTTCAAAATAAATGTCCTGATTCACATGGGTTTAGCTGAAAGATATAGTGACACTAAAGTCAAATATTGTGTACTTCTAGTCTTTGATATTTTGAAGTCTGGGAGCAGGCTAGAAGAAAATAAGTGGAGGCAGTGGTGAGTTTTTTAGCCTCATTGTTTTCTTGCTGCTCAGTGATGTTGACATCTGAGGTGCTGTTCAAGAGAATGTTTGTATTGTCAAGCACGAGAGGCTGCGTTTGCTGCAACACGAGCTTTTGCATCATTGCCACTGAAAGCATGTCAGTTATACAAGGAGTTTTTATAAGTCCTTAAAGAAAAAAAATCCCTCTCTGAAATTTAACTGAGAGTTTGATTTATGCACCAGATAGCAGAAAAAATATTAACCTTTCCGTGTCTTTATTCCGCCGCAAGCTGTGTTTATTTTAATTGATTGCCTCATTGCATTGTTCCGTGAGTAGCTGGCAGTCTCTTGCTCCTGTACCCAGCTGAAGTAAAGAAGAATTTAAGCCTGCATTTGTCAGACAAGGCTACTAGTGCCTGTTTGAGCCTCCTGTGTACAACTCACATCAGCTAAGCTAATCTCTCTAATGTGATGGAAATTACTTCACCTGACAAAATCTGCTTTTGGCAAGGTTACCAGAATGAAAAGTGAGTGAATGTGAAAGTATGAATAGAAGCTGAAAACATATTATCTCTAAATAGTTAAAGGAACCCAGGCTGTAAAGAAGAATGAAAAGCATGGACTGCACGAGGGGCCAGGAAGAGGAAGCCGGGCAATTTTAGATCAGCATTGTGCTGATTTTGGGGGTAGCCTCATACCAAATTGCTCAGCTGGAAACAATACATGCCTGATTTCAAGCATTTTGCTTTCCTCCAGCACTCAGGAGTCCAAATGAATTCAAAAGAAATGTGTGGTTCTTTGGTGCAGCACTACCAACAGAGCCAGTCAAAACCAGTGTCACTTTGAAAAACTGGCTCTAGATGTTGTTATAAAAACAGCTTGTGAATGCTGGGTGGTTTCACGATAATAAAAGGGAATAGAAGGAGTAAAGAACAAGAATAAAAAAATGGCTTAATGCTTCAGATTTAAATGTACAAAATTACATCTAAATGCCAAGTACATCCCTATTGAGATGCAAATATTGTGCCCGGGCAAAGTGAGGCAACTTCTACTTTTTCAAGGGACTGTTCAGACCACTTCAGTCCATACTGCTGGCCAGAGTAGCTTTGATGGTAACACAAATGTACATGCTATTATAATTTGTCTGCTGAACGCCAGAAAGCTTAGGGTACAAGTAAGTCCTGCTTATGCTACCTTCCATGTCTATCTTTCATCTGTCCCAGATTACACAATATTTGAACTGCTCTGTGGCAGGAGAAAAGAGCTACGGAAAATTTCTTTCCCTAGGGAATGGTTAGGAGAAGCTCCGAGGCAGATTTAATTCTTCTTGTTCTGCAATTGGACTGTCCATCAGCAGCTTGATCTTGCACCATGGAGGACAATGGCATTTTTCTTTTCCCGATGATGGAAAAGAATCAAGTTCCATAAGACAATTCATTTATTCGTTTGTTGGGATATTCTGTTATTTCCAGTTACATCTGAGAAGGCAACACACGTGATGACAGTCTGATGGTTTGATGCATGGGGAAAAGTACAGATCAATACTTGGCTCTGCAAGTCAGCAAGGTTCCTGCTGAAGAAGATTGAAAACCTATTTGTTTAACCTCTTCACATCAGATAAGTGACTATTTCATGATCTAATAACTCCCAAGTAGGTACGTGAAAAGGCATACAGGAGAATCACAGATAGTACATTTTTTTTTGGTGTCTCTACATAGTATTTTTGGAGGTAGACATATAAACCCTCTGAAGTGACAAGAGTTCTTGTGACTTCCACTAATGTGGCAGCAAGCACAGCTCAGTGCACCACCCTCTCAGCAGATCTTGGCCTCAGTGTCATGCCAAATACGTATACAGGTTCCAGCTGATTCACGTCACAGGCAAATTTCCATCTGTCTTCTGAATTCTGGATAGACATTCCAATAATAGTAGCATGCAGTAAATAGACAGCAACAATTCTTGAGACAGTTTTGCTGGAAGTGCCTGAATATTGGGATTATAGAATTAGACAAAGTGATATTTGTCCATTTGACTTAATCACCCCCCTTTTTGAGAGAGAGAAAGCCAGACGGGAGTGAATTTCATCAGATGCTATAAATGCAAACATGTGACTCCTAAGAAAACTTTTACAAGAACTGCTGTATTAGTCCAGCACTGAGGTCCATCTTGTCCAATACCCTATCTGCAGCTGCAACCAGAGAAATGAAAAAAAAAAAAAAGAATGCCATAAATAGACTATGTACAGAGTGATCCTTCCCTGCTTTCAGTTCTGCCTATCAGTGATCTGGGGATGGGGAAAGAGCTGATTTTTTTGGCACTTTTGATGAAGGAAATGTGATGTTGACCTACTTCTTCTATTAAGAACATTGTATTTTCAGCTTGGTTGCAGTTTTGGTGGAAAAGTTCAAAGGTTAGAAGTGTATAGACAATTAAAGGTTAGACATCGACCTTGAATCCAGAGAAAGGAAACATGCGTCTTTACTGATTGTTAATGTAACAGTGCCCCACTTCTTTCTGTTGGCATTGTTAAAACCAAAGCAAACAAACCCTCCCCCCAGAAGTGCAGAGTGCATAATTCCAGTCTCTAAGTTCCCTTATTAATGATGCTGAATTAAATATATAGTAGATATTTTATAAGTCATTTATAGCTAAAGGTCACCTGTGTTCTTGATTACTGGCTCTTATTTTACAGACAATTTTTACACAGTTCAGGCAAGATCACCTGATTTACCATCCAGTCTTCTGGACTTGCTTCTGTAACACTCACATGATTTTTCCAATAAGATGCTCAGAACTCTTTGATTCTCTGAGTGTATTTGAAGGTAACATAAATTGGTTATACTTATCACATATTAGAAAGTGCATAGTATTTTGTAGAACTAGGCCGATAACTGTGCTAATACTATTAATCATTTTGCAGTAGCTCCGAGGTACCTCTGTAGAAGACCAGAGTTTTCTTCCTGCTACATGCTGTAAAAGTTTAGGGAAAACTGCACATATTTGTTTTTCTTAAATCACAAATAGTATTTAGCAGTTGCATTCTTGTGGATACGCCGTGTCTTAAACTGCAAAGGAATCAATTTTCAAGTATTGTAATGCTGTTCTATGATTTACTATTTCTAGATCTCTTTCTGTAGGGCTTTCTCATCTTACTGCTTTTTACTGTCAGATACAATAAATACTGCTTTATTTTGAAGATGAAGCTACTAGGACCATAAGTATCAATATTTTTTCTTAAGTAATGTTGTTATATGTTAATTTTTCTCTTTGCTTATACAATAGATGAAAGCTGGCACATGTTCTGCAGTTAACCTCTGTTTCTCCTTTGATCCTAAGACTTGGTACTGCTCAGGAGTCCTATCTTTGTTTCTCTGTTTCTTGCACTTAATGGATTTTCAGCTTGTGGAAACAGAGGCATGGAGAAATAGTGTTGAACATGTGTGACTTAGACCATCTGTCATTCTTTTCAGTTCTGCTGATGTCTTCCTCTTTTAGAAAGTGAAAACATGGAAAGAACACACAGTATCAGAAAAAAAAACCAACAACCACCACCACTGTAAAAATGCATATTATAGTTGGTTTTCTTTTAAAGTATGAAAACCAAATGAGGCTGACATAACATTATCAGAGTTTTAGTCTAAGCCATCAACAGTTTGTCAAATGTTTGCATTGGATTGGACTATCACCTACCCTAAAGGGCATGGAAGAACATATATCTTTGTAAAGTAACTGTGAAGTAGGTGTGAATCAAAGTGACTTCTTAGCATTATACTTCTACTTGATAGTGCTACAGCAGGAAACATACATCAAAAACAGCAGCTGGACAAAACTGACTATCAGTCTGATTTTCTGAGGTTGTAACCCTGAAAAATTAAACCATCAGACAAAGAGAAATTTTTCGTGAGATTTCTATATATCTATAGCCAGCTTTTAAATATTATTATATGCAATTAATAGTTCAGGTCAGGGATTTAACGCAAGAGAAATAACCAGCTCAAAGTAACTCACTATAGGCTAAATGAAACATCTGAATAATAATGGAGAGCTCTGCATGTCTACGGATCATCTACCTTGTCTGTTAAACTTGTTAAAAATACCTAAATTCAGATTTCTTATTGGTGTACTTGGACTATTAAGAATGTGACTTTTATTTATTTAGCTTTATGATAAAAAGGTTTATTACATAGCCTTTAGTGTTTCTTGAGCATGCAGAAAACACGACTATTAGAAAGATACCTTTGCAAGTGTAAAAGGTACAGCCCCAGTTCAGTCTAAGGGAATAAGCTATATAAGGGTACACAAAATTATGATGCAGCATTGTGAACAGGGGCCCTGCCCACCTGGGAGGGAGCCGTGGTGCTTTGCTGAGCCCTTGCTTCCTCCCCATCTGCAGCATCCATCCCTCTCGAAGTGGAGGCTGTCCGCTCTTAGGTAAGGACAGAAAGTTGACGGACTCGGCCACCTACCTCGGCAGACACCGTACAATTAGCCCTGCTAACGAACTGTCGAGGTATTACAGACTTCATATTTAATAGCCGTAGTGATTGCTAAGACTTTCCCAGCAGGCTCATTTCTAAAAGATCCTGGTTTCTGGCACGTCCTTTGGACCTGACTATGAAGAGCTATCTCCCAGTCAGACACTAATAACTGTCCTACTGTAAATGGGTCTGTCAGCAACTTCTCTACGCTTGTGAAAGCAACACCCTGACCAGAGGGACAGGTTAGAGTTTAAACATCACAGCATCGCTCTTAATGCTGTAAAGCATGTCAGTTCACAGCTGTATTTTATACAAGCGTATAAAGGGGAGCAATGCATGCCATTTGTCTCCAGCTGCTGATAGAGCTTAGACGTGACAGTAGCCGAGCAAATTCAGGGTGATGGACGGCTTCAGGGAATGACTCGTAGCTTCACTTGTTGGGATTGAAGGAGACCATGGCATATGTCTTATAATTTTCTGAGTAAAATATGATGCCCTAATGTTGTGCTAATATGTAGGAAAGCATTATTACTCATGTCGCAGTGATCTTGCACTCAGCTGAGTGAAAAGGATTTTGAGAAAAGAGTACTTCTGACTGAGGGCTCATAACAAGACACATTCTTCTGGTTAGGATTTCCATTAATCAAAACAGAAATTTTCTACTAATTAAAAAAATGCATCAATATATGTAATTTTAATCTTTTTATCACATACTAAGCAAAGGTTAGATTGTGATCTGCTTTGAATACAGGATACTGAACTACTTTCTCTTTTTACTGTGTAGGAATAAAAAGTATGTTTTGCCAGAGGTCTGGGGTTTTTTCCTCCTCTTTTTGGGTAGCAATTTTTAAGCAAATAGAATTAATCGAAATGATGAGAAATATTAATGACATATGCCGACATTTTAAAGAAATAAAAATCAAATCCTTCTTTGGAAGAAGTACAGTCAAATCAGTGGAGATTAATTAATAGGAATTAATTTGGCCCTGTGAATCCTGAGGGAATAAATATTCAAAAACGAATATCCCAATAACCTTAATTTAAGTAGATCTGGGCACAAAATTAATTTTTAATTTTCCAATAAATGTTATAATTTTTTTGGTCCTGAATTGGAATGAATAATAAAAAAGCTATCAAATGAATTTAAAATATTGGGGGGTATCAACTGAAACATTTTTGCACAACGAGAATAAAATATTTAAGGTTTGGCTTTTTAAGACTTTTGTTCTTTAAAAAAATTTAAGCTGTACGTTTTTGTGTAAATAATTCAGAAAAAAAATGAAAATTTCTGGTTTGAAGTGCTCCTTTTTCTTCTAGATAAAATTTCAACAGGATTAATATTAATATTTTGTGTATATATATATATATATAGTTAAAATAACAACATTTCAGACCAGTTTTTGTTTTAAGCTTTTGGAGATTTAGTGCCTGGATTTGATTATATGAACCAATCAGGTCTGAGCTCTATTTTAGAGCTTTTAGTCCTGTTTATAGAATCTGTCAAAGAAAAACTGACTATAAATTCACACTTTTGGAAACAAAACAATTATTTTAGGAACCTTGACCTCTGAGATAATGGACCAAGTTTTCAGCTGATGTCAACTGATGTCACTTCACAAAAGACAGTCTCTGACCCAGAGCTGGTTAGGGTTTGGGATCCTGGAATTTCAACTAAATGTTAGCGGATTTTCTGATGAAGCCTCTTTATTGCTCAAGAGTCGGTTGTAATTCACATAAATATACACTCTGTCAAAAAAATAAAATGAATGATTTGGCACAGAAGTGCTGTTACAGTAATAAATGTCACAGACTTCATCCTCCGTATGAAAGGAACCGCGCAATCAATAATGTCTGCCACAGAAGTTCTCAGACTGTGGTCCACGGAGCTTTTGCCTGTGGTCTGGGGACAACCAGATGGTCAAAGGGAGCTGACTCTCCTGGTTTCAAGGTGACAAAAGACATTGAAACATAACTGAAATAAATTAGTCTCCTTTTGCTTCTAAGTTGCTGCAGTTGCCACAGGCTTATTATGCAGTCACAAACAGTAAAGAGGAAAAATATCCGCCAGCTTTTGTGTCAGCACTGCTGACTGGAAGAATGTGAGGACTTCTGTACTTTCAGGCCACCTTTGTTTATGCGGGTGAGATTTCACTTTCTAGCACTGAAATCCCAGACTGAAATTGCTGTGTACTCCTATTAGCTCACTCGAGCTTCTTAATAAGCTCATTGCAGAATCAGACTGCAAGAGGCTTCATTTATAAATGAGCATGTTTTTCCCCTGTGGAAGACTCCGTGGATCCTTGTTGTCAGCACTTTTAAGGGTGTCTGTAAACACAAAAGGGATATTTATCTAATGAGTTACCTTCCTCTTTGTCCTTTGTTTTCTGCATTGGATATCTACCCTATAAAGAAATTGTTTCCACCACGGTGTGGACTTAAGTCATATCAGATAAATAAACCATCCAACAGAAAGCTGAAATATGTTACTGTCAAAGATGGTGTTACCACTTTTGCTGTTACTGAGAGCATTATCCACTTTCACTGCCCTGAATGATCCCAGAAAAAAAAGGGGTGGGGTGAGGAAGAAGAGAAAAAAAACTTTAGTAGAAAGCGTAAGTATTCATGGACCTCACATCACCAGTCTCAGCATCCAGACTGGAAGAAGCTGTGTCTAGACTTTTTAATTTTCAGTGGACCCTAAATAAAGATTATCATCAGTGGAGCTCTGTCTCAACATCTGCAGAGTTTCCATACCCAGATGTGTGTATAGCCAATTGTCTCCATTATATCCATTTCCCCTGTATTAAAGAATTTGACATTAGCTTCTGCATTTGCATCTTCCCTGCTGTTAGCAGGGTTCTGTGAGCACTGGATGCTGTGAATCATTAGCTGACCTACTTTTTATCAGCTTTTATCTGGTGCCTTCTGGCTTCCTCAGAATATGAGCTTTTCTCTATGTGTGCCTCTCTCACTCTCTCTTTCTCTCTGCTTAGTTTTCAAAGATGTTTTTCTCCAAAATTTTAACGGGAAACAGAGGGACAACAACATCAAAGTCAGCATATGTTTCTTCTTTGTTTTTCCAGTTTTAGTTGCCCTTAGGTAGTGTTTTCAATTGACTAGTTGGTAATGATAAGGGACGTTATAAGCAAAATATCATAAGGTATTTTGGAAATAGAAGTAGTTTGTGATTTTAATACTGGCTTCATGGAGAGAATTACCTGTACAGACCTAGGGCTCACGTTGTGTTGACTCTGTAGTCTTAGAGCTCATGGTAGTTTATGTGCAGGCTGGTCTTTGTAAATTGACAACATCTAAAAAGAAAAGGCTTTTTCTCTGCAATAAATAATTCTTTTGGTATGGTGTGTTAATGCTGTTAGTAAAGGCTTGTACATGTGGCTGTCAAATACATCCCATTGCAAGAATTTGCTATCGGGGTTTCTCAGCTTTTTAAAATTTTAGTCACTCAGTCTGAAAATTGCATTGTCAGGTATCTGCCCGAGGCTGTATTTTCCCAGTGTCAACCAGAATGATTCAGCTGTTTCAGAAAATGAATTTAGTAGAAAATATGTTTTCCCCTCCATTAATATATAGGTTAAGACAGTCTAGGACCTACATGCTTTATAGTAGGCACTAGAAACTTAGCTAAAGTATTGCTCTGATGGGAGAGAAGTATCTTCTCTTGTCTTCATTAGGAAAAAAATGTTTAGCTTTGTTAAGTTATGAATCTGGGGGGGAAAGAAAATCAGTACATACTACCTTTGCATGCAGACTACACAGATCTTGTTCTAGCCCAAGGCACCAGGAGCAGAGGACACTTTTCCCCTGCCTGTTGCAACGTGAGAAGAGGTGTCAGTGGAAGAAAATACTGGAAAGAGACTTGGTAAAAGGGAAGAGAGTAAAATTTAAAGCTGGTGAGGGAAAGAAGTTGTTACTAGAAACCAGAGATCAGGGAGGAAGACAGGCACTAGCTGGGTAGAGAAACTAAGATGGAAGTCAAGAGCGGGGTGGAATAGGGTAGGAGGCTGAGAATAGACATTAGGAAGAGGAAAACACAGAGTTAAGGTATGAACTATGAGGAATTTGATCACAGACTTCAGGATAATCCACACTGAGTTATTCTGGGGCTGGATCAAGATCCTGGCACTCAGCTATGTCCTGTGTCACACTTCACATCCCCACTGTAGCAGCTTCCACGCTCAGTTACTCCTTGGCCACCTTTCTCTGGCAGCAGCTTCTGCCAAATGCAGTCTCTTGCAACATCCGTGCTCTGACAGGGAGCTGAGCTGTCACAGTTGAATCCCTGCTGTTGCGGAAAGCCAGGCTCCCCTGGTCTCCCACACTGCTGTCCCTCCTGCGGGGAGCGGGGAGGGCACTGGCCCCGGCAGCTGCAGCATCTTCCCATCTGCGCTGCGCGGCCTCCAGAGGCATCGGCAGCCGCTGCCACATCCCAGCTCTGGGTGTTACAGGGCAGGAGACGGGAGAAACCTTTTTGCCTAATTGAGCAATGCTAGCTGCTCGGCAGCCTCATCTGCTCTGGGGAAAAGGCTGTGGTCTTGATGGAAGCCTCCAGCAGGCTGGACTCGATGTCCCAAGCCACCCTAGGCTGGATCTCTTTAGACTTTATTTACCGAGCCTTGCTCAAACCTTAGAGTGAATCCAGGATCCCTTATGTCCTCATGGGCTTTCTCTGGCCCTCAGCGTTATTGTGTCTGATTGCTCAAGCAAAAGAAAGTCAAAGTGAGGTTACGCAGGCTACTTTAGAGACAGCATTTCCTAACTCATGTGTGCTTGACTTTATAACCCTAATGCTCTTGCAACATAGAGGGTTTTTTCCATGTTATGTGCCTAGAGCTGTAGCTGGTTCGTATTGATAAATCTCCATAAAAACAGGGAACTGAGTTTATAGAAGTCCTCTTGTGGCCTGTTTTTATAGTAGATATGCTACTTACGTGAAGACGCTGTTGTCTAAACAAAGAGTTGCACGTAGTATATGATTATCTTGGGTACGTAATTAATATGGCTGGAAACTTACTGCAGAGTGATGAATAGTTATAGTTCCCATAGTACAAGTATTTTGAAAATGTACTTTTTGTATTTTATCCGCAAGCAGGATATTATGGTAAAAAAAGTCATCTACCTAATTCTCAAATTGTGTTAATGCAAATGTAAATGAGCCAGATTGGCATATCATAACCATAATATATTTTAATTTTGTCCCTGTGGCATGGTTAGAAATCACAGGCACACACTTAGATTAGCTATTCTAAAGTTTTATTTTACCGATTATTTTTATTTATTTATTTTTCTGGCTAAAGATCTCAGTGTAGGTCTGCTGAAATTTGTGCTACTCTGGAGGCAAGCATGGTTCTAAGAAACCAATCAACTATTTAGAAACTAGCAGCCCTCTGCAAGCTTCAGCACAAAAATATGGCTGTCTGCAAAGCAGTGGTGTATTAGTAATTAAAATTTGATGAAGTTTAGAACACTAGTTGCCACAGAAACTTAATTCCTGCCCCATAAGACTGATTGTATTAGAGGATGTATTAGAGGAGAAAAGATAACTTGGGAGCAGACATGCTCCCAATCAGATATGCCCCTGCAAATTCAGTAACAAGATTTCTTCTCTATCAAAAAAAAAAAAAAAAAAAAAAGGAGGGTGGGGAGGGGCACAGCAGCTGTATTAAAAAAACCTAACATTGGATTTGGTCCTGAAATAGCATCACTATAGGGAAACATGTGCCTAATCAGTTAACACAGTGAACATAGCACACGAGTACTGTTCTCACCTTTTCTTCCTTCCAGCTAGGTGTGTCCAGCTCTTTGCAGCACAGTCAATGCTGCATTGCTCTCCTCCTTGTACAGTGAGGCAGATGCAGTAGATTCCCTTTGGCCATACTTGTCTGGACTTATGAATTCCATATTCCCCTCACAGTTGCATATATTTTAAGAAGACCATACTAACTGTCACTTCTATGAAAGCAAAGGCAACATTTTTATAGTTCAGCTGTTGATAACAGAGTGTGACTTAACAGTATTACATAGCTAAATGATCAAAAGAATATCCTGACAAGCCTCACTGTGTATTAAAAAAAATAATAAATCCTTACAAGTCTAACTGTCTTTAGGTATTTTAGTATCGTGTATTATAGAGGAGAGGCATGAAACAGAAGCCTAATGCTATGTTTATTTACGTACTCCAAAGGTTCATAATAAACATTGATTAAGCTCTTCTGGAAGAATAAAAGGCATAAAATGTAAAACTTTCTAGAGGAATATACTTTGATAAAACACCTTGAATTAAAGCCAAGATGAAAAATACTCTTCAAATGTGCATATGCTACAATAAGAATTATGGAAATGGCACAGAAAGAAAAGCTTTTTGTGCTGCTAAAGAGAAAAGTCCTGCATTGCTCTTACTAGTAGTCTAAATTAGTTTATTAAAAAGTTTTCATTTAGTTATATTATCGACCTGGTTTTTGGCTGGGATAGAGTTAATTTTCTTTCTAGTAACTGGTATAGTGTTATATTTTGGGTTTAGTATGAGAAGAATGTTGATAACACACTGATGTTTTCAGTTGTTGCTAAGTAATGTTTAGTCTAAAGTCAAGGATTTTTCAGCTTCTCATGCCCAGCCAGCAAGAAGGCTGGAGGGGCACAAGAAGTTGGGAGGGGACACAGCCAGGACAGCTGACCCAAACTGGCCAGAGGGGTATTCTACACCATGGGACATCATGCCTGGTATATAAACTGGGGGGAGTTGGCAGGGGTGGGGTGAGGAGGGCAGATCGCTGCTCAGGAACTAACTGGGCATCGGTCCACGAGTGGTGAGCAATTGCATTGTGCATCACTTGTTTTGTATATCCCAGTTCTTTTATTATTATTATCATTATCATTATCATTATCATTATCATTTTCTTCCTTTCTGTCCTATTAAACTGTTCTTATCTCAACCCATGAGTTTTACTTTTTTTCCCTGATTCTCTCCCCCACCCCACTGGGTGGGGGGAAGTGAGTGAGGGGTTGTGCGGTGCTTAGCTGCTGGCTGGGTTTAAACCATGACAATTATTATTTACATTATACTTTTCATTTGTAAGATATGTCCTATCTCTGAATCTCAGGGCATTTTACCTGCATTAATAAAGTCTCAAAACAGCCTTAAAATTTTTGTTGGCTCATTCAATTGGGATTCTCTCTTACTGTGTTTATGCATGATGTAGCATAACTGAGCCCTAATTTTTGGGCACCACACTAGGCACTACCATAGTACAAATCATCATCATCAATAACATCCATAACTATGTTTTAAAAATCACTCTGAGATAAATATTGGGTTTACAATTTTAACATTGAAGAAAGTGAATTGCCTGTATCTCAGACTTTTGTGAATCACCCACTTGATGGGTGATGTGGAAGGATGGAGAATTTTGACGTGTACCTCAGGGGAATTTGATATTGGGTGAGAATAGCTAATTAATTAAGTTGTATGATGTTAATTGCTAAATAAACCTGCCACTGTATGTCATCACTACACCAGTTGCTATATGTCATATCAATGGTATTACAGTAAGAATCACCCAAAAGGATGGGCTTTGATGAAACCGAGAAGTGCAGTGGTGATGGAGCTTGAACATGCTTCACCAACTGGCACCCAGCAACTTCCTCAAGACCAACATCTTCAACCTGCAGACCGTGGGCATGAGCAGCACCCAATACACCAGCTGCAAGCTCCAGATGCAGCATGCAAGTATCCAACCCCACACACCATCTCTCCTACCCTGAAAGACTGTCACGATAGATGGAGCCCCAAAGTCATGGATTAAATGAACTCAATGAACACTTTAGAGGGATGGCCCATAGACTAAGGGAATTATATCTCTGTGTGTGTGTGTATATATATATATATATGTCTCTCAAAGACAGGGAAAGTGATGGTGATTAATTGGAAAGTGTAGAATCTGGACATGACATAGATGGTATAGAGTAAGGGGTGGATAATGTCCTGGGTTCAGCTGGGATAGAGTTAATTTTCACAGGAAGCTGGGAGGGCACACAACCAGGATAGCTGACCCGAACTACCCAAGGGGATATTTGATACCATATGACATCATGCTCAGTATATAAGCTAGTGGAGTTGGCTGGAGGGGAGGAGGGATTGCAGCCCTGGGAATGGGCTGGGCATCAGGTTCCAGGTAGTGAGCAATTGCATTGTGCATCACTTGCTTCATATATTCTTTTATTAGTATTATTGTTATTACTATTTCTTCTCTCCTTGTGTTGTCCTATTAAACTGTCCTTATCCCAGCCCATGAGTTTTTTACCTTTTTCTTCCAATTCCACTGGGGTGGGGGGGAGGAGTGAGTGAGTGGCTGAATGGTGCTTAGTTGCCAGCTGGGCCTAAACCACAAAAAATAAACACGTGTTTCAGCTAACCAGGTAAAATAAAAAGCTGTTGAATGCTGTTGAGATTTTTCCCTTAATGTTAGTTAGATGCAGTAGAATTAAGTGAATAACCTTAATACACACTTAAGAAAGATTATAAAAGTTGGGGTCTGACACTTTAATTCTGTGTGAAGAATACAATGAGGTGTTTTTTAAAATTTTTAATCTTTGTGAATAAAGATTCTTATTTATTAGCCAAATGTTAAATAAATATCAAAGTTATTCAAGTTCCATTTCTAAATTTGCTGTTCCTAAAAAATCAACATTTGTGAAATATCAAACTGTGAGACTGTGTATTTCAGTTCATCTGTAGATACAGGTTTTTGTGTAATTTTAGAGTAGATATCACAGGCTGCCCAGAATAAAGCAACTTTAATTTTGTGGTCTTCTCTCACTTTTTCACAAAGTGACTGGTGACGGTTGGTATCTGAGATAAAGGCTCTGCATGCTGCCTTGCCTATTCAGTGAGTGAAGGGAAACTTGTAATTGATAAGAATCACAGTCCATGATCCATATTCATGGACCTGTGAACAAAAGGCAGTGAGTAGCTCTTCAGTTTGAACATACTAGAGGTGCAAAGAAAGTTAAACATGTCAGAGACAAGGACACAATTAGCTTGGGGAGGGGGGGTGGGGGGGAAGAGTCATTATGAGAAGGAAAGCTATGATTTTTGGAAGATGGCAGACCAGAAAAAATGCTGTGTTCTGCAAGTGTACAGATTTATCTGGCTCCCAGTGCTATCCACATTCTTTTTCATTGGCTGTGCACTTCCCTAGTACTGCACATTGATGCATGTTCACAGCCTTTTCTCTTTTAAATTTAATAGACAACATTCAGATGTTAAATGAACCTTTCTTGTTCCTTACAGCATTTTTGCCTAGGAAATAACAAACAATTAAATGTAATAGTTTTGGTGGCTCCTTATAGGCTGCATCAAGTGCAAGATATCTATTATTGCAAGGGCAAAACATTTACTGTAAGAAAAGCAGCCATCAAAAAAAAGATGCACCAATAATGTCACCTGAAATGTGTGAGTTGCTTGTAAGGCCAGACAATCTAAGATTAGCTGTCTGTATCATCAAACTTCTTTACAGTCCAGTGTGCACAGCACAGCATGGTGGGAAGTTACCCTTTGTGGTTGAAATGAAGTCTCTTGCATACTAAAATACTCACATTAGCAAGGTGGTTCTATTAAGCTACCTTGGGTGGCTTAGCATAACATTGAAATGTTTTTCTGCATGACTTTATGAAATTAATATATATTGCGCTGAGAGATGATCATTGTGAAATGGAAATAAATATTTAAGTAGGTAAGGTAAAAAGACAATGCTGAAAAAGTAGAGTAAAAATGGAAAACTATTTTCATTCGTGTAAGTAACAAACTCATCTAATTTTGAACAGCTAAGATGTACACAGAAGAGTAACAATACCTTTCAATTTTGGCACGCTTGTTAGAAATAATATTATAATAAATGAACCTTAATATTATTGATAATCAATATGACTTTGAGCAGCATGGCTTAGAAATTATTAGACTACTTTTCTCAATTAGCTGTAATCTGGAAAATATCATGAAAGAAGGAGGAAAATGTAATTAGGCAGCCTGAGATACTTTGTTCATATGTCATACTTTTAAAATGGAAGTATTACAGAATTACTTGCTTTTGTCTAATACATGCTTTGAAGTCTATTATTTTGCTTAAGAAAATATTCTCCTGGGTATCTCACTTACAGGAGACAAAATTTAGAGAACTGTACATGATAGTGCAGATTAGACATGAGGTATACATTGATTAGAAGCCTTTTAGGAGCTGTCCTTACTTCAACCAGTCTGTATACGGCTGATGCAATGAACCCCATCTTAGCCATCAAGGTTAAACTCAAAATAGGTATAAGAAACACAAGGATATCTACTCTGTGGTTGAATCACTTATTCTACAAGCCCCAAAAATGTAATTCAGTGCTGTACAGTTTGTACTATTTCTCTAGAACGCTGTGCCCAGACCTACACATGGCTGATACAGGGATATATGCACACATTGAGCTTTTCCATCAATAGTCAGCCCTATTGCACACAGAAATTGGACTTCCTTGATGCTTTCTCTGTAGTAAATACATGCTTGTTGATTTGAACGAAAAAGGATTGAAGGTGTAAAGATAAGCATGAGAAGCAGGGTATGTCTTTGGAGGGCTGGAATCCTCATATGGGATCAGGCTGAGGACTGTTCTCTCCTCTTGTCTTGAAAATCAGAAGAAAATAGAAATAGCCTGTCTTTCTTGTCATATTTGGGCACTGAAGTGCTCATTCTTGCATGATGGAATTACAGCACTGTAACCTTGGGAGCTGTGATAAGTTGAGGATGTTGGGGACTTCTTGAGGTCAAGCCTCATAAGAGTAATTGGAAAGTTCCAATGGATTCAAAAGCAATGCTCGGAGTCCTGAAAGTTGTGCAGAGGCAAGCATTGAGAATAAGCAATACATTGGTTATGTTAAGTAGTGCTGCACTTGAGAATGGACTTAATTCCAGATGCGTTTGATCTTGCCTCCAGTATCTTTAAAGACAGTTGACCTTTTTTGACTTCTTATGGGGAAGAATAGCCTCTGGCCTCAGTTGGACCAGGAAAGCTGATGACATTTTAAAAGAGCTCAATATTTCAAAATGTAGATTATTTTTTTAAAAGTATATAGTAGCAGTAGGTTGTTTGCTTAAGAATATGAGCTCCCAGCAAAAGAACTTTTTAAAGAACTGAGTTTCCTCTTGGTGTTTTCAGAGCAGGGTTGGACTAATGTGGTGTGGATGGTACGGGGTGTTGTTTATGAATGGTTGACCCTTACATCAGCAATGTAAAGTTTGAATTCGTATTGGCAGCTTCTCACCAGTCATCCAAACATATCTGTGACCCAGTTCTGCAGAACCTAATTCACTGAAACCTACAGCAGTTTCTCCTTCTCAAAAGTAAGACTGAAAAGTATGAACATTCTAATGCAAAATCAAGTCTTACCTGTCTCGAAAAGGCTAGATTCCAGTCCTTCAAACTGAAAAAGTCCATGAGTATCTCTACTGAAATAAATAGAGTTGTTGTGCAATGAAACAGTATTCAAGGAATGAAAAAGATGTTGGATTCTGGCCGCTACCCAATGGTGCATGTTTATTGAAGCCATGTGTATCTTGTAGGAAATGTTGAGATCATCTGTTAGTACCATTCTGTCATTAACATAAAAAAGTAATAGCTAAAAATAATATCTTATTGACATTTAATTTGCAAGGAAAAAAATAGAGACAGACAGTATGTGGGTGTTCACATGTGTGAGAGTTTGATCACTCGGGTGCTTGAAGTACATATAATCTCTACAGGAGTGTTATTCAACCCATGGCCTGCGGGCCACTGCTGGACTATAAGACAACAGAAGGCCATCCACACAGTAATTACAGTCTGCTAACTGCTGACTGCACCACCTCATTTGTAAGTCTTTAAGTCCAATGATTGTGCTAATGTTTTAATTATGAAATTTTTAGGTAAAATAATTTTCATATTAACAATGGAAGAGCAAACTGCTGAATGAAAATCAACGGAGGGTATTCTTCAGGTTTCCTTTATTTATTTATTTGTTTGTCTTTAATTAAGTGGACTTTCTGTTAACGTTGAAGAACCCCAATCTGAGTTACTGGGCTCCAGGGGTATTGGTGCACATTGATTTGAAAAAGCTCAGTTTCTCCAGAAGAATAAAAGGATGAGGGAGGTACTAATAGCATAAATTAGCTGTTGGTAGGTCTGTTGGATTTGTTACTGTGGCAGCTATTACATAGTTTAAATTTGGCCTGTATAATTGAGAAATATGAAGAGAAATTAGTGTTGTCATTAATTCAGTTATCTGAAATGTCAAGAGTAAGGGTAGCAAAAAGGCAAAGAGGTCAGATGAAAAGCCAGGAACATATCTAAAGATTTTATTTCAGTTAACCCATAGTTAGAGGCTCTACTGGGCTCTCCAAAGTGGAGACTTGCCTGTTTTTTTCCTGGTGTAAGAGAAGAGAAACTCCCAGCAAGAGAGGTGTTTGAGCTGTGTGATACCAGAAGTCAGTGAAGGATTTGTCAGTGAGAGCAAAACAAACATCTTCCTTTCATGTTAAGTTGTACCATATTAGTGCCTATAAAACAAAACACTTTTTATGAGTCCATGTTTATAAAAAAAAACAACAAACCAACCAGATTATATGCATTTAGGAGTCTAAATTTTGTTCTTTATGACTGAAACATGGGTCAGCATGTAGGATCTGAAGAAACATGTTTCCATATATGTCCAGTGCTAACACAGTGCTATCTTCTAATGTCAGACATAAACCAGAATTGTAATGGATAAAAATGTCTCATAGTAGGAGTTCTACTGTTGAGTATGAGACTTTGGTATAGTTGTGTGAGTCCTACAGACAGTACTTTGTTTACCATTCAGGAAATCCTCTTCTATTAATATACTAAACAGAGAAATGAGAAAGGCATTATTTATACAATGGGTTTAGAATAATTTTCAAGGAGCCTTCCTAAATAAAGCTTATAAACTGTCACCACCTACTCCAAAGCTGAGTTAGTCTATATTTATATTCTCATAAATAAGAACAGAATTTGACACAGTGAATCTGTGTCACTGAAGTGCTGAGAAATCGGCAGGATATTTTTGCTGATTCAGGACCCTTCTAAAATAGCTTGCTATCCCTATGCAAAGCATTATGCATAAAATATTAGAGCTCAAAACCATACTGTTTTCTAAGCAATAAAGTCAGTAATTCTTTGCTATTGGTCAAACTGAAAAAGCCTCTCTAAAAGTTTCTCGACTTTCCTGTGTGCATGTGGTTATAATACATATATCTCCAAAAAGAATACTGTTCATTTTGTTGAGATGTGTGTGTGTGTATATATATATTTCACTGCTCTTCAGTTATGTGCAGCATTACAACCACCACTTTCAGCTGGTTCACTCTGGTAATCAGAAACAGCACAGCATTACAATCTCCACCTCTTTTACAAAAATTATCTTTTTCCTATGTTCTCACTTTTTTCCTTTTATAGATTGCTGTTGTAGCATTTCCTACCTCATTAACAGAATTTTCATGAGTTTAAGCTGAATTTTGATCTTAGCCGTGCAAGTAATTTTACTGGGTAGCCTCCTGTTTTCTATTTCTGGACTAACAGTTCTGTAAACTACTTAGATAAATGTTGGAGAACTAAAGAAATAGGTTTTGTGGCAGTGTTTGATAGGGCTGAAAGTGACGTTTCATCTTTCATAGTATAGTATCTAGCCTATCATCTTATTGTACAATTTTCAGGTGTTTTACTATAGCAGGAGTGAAAGAAAAATAAACATGGTTGGCAAGGGAGTGGTGGTAGAAAAAAGGAAACGTGAAATCAAAGAACTTGCAACATTAGTCAAAATATATTTCATTTGAAATAAAAACAGCTTTATAATATTTTTATTGCTGCTGGAAAAATCATTGTTTTTAATAGAACATTATGCAGACTGAGAAAAGATAGCCTTGCTTCTGGTTGTGTAATACTGACTTAGTAAAGAAAAAAAGTTTTATTAATTTTAATACTCCAAATGCTTAGAAATCAGTATCTAGTGATGCACTTACTTCATATTCATCTAGAACCAAGCAGATACGCAACAGATTAATTTCTCTGACTAAAGGAATAGATTGACAGTCTCCAGGAATATAAACTTGTATTATATAAATATCTAGAGAATATAAAATGGCCTCTGAGATTACTCACAGTGCACTCTGCTGTGTTAGGTCAGTATTAAAATGTCACTTGTCATAATCTAATCCAAATGATTATGGAAAAGAAAAAGAGAACTTGAACCAAAATAAATACAGGCACCTACTCTGAATTCATAGGTTAAACTCACTAGTCTCATCTAAGACATTGTACCTTTACTGAGTGCTCCTTTGAATTTAAATGTCACTGAGATTCAGGCCACCTTCTTATTTCAAATAAGTGGACAAAGGATCTTAAAATCTGTAGTACAAGAATGCAGTCAGAATTACAGCTTTTCATGTATGTTGTATGGCTTCTCTGCATGTTCATGGTAGTAAATTATATGCGAGCTTTTGGCAGAAGCAGCTTTACCTGCTCTTTTCTCAGCTAATCTCCTGATGTTTTCTCATGCCACTCTTTCTTTCCTTTAAATATTATCCTAAATGCAAATGGAGACCTGTGTGGATAGCGCTATTATGATTTTTGTTTCTTTGTTTTGAAGAGGCACTTCAAAGATAGTACGAATCAGTAGAAGCATGAAAGCTAATACTTTCTCAAAGCTCTAAAATGGCAATATGCCTTTTCCCAGTACATCTGATGTTATGATTTTAAGATGTTGTTGACATATAGTCAACGTGATTTCAGATATTGTTGAGTTTGATTGCAAATACATCAGTTAAACTTACTTGCTATGTGTGGTGCATCCTGGCTTCCAGTTAGGCTGGAATAATTTGAGTTAATTTTTTTACAGACTTGGAATTGAGATCAGTATGAATAGAGATCAAGATCTTGATCTGATCTTTTATCATAAAACAGATATTTTAAAATTAGTCAAATATTGTTTGTAGTTACAGTATGAACTACCTCTCCCTCCAACCCAGAATATTCAAGATTTCCTACTACTGTTATTTGTATGGTTTCATGGGTCAACCTGCTCTAGTAGGTTGTACCAGGTGCTGGTCAAATTCAGGTCAAAAAGATATGTCACAAGGAGCTGATAGTCTTAAAATATCAGGTAGCTGTACACTGTGTGTATGAAACACCTATTCCTAACAAACTGTGGCCTGCTTTTCATTTCCAGACCGTGGTGCTACAATGAAAGATGTTAAAGCAAATGCTATAGACCATACGCTTTCCTTTTGCATGTGAATAATTTTGTTCTCAAAGTTTGCCATGTGCAATCTGGTATTTCAGCTCTGTGTTTGTCTCCAAAATTAATACCAGGTAAATTTGTTCCCTTGATGGCAGATGGTTAGCTAGCGTACATGCTTCTTCATTTTAATTAATTGCTTCTCACAAAATTTGTTATCTCCTAGTCTAAATCTCTTTTGTCTTTTAATATTAGTATAAAAATCCTATAACATTGTTCTCCCAGGGATGTGTTTTGCTTTCCTTTGCCACATACCATGATACATCCATGTACAGGCAGTAAAAATTGCTCTTATATTTCCTGTTGCATGTTTTATGCTTCTGAACTACTTAAATATATCCTAAAATGAAAATTCCCCATATATCTGTGCTGTGTTTAAAAACAAATCTTATTTATATTCAGGAAGGTTGAAATTATTTGTGGCGTGAGCCATCTGTGTCAAGCTATATTGAGTATTAGCAGTGAGTGCAGTTAAAATATTATGTATGAGTGGCATCGCACCTGAGCAGCAGGGTTTGGTGTGGTTGTAGTGTAAACCACCTTTTCAGTACTGAAATGGCCTGATTTTTTGGTATTGGTTATAGCCTTGGGCTTTCAGGCAGTAATTGATGCTGGACCTCAACCCAGTCTTCACCATTTTACGCACATTGACTTCTGGGGAAATGTATATGAGGAAGTACTTATGTATGTATATGTATCAGTTGTAATGTATGCAGGATAGGGGCTTTGCAATGAAACTTTGTTCCAACTGGAGTCATTCTGTTATTCCTCGGGCAGAACCAAGCCCTTCCCTTTGCTAAAAAACCCATTTTTTCTCCGGGGCCTATCATGGCTTGGTTCCAAGTGGGGAGATGGGCACCCATCCAGCTACTGCTTTTGAGAGTCCACTGAGACTACAGCAAAGCAGTATTTCTGATGTAATGTAAATAGATAAAGTTAATAAAAATTTATGTCTGATGTTTGGGTTTAAATCATTCATGATTTAATATAATCAGATATATGCTATGTTAATTAAATCCAATTCCAGACATATGCATCCCTTAAAGAGAAATATTGGTATGACTGAGAATTTGATATGTTCTCCAAACAATTTTGTTACATTACAGAGTGAAATCTGTATGATTTGAAAAAAAAAAAAAAAAAAAAAAGTCCCACTAACAAAACTGACAATAGGTTATAGTGAAGTAATACCTTAATTATACAAAATACAAGCTCGTGAAGGAGTCTTGAGTATTGATTATCCAATGTACTCAGCTTAAAACAATTACCTTGTATTGTTTTATTTCTACATACCAAATTTTTAAATCAGCCACCATAACTCTCTTACAATTACTTTGACTTTTACTTATCTTACAGTTAAGGTTACTGTCTAGGATAGAAAAAAATTATGATTCCTCTAAGGTTAGAGCAAAGAGGATATAAAAATCTGCAGGCGGGCTACTGTCTCCAAGATAATGTTGGTTGTCTCTGTAGCGCTCTGCAATAAGCCATCTTTTTCTCATTTTTACCTGTGTTTAAAAAACAATCCTCTAATTAGGCAAGCAAGAACAAATTAAAAACATACATAGCAGTTGTGCTCTGCAAGTTGCTTTATGCATCCCAAAGCAGGCAGTCAGTGGTCCAGTTCTGGAGGATGTAGTCATTTGTAGCTCGCTTTGTGATATGGTTTTAAATGACCTTCCTGGTGGGAAAGGCTGCCAATTTTTTCAAGACATCTAGGCGACACAGTTCCTTGGTTTTTTTTTAAGGAAATATCCAGGCTCATGCTGCATCTGTTATAGAAAAATACCATAAAAACTCGAAGCATGGTTGGGATTCCCATCAGCAGAATAGTCCCATAGGAGACTGATTCCCTCAGAAGTGGCTGGAAAGGGCAGCCAGATGTGGAATCCCTTCCCATGGGAACTGTGTATTTTAGAACTTATTTCATGGGATTTCAATAACTTGTAGGTATTTTGTTTGCTTTTGTGTTTTGGGGGTTTGTTTTTTCTTTTAAGTAGTTCATCAATAAAACTAAACTTATTGCAAAAGGGTCATTTTTAACAAAATTTACCTTAGGAAAAGAGTATGGCATTTACTGACATTTTTACAAATTCTCCCTTTCTGTGAAGTTTCAGTGTGTCGAGGACTAAAAATTGTGGGGGTTTTAGGGGGGTTTTTTTGGTGTGTTTTAGAGGAAAGAGGCCGCAACAAAAATAAAGCCATTCCAAAGTGTTTAAATGAAAGATTTTGTCTAATCACAGATAACTATTTTTTTGACTTTCATTTTACAAAATGTTCTAAAACGTCAAGATTTAGCCTACTGAAAGATAAGAAATATTCTGAATTATTCCAGAATTCTCTTTAGTTAGGGAGTTTGGTTAGAGAGCAAGTAGAGATCCCCCCAGCCCAGACAACACTTTTTGCTGAAATACCGGCTTCCATCTCCTTTCTCATATTTTCTGTTTGACTTCCTACAGACATTCTTGGGAGCATTATGGCAGGATGTCTAAAATTCTCAATGGCTGTCAAACATAGAGTTAATTTTGTACGGATGGATCTTAGTCGTGAAGTAAAATACAAGAAAATGTAATAGGGATGTTCTGACTTCCTTTCATATCATGGCACTTGCTCACAGTGGTGGCAGTGCTTCTGCTAACAGAGCCCTGCAGGGAAGTGTGCACTCCACACAGATGAACTTCCGTCCATTTACAGCAATCAAGCCACTTTAATTACACTAATAAGAATCCTAAACACACCTTGTCAGTAATGTAGTACTTTAAATCTAGGCTGTAAATACCATTTTAATTCCTGTTAGTTTGAACTGCACTGACACTTATTATTAGAAGGCTTGTTACAGGAAAGTTTTCAGTTAATTTGAGTTCTTTAAGAAATTTTGTAAGGTTTGCATCCAGTTGGAGATGTAGTTGAGATTCAGTGGGATTCTGTTTTTCCCTCTGAATCTTACAGCTCAGATGCTCAGCCAATATTAGACCAGAGGTAAAACTGATTATATGTGTTTTCTTAACTTTTATGAAAAAAAACACTAGAGAGTTTTTTCTAAGAATTCTGTCTCAGCTTATATCATAGTAAAACAAAAAATATTTTGTTCCATTTTATTTCCATTTCACATTGTTGATTAAAATACCCTTCACTTAATAAAATGTTGCCAGCTGTACTCAAAACTCTACTTAATTAGGAATTTTCAATATCACTGTCTTGTGCAGGGATGAAAGAGGACTCTGGGAATCAGTACCTATCTACTTCCTGTCACTTTAATAGGGGGAAATCTGGAACCGTTAATAAACTTGCCATTTGCCAACAAAAGCTCCCAGCGTCAATAATGAACTGGTTTCCACATTAAAGGACACACTTACAGGTAGGCAACTGATAATATAGAAGGTTTTTTTGGTTTTGGGGTTGTTGGTGTTTTTTTTTTTTTTTTTTTTTTTTTTCCTGCCTTAACTGTATTTCTGGAGAGCCCCACTGCATGGGGAAGGTGATGATAATTACTTTTGTATTTTTAAGGGTTATTTATATTGAGATATAGTGAGTTTCATGGAGCACAGTTCTGTCTTTGTCTGTGTTCTGCAAAAGGTTGTAAATGTAACTCTTCATAACCAGAAGTTAGAGATGTACCTTATTCATATCCATAAATGGAGAGGGAGGAAGGAACAGGTCTGGAGCAAGAGCTGGACTTTATGTACTACCTTGTCATCTTCTATTACAAAGAAAAGCTTTTATACCCAATATGTTGCCGTTTAAACCCTGTTCAGGAAGTAGCCTGTTGTCATTACAGATGCAGTAAGTGTTGAGAATCCTGGGGTTCGGGAATATTACTCAATTAGACTAAAAGACAATCTGACTATGTCTTGGCATCTTTCTGAGTGAAAACGCTTTAACTTTTTCTCTTTAAAAAGCTATATAAACTCAAATATCTAGCCTTTTATTTGGAATTAAATAGGGAAGATTTGTGGGACAATCACCTACAAAGTTAGTATATTATTTTTTCTAGGTTTCAAGGGAATATGATGGGCATCTTCCCTGGGCTCCTTTAGAATGCAAGTGCCCTAGCCCCTGGCATATGCAACTGCAGTTGTGACTAAGACTTTATGGGGATGGATTTTATTAGCATTCTTCATGCATTCAGCTGCATTCAGTGGAATCATACTTATAAAATGAGGAAGTTTTGTTCTTCCCTTGAAATATATCCAAAGCTGGAACCGAAGAATATTGTCCTTCAGGGCAGTGAAAGTAAAATTTTGTGACTTTTAAAATGAATAGGCTTGTTGCTTATGTAATTTACTAGTAAACCAGCCCTCCGTATCTATGTCACTATAATCTGTTCTCTCCAGTTCTCTCCACACCTCAGAAGCCTGTTTTTTCTTGGATTTTATTAAATGCTCTTAAAATACCTTGCTCCTTTCCAGCTAAATCAAATACTGGCTGATCCCAGTCCTCTACTTTATCTTAATTTAAATTTAACATGTCTTTTTAGTCCCTGTTGTGTTAAAGTTTCTATTCTTTACCTCAACCTTTGCTATTATAATATATATATATATATATAGCAGAATCCTATTTCTTTGCTATACGTATGCCAGATCTAATATGTAATGGAGTTATCTGGCAAAAATTTAATTCAATACATTCATATACAGGTGATAAGTCTGTAGCAATTTCCTTCCTTTGCCATCCTCTTCAGATGAAAAAACTATTAATGCAGCAGCTAAGTGTGGAGGTGAGATTTGTGCATTCTTCTGCACAGAATTAAAGTCAGTCTACTATAGTACTGGAATATCTTCTGGAAAATGGCCTAAGTGACAGTACTTAGCATCCACATTCTCAGTATTCCTTGAGACTGATATCTTGGCTATGGTGAAGTCAACAGCAAAGGTACTATCGATTGGAGGTGAACTTGGATTTGATGACTGTGGTGAAAAGAGAGCAGCTGGCACTGACTGGGAGGGAAGGAGGTGAAGCAGAGTTAGCTTATGGACTTAGAAGGAAAAAAATATTGCTACTTAGTTTTTGAAGAAGTAATATGAGCTTTGCTTCCAACAGTGAGTACGGGGACCCAGAGTAGGAGGACAAGAGGAAGCTCTTAATATGAGCACTTTGAAAACATTCTGAAATGCATATTGTTTGTGTATTCTGTATAGATGAGTGTCTGAAAAATGAAGCTATTTTCACTGGCTGGTTGTTAAGACTGACTTCTGACTTATTCCATGTCCCCATGAATTTTCAAAATAAACATTTCTGTTGGTTTTAAAAATAAGTTGTGCTTTCCAAATGATAAGCTCTTATTAAAAGACCAGGAGTTTCAGTGATGTTAACAGCATGAACCCCTTTTGTACTTCCAACATAACATACACAGAAGTCTATAAACTGTTTGGCTTTTTATTAGCAGTTGACCATACATTAATTAGCTGGAAAGTCACTTCATTTTCTGAAGTCTGGCTATCAAATTCTTCTCCCCCACAAGTACTCCTGAAATGCCAACCATTCTGCCAAGCTGTTTCTTATGCTTATTGTACTTCTGGCATTCTTTCTTTCACGTAGGAGGAAAAATATTGTCCTAATCAGTACACTTCATAGATCCTGTAAAAAATACCAGAGCAAAGCTTACATTCTGGTCAGACTTAGCTTTTTTTCTCTTATTTCTTTTTTTTTTTTTTTCATTGAATATCTTCTCTTCTGATATTTTCAATTTTAGGAAGGGGGCAAATGGGATTAATTTTGCCTCAGAATTTTACTGTGCATGTTTCCAAAACATATCACCCAAATGATAAAGCGAGACAATACTTTTCAGAAATACCTTTATTAATAGAACTGGTCCAGTATTATTCCTGGTCCAGTAAAGTAGTGGTCAGGATAGAATTTCATGGAATGTGTACAGGATCTCTCTGCATCTACGGACCCTTTAAAAAAACATGAAGTGAAGAAGAAATAATTTTGTCTTTTCTCCATTGAAATTCCAATATTGAATTATTTACCATGGCTTTTTTGGCTTCAAATTTAGGAGACAAGAATAGACAATGAAAGCATTAAGAGCATTTATAAATGTATTATGAGCTCATCATCTAGACACTGGCATTACAGAAAATAAGAAATATTTAGTGTAAACCTAGTTTAATTGGATTTAACTGAAGACGCTATCAGCTCATATTTCTAATACACAAGATGAATAAAAATCAGATGAAGAGTTGTAATAACTTACAAAAATGAAAAAATAGCCCTAGTGTTGGGTCCCAATCTGATGAAAAGCAATAGGAAGCATAGCAGAAATCTACCTTCTTACAATTAATTAAACTGCTAGGGTTATAATGGAGAAACTAAAGGAAGAGCTTCCTTTGCTTAAATCATGGTGTGTAGGCTCTGTTTTCTACAAGAATAATTAAATCTAAATCATAAATTCAAAGTGGTAGTGCAAGTCCATAGGTCTTTCTTCTTCGAGTGAGCAGAAACAAGAGGCAGTATTTTACATTTTTTTCTCCTTTTGCCAAGAAAAAGAGGTGTGCAATGGTAAAGGAAAAGATTATGAAACCTTCCAAGTGGAGTGAATGACTATATTCATGTGACTAAAATGCAATTAGTAGAGCTAAACTTAGTTCTCTTCTCTATAGTAGAAAAATTATCTCTCCGCAGTGGGAGAGGCAAGCAGCTGGTGTGTTAAGACCATTGCCAAAGTAGTCAGATGTATGGCATTATTTTTTAATATATGGTATCAAGATCTTTTCTTTCCTGGCCTGAAATGAGAGTGTTTTACTATTAAAGCCAATCTGACAAATGGGATAGTTTTGTAGAAAATTTCAACTTTAGGATAATAACATTGAAAAAAAGAAAACTGTCTACTGAAACCCAGGAGATGAAATGGTAAAGTATCCATTCAGATGTCTCCAAGATTTGTCAGACTGGTGCCTCCTGCTTAGTCAATGATGGGCTGGTCAGTGTCTCCAAGAAGTGCCCTGGCTTCTTTTCCTGACCCGTCTTGTGGTTTTGCCCTGGTTGTGATCATCAATGAAAATGTAGACCAGACGTGGAACATAGGACATTGGAGAGAAAGAAGGCATCTGAAATGGATTCCCAAATAGCACATCTAGAGATGTTTAAATTGCTTGTTTGGCAGGAGTGGGGAATTCAAAGGGGAGAAATAGGAAATGTTGGGATCTTAAAATAGTTCATGTGCAGTAAAAATTACCCTTTTTATAATGCACACTTATTTGACAAAAAGCATTCACCAGTCGAAAAAATAAATTTAGTTGAAACCCAAATTTTCCATTAAAGTCAGTTTCAATGAAAACTTTCTCATCAAAATAGTTACTATGTACTATTTGATTTGGCTCACAGTGACACATGCAGCTGTTATTGACCAGACTTTTGAAATGGGTTTTATGTGAAGCATTTATTTACTTAGCTACTGGCATACTCTTCTAAGAAAGACTTCCTGGGGATTTTGCCATTCTTGTCTAAGTAAAAGTAATAATAAATAAATAAAACAGGTAAAATGAAATAACCAAACTGAAACCAAGAGATATCCAAACTGAAGTTGTTGGAACCTGTTTGCTTTTAACAAGCCTCTTGAAGCCTGCAGAAGGGAAATGCTCTCCTTCTTTGAAGTTTTGATGTTGAAATCACTTTGCTAAAGCTTGTACTTTGAACTTGCATGGAGCAAGAGCAGTATTTCCGGGATTTTTAATGCAGCATCAAGGCTAGTTTAAACACCAAAAAGTTTGGTTACTTCTTACTTCTGCAAAATTACAAAGGCCAGGAAGAAATTTAAGAAAATGAAATACTAATACAAATAATATCTATTTTCCACTGCAGATTACATCATCAAAAAGACCTTTGCTGCTGCAGAAGACTGCCACAAAAAAACATGCTCCAAAAACTATTTTCAATTTGGTTGGGGAGTAATGATTCATTTCTTATGATGGCTGAGCTACCGTTTGAAAATTAATGAAACTGTAAGCTCATTTAAAAACTTAATGGTTATTAAGAGTGATTGCAAATGTTCCTAGGGAAATAGTGATTTTGCTATCCACTCACTAAACATCAGTCGTATATATGATTAAGTACATATCAGTGGGGAAAAAGAAACCATGGTTAGAGTTCAAAATCATGGCATTTTCTGAAATTTTAATAGTATTCCCTATTTTCTGAATGGAGCAACTGAGATGCACGCTAGCTTTGGACTCTTAGGGAGTCAGTGAAGGAGTAGTATGTGTTCAATATGCTTCCAAATTACAGTTAATTAATACACTGGCTCTTGAAAATCAATAAGGAAAATGAGGTTACATGATAGAGGAAATTTACCTCCATCTCTTGAAGCCTGGGGATTTATTCATGTGCAGAATTTTTGTACTTTCAGGTAATATGAATAATTGCCATTTAGAAACTGGACTTTATACTCAGTCCAAAAATGCACACTGGATAATCAGTGCAGATCCTTAATGGAGGACTAAACAACATAAGGGGACTGAGAAAGGATGTCTGGGAGTGATAAAAGAGCCTGGAAACTTCAAATATTTAAAGTATATCCTGACTGCTTCATGAGGGACCTGTAGACTACACACATTTATAGTGGGAAGGTGAGGTTGTGAGCTTGGACACAGGCCCGAATAGTGAGACATCTAAAGCAAAAGGGATTCTTTGGGGTGAACCAATGCATTTTTATGTCCTCAACATGTTATGGGCCCTGCATTCCTAACTACTTTTTGGAAATGAGCACGGTTATAGTTTAATTCCCAAGTATTTCCTTATGCCTCCTTCCCCCACCCCTCACCACCCACTGAAAATCAGTAGAATACACCAACTTTAAGCTTTTTGAGCAAAGCATGTCAGTACATGTTCAATGTTTTTACGTTTGTATTTTATCCTTTACCCTTCAAAACCTGCTGCAGGCATCTCATACAACTGCTTTTTAAAAGTTACTCTCACTGTTTATGTGTTGCTGATCTCTGTGTCTCTGAGACAATGGAACAGAATTGGACAAAAATAAAAAACATTCCTTCAATCATACAATCTTGTGGATGACCAGAATGAACCCATGACAATAAATACCTATTTTACAGGATTTTTGGAGTGACAAATACAGTTAGAAGGACATTTCCTAATACGTATCTTCAGGGAACAATATTGCCTGTATTAAAACATGCATCTGGTTCATTACTGATATTTATGCACAATATCAATTTAAATGACCATATATTTTAATTCAATGCATTTCTGGTTTCCTCAAGATTAAGTCTATGATTCATTGTAAGCATAAAAAATTAATAGGCATCTAATTAAACATATAATTCACTGAGATTAATTATGGGAATTAATCTCAGTAAATGAACATCCCAAAGTAAGATCTTTTCCCACTGAAGTTATACACCATGAAAAATGATACAATATATCTTTTTTTTTTTCATAAAATCAGATAAAAGTAAAACATGGTAATTGTTGTTTGGTATAACAAGACATAGTAGAGAAATGAGAGCATTAAGGATAGAAAAGAACATATATTATCTTAACAACTGTTTGAATTCATGACTGGTTAACATTAGACCCTAGGATTAAAAAAATAAATCTAATCACATCCCATCTACACTTTCCAGGAAAAGAACTGCATTATATGAAACACTTAAAACAGGGAAATAGAAGGTTTGTTAAAGGGCAGGCGGGTGAGTGTAAATGGAATAGAACAAGACTGTCTTTTGACATGTTTTGAGTATCCTGGCCAAATAGGCTTGTCATTGATCACACGCAGGCTGAAGCTGACAGTGGTGTGATTAGCCAGCTAAAGCTGATCCATTTGCCAATGGATGTATTTATGTTTCCCAATTTTTGCTACTTCTATTTTTGTCATTACTTTTGTTCCTTTTTGATTCAGGAGTTCTTTGTAGATGACAAATTTTTTTGCGGTAACAACTCATGGTGTGACCTGAAAGGACTTTTAAAGTATTTTATTGAGTTCCTAAAGTGATACTCTAGGTTAGCCAATGTTTAGACTTGCCCTAAGTTGAATTATATTGGTATTTAGAAACCACTCACAGAGCTCCATGGTAGTGCTTTTCACTGCAAGGTGTAGGGATTGTTCCAATCCACACCTTACGCACTGTTACTAAGGTGGTAATTCTTTGGTGGTGTACAGCAGTACTCCAAAAAGAGGACTGAAAACTGCAATAGCTACTTGAAATAGCACTGGGACGTTAAAAACTCAGAGTGCAACTGCTTGTGCTGGAATTTGACAGGAAGTTTAACCTTGCCTTTTTACTGCATATCTAGTAACCTCAGCTGTTGTAGACCTTTTATGTTTCAGCCCAAATATAAGAGCAACTTATCAAATGCAGCACTTCCCTACTTTTTATGCTGGTGGCTGTTACAGCCTTGAGGTCAAGCATTTTCAAGTTGAATTTGGTCAACACTTTTCAAATGTCAGCATTTTGAAATTATTTTTCCCCTCTTCCTTCCCTACATAATAAGAGGAAAATGGCAGATCTACTCACAAGGTCATATGAGAAGCTGGACCAGGGACACCAAGTTGTATTTAGTTTTTCAGCTACTTGTTGCTTTGTATCAATGGTTGTAAAGCTTAGGTGTAAGCTAAAACAAACAAACAAACAAACAAACAAACCCCAAAACCTTGGCTGTCTAATCCTCATCTGGGAAAAATATCCTGCTTAAAGAATTTGCTTGGAAAATGTTGGAGAGCTATTGGATCATAAATTAATAGACTATAGACGTATATTTTAGTATTGTTAACAGGATAATTAAATTCAATTAAATGAAAAAATTTTCATACTGATTTCAACTTTTTTATTTACCTTATAAAGGAAACATTAGGTCAAGTCCTGGATCATTGCCAAACAAAGGAATTCTGACAGATGTAGCTGGAAAAAAAGTTGGATGGAGGGAAGGTATCCTGAGAAAAAATTTTAGGAAGTGTTTTGAAACTAAATAATATGATCTGGTAAAGATGATCATGGCTTAGAAGAAGAAATCAGTAAATTGCAAGATTTCAGTTGGCTTTTTCTGATTTAAAACA